>NC_057416.1:10841640-11168554 GCF_019320065.1 Cervus canadensis | reverse complement strand
TGGTATTGAGTCATATGAGCTGCTTGTGTATATTGGAAAGTAATTCTTTGTCAGTTTCATTTGCTATTACTTTCTCTCATTCTCAGGGTTGTCTTTTCACCCGGCTGACAGTTTCCTTTGCTGTGCAAAAGCTTTTAGGTTTAATCAGGTCCAACCTGTTTACTTTTGTTTTTATTTCTGTTACTCTAGGAGATGGGTCATAGAGGACCTTGCTTTGATTTATGTCACTGAGTGTTCTGCCTATGTTTTCCTCTAAGAGTTTTTATAGTTCCTGGTCTTACATTTAGGTCTTTAATCCATTTTGAGTTTATCTTTGAGTTTGGTGTT
Source organism: Cervus canadensis (assembly GCF_019320065.1). Classification (NCBI taxonomy): domain Eukaryota; kingdom Metazoa; phylum Chordata; class Mammalia; order Artiodactyla; family Cervidae; genus Cervus; species Cervus canadensis. The sequence goes on along the minus strand of NC_057416.1, from coordinate 11,168,227 downwards.
GGGAAGTGTTCTAATTTCATTCTTTTATATGTAGCTGTCCAGTTTTCCCAGCACCATTTTTTGAAGAGGCTGTCCTTGCCCCATTGTATATTCTTGCCTTCTTTGAAAAAATAAGGTACCAATAAATGCATGGGTTTATTTCTAGGTTTTCTATCTTGTTCCATTGGTCTATATTTCTGTTTTTGTTCCAGTACCACACTGTTTTGATGACTGTAGCTTTGTAGTTTCATGTGAAGTCAGGAAGGTTGATTCTTCCAGCTCCATTCTTCTTTATCAAAACTGTTTTGGCTGTTCAGGGTCTTTCGTGTTTCCATATGAATTGTGAAAATTTTTGTTCTAGTTCTGTGAAAAATTCCATTCGTAATTTGATAGGTATTGCATTGAATCTGTAGGTTGCATTTGGTAGTATAGTCTTTTTCACAATATTGATTCCTCCTACCCAGGAACACGGAATATCTCTCCATCTGTTTACGTCATCTCTGTTTCTTTCATCAGTTTCTTATAATTTTCTGTGTACAGTTCTTTGGTCTTCTTCAGTTCAGTTCAGTCACTCAGTCGTGTCTGACTCTTTGCAACCTTATGAACTGCAGCATGCCAGGCCCCCCTGTCCATCACCAATTCCCAAGTTTACTCAAATTCATGTCCATCAAGTCGGTGATTCCATCCAGCCATTTCATCCTCTGTTGTCCTCTTCTCCTCCTGCCCCCAGTCCTTCCCAGCATCAGGGTCCTTTCCAATGAGTCAACTCTTCGCATGAGGTGGCCAAAGTATTGGAGTTTCAGCTTCAGCATCAGTCCTTCCAATGAACACCCAGGACTGATCTCCTTTAGGATGGACTGGTTGGATCTCCTTGCAGTCCAAGGGACTCTCAAGAGTCTTCTCCAACACCACAGTTCAAAAGCATCAATTTTTCGGAGCTCAGCTTTCTTCACAATCCAACTCTCACATCCATACATGACCACTGGAAAAACCATAGCCTTGACCAGATGGACCTTTGTTGGCAAAGAAATGTCTCTGCTTTTTAATATGCTGTCTAGGTTGGTCATAACTTTCTTTCCAAGGAGTAAGCATCTTTTAATTTCATGGCTGCAATCACCATCTGCAGTGATTTTGGAGCCCCCCCCAAAATAAAGTCTGACACTGTTTCCACTGTTTCTCAATCTATTTGCCATGAAGTGATGGGACTAAATGCCATGATCTTAGTTTTCTGAATGCTGAGCTTTAAGCCAACTTTTTCACTCTCCTCTTTCACTTTCATCAAGAGGCTTTTTAGTTCCTCTTCTCTCTCTGCCATAAGGGTGGTGTCATCTGCATATCTGAGGTTATTGATATTTTTCCCGGCAATCTTGATTCCAGCTTGTGCTTCTTCCAGCCCAACATTTTCTCATGATGTACTCTGCATAAAAGTTAAATAAGCAGGGTGACAATATACAGCCTTGACATACTCCTTTTCCTATTTGGAACCAGTCTGTTGGTCCATGTCCAGTTCTAACTGTTGCTTCCTGACCTGCATACAGGTTTCTCAAGAGGCAGGTCAGGTGGTCTGGTATTCCCATCTCTTTCAGAATTTTCTACAGTTTATTGTGATCCACACAGTCAAAGGCTTTGGCATAGTCAATAAAGGAGAAATAGATGTTTTACTGGAACTCTCTTGCTTTTTCAATGATCCAGTGGATGTTGACAATTTGATCTCTGATTCCTCTGCCTTTTCTAAAACCAGCTTGAACATCTGGAAGCTCAGAGTTCACATATAGCTGAAGCCTGGCTTGGAGAATTTTGAGCATTACTTTACTAGCGCGTGAGATGAGTTCAATTGTGCAATAGTTTGCACATTCTCTGGGATTGCCTTTCTTTGGGATTGGAATGAAAGCTGACCTTTTCCAGTCCTGTGGCCACTGCTGAGTTTTCCAAATTTGCTGGCATATTGAGTGCAGCACTTTCACAGCATCATCTTTCAGGATTTGAAATAGCTCAACTGGAATTCCATCACCTCCACTAGCTTTGTCCGTAGTGATGCCTTCTAAGGCCCACTTGACTTCACATTCCAGGATGTCTGGCTCTAGGTGAGTGATCACACCACTGTGATTATCTGGGTTGTGAAGATCCTTTTTGTACAGTTCTTCTGTGTATTTTTGTCACCTCTTCTTAATATCTTCTGCTTCTGTTAGGTCCATACCATTTCTGTCCTTTATTGAGCTCATCTTTGCATGAAATGTTCCCTTGGTATCTCTAATTTTTTTGAAGAGATCTCTAGTGTTTCCCATTCTGTTGTTTTCCTCTTTTCTTTGCATTGATTGCTGAGGAAAGCTTTCTTATCTCTCCTGGCTATTCTTTGGAACTCTGCATTCAAATGGGAATATCTTTCCTTTTCTCCTTTGCTTTTGGCTTCTCTTCTTTTCACATCTATTTGTAAGGCCTCCTCAGACAACCTTTTTGCCTTTTTGCATTTATTTTCCATGGGGAGGGTCTTGATCCCTGTCTCCTGTACAATATCATGAGCCTCCATCCATAGTTCATCAGGCACTCTGTCTATCAGATCTAGTCCCTTAAATCTATTTCTCACTTCCACTGTATAGTCATAAGGGATTTGATTTAGGTCATACCTGAATGGTCTAGTGGTTTTCCTTACTTTCTTTAATTTAAGTCTGAATTTGGCAATGAGGAGTTCATGATCTGAGCCACAGTCAGCTCCTGGTCTTGTTTTTGTTGACTGTATAGAACTTCTCCATCCTTGGCTGCAAATAATATAATCAATTTGATTTCGGTGTTGACCATCTGGTGATGTCCATGTGTAGAGTCTTCTCCTGTGTTGTTGGAAGAGGGTGTTTGCCATGACCAGTGCGTTCTCTTGGCAAAACTCTGTTCGCCTTCGCCTTGCTTCATTCTGTTCTCCAAGGCCAAGTTTGCCTGTTACTCCAGGTGTTTCTTGACTTCCTACTTTTGCATTCCAGTCACCTATAATGAAAAGGACACCTGTTTTGGGTGTTAGTTCTAAAAGGTCCTGTAGGTCTTCATAGAACCGTTCAACTTCAGCTTCTTCAGCATTACTGGTTGGGGCATAGGCTTGGATTACCATGATATTGAATGGTTTGCCTTGTAAACAAACAGAGATAATTCTGTCATTTTTGAGATTGCTTCCAAGTATTGCACTTTGGACTCTTTTGTTGACCATGATGGCTACTCCATTTTTTCTAAGGGATTCCTTCCCACAGTAGTAGATATAATGGTCATCTGAGTTAAATTCACCCATTCCAGTCCATTTTAGTTCGCTGATTCCTAGCATGTTGACGTTCACTCTTGTCATCTCCTGCTTGACCACTTCCAATTTGCCTTGATTCCTGGACCTAACATTACAGGTTTCTATGCAATATTGCTCTTTACAGTCTCCTTAGTTAAGTTTATTCCTAGATATTTTATTCTTTTTGTTGCAATGGTGAATGGGATTGATTCCTTAATTTCTCTTTATGATTTTTCATTGTTAGTATATAGAAATGCAAGTGATTTCTGTGTATTAATTTTGCATCCTGCAACTTTGCTAAATTCACTGATTAGCTCTAGTCATCTTCTGATACCATCTTTAGGGTTTTCTATGTTCGGTATCATGTCATCTGAAAACAGTGAGAGCTTTACTTCTTCTTTTCTGATCTGGATTCCTTTTATTTCTTTTTCTTCTCTGATTGCTGTAGCTAGGACTTCCGGAACTATGTTGAATAACGGTGAGGAAAGTGGACACCCTTGCCTCGTTCTTGATCTTAGGGGGGATACTTTCAGTTTTTCACCATTGAGCATAATGTTTGCTGTAGGCTTATCATATATAGCCTTTACTATGTTGAGGTTGGTTCCTTCTTTGCCCATTTTTTGAAGTTTTAATCATAAATGGGAGTTGAATTTTGCCAAAGACTTTTTCTGCATCTATTGAGATTATCATATCATTTTTATCATTCAATATGTTAATATGGTGTGTCACATTGATTGATTTGTGTATATTGAAGAACCCTTGCATTCCTGGAATAAACCCAACCTGATCATGGCATATGAGCTTTTTCATGTGTTGCTGAACTCTGTTTGCTAAAATTTTGTTGAGGATTTTTGCATCTGTGTTCATCGGAGATATTGGCCTGTAGCTTTCTTTTTCTGTGTGTTGTCTTTGTCTGGTTTTGGTATCAGAGTGATGGTGCCCTCGTAGAATGAGTTTGGAAGTGTTCTTTCCTCCACAATTGTTTTAAAGAATTTTAGAAGGATAGGCATCAGCTCTTTCACAGGAGAATTCTATCAGACATTTTGTACCACTTTTAGTTATGAAGTACTGAACTTTAAATTAAAAAATTATCAGAACAGTATAAAATCTAAGATAAAGAGAAAAATTTTTTTTTAAATGTTGATTTTTCAAAATGTGGTTTGAGGCACAACTTGAAACAAGCATGTGTATTAACCTGAAAATTATATTAATACAAGATACAGTTATGTGCATACTCTATTGCTTTTTGATCTAAGTATATTTTACAGGATTCTAAAATTTATAATTAATTAAATTTATACTTAGAATTATTAAATAATATGTCCAACTGAATAGTTTACTCAAAGGGAATTGACACAGATATAGTGAATAGATATAGATATAACACACATGACTATATACTAAAATATGAGCTTTAAAACACTTAATACTTAGCATTTGTATTATATCCATAACAGACAGGGTTAACTTTGTATTTTTTTCCTATATAAATATGCTTTTGGAGAAGGAAATGGCAACCCACTCCAGTATTCTTGCCTGGGAAATCCGATGCACAGAGTAGCCTGGCGGGCTACAGTTGACCGAGAGATTGAGCATAAATATGCTTTAATTTCACTGATAATTTTGAAGGTATTTTGAGATCCTATCTTGTGACAGTCATCTTCTCTAGTGCAACTCCACCCTGAATTCCAAAATTTTAGCAACAAAAGTGTTTTCTCAAATACACTGTTATAAGGAAGCCGATTATATAAAACATTAAAAAAAAAAAAAAAAGAGAGAGAGAGTTAAGAGTGAGGCGGGGTGAGCAGTCTGGGTGCCCCAGGTCCTGGCTCTCATGGGAAGTTTCTGAGAATTTTTGGACAGCACCTTGGAACTACCATCTAGACGCGTTGGCACAATTTTTTTTTTTCTCTAAATTGTTTGTTAGCAAACTGACACCATTAACTTAGTGACAAATTTATCTTTGCAAGATGGGATATTAAGAGGATAAGATGGTGGTACTTTAAATAACCATGGCTTTTACTTTCTTTTCCTGTGATTAAAATTCAAGAGTAAACCTTCCCAACCAACCTAAAAGCTTAATTTTCTATGGGTAGATTTTATAATGATCCAGAAAAAGTGAAGAATTTTATATGTTCATCTGAGATAGTAAGGCCTTTAAAATAGACAACTTATGCTTGAGCTAATATTCTACAAGATCCTATCAAAGTCCCTGGTATGTTTATCTCTGAGAGCAAGTGTGTAATTTTTCTGTTATTATTGCATTGTTTGTCACAGATCCTGGTGCAAGATAGCCTATCTGTGAACCAAGGGCCACTTAGACCATACAGGTCTTCCGAGTACACTTCTGGCAAAGTCCTCAGAATCTGCAGTTGAAACTCAACTGTGTTGATACTGACAGTGCAATCATGTGTTTCCCTTTGTCTCTGTGGCTGGCACGGATTAATGGGCTGAGGCAGGAGATGGGCATAACACAAATTGAAAATAATGGAGCATTTTGCACCAAAGGAGTCAGAGGATAAGAACTACAATGGACAGAACAGAGGAAGGTGAGCAGGCTGGAGGCGGTGGCATGTGTCAGCAAGAAGCTGCAACAGCCGGGGCCCACACGGCTCAGCACATCCCCACCTAATGAAGACAGGGCCCACCTGCTGGGTGTCACTGTGCCATGCTGTTTTGCAGGATACTCTACAGTAGACTTTACGGGGCAGCCTCATTATGGATTCCCTGTGACATCTGTAAGCAAAGTCTATCTAAGTGACACTTGTCAACATTTCAGTGGAAATGATGTAAATGGACACAATTGTTCAGAAATAGATTGTAATTATCATTCAAAATGGAGACTCATTGTAAACCACAGATTTATGATTTAGGATCATGGGAGACATCCCCCAGATAAGCAGTTTTCTCTTGCATGCTGCATGCTAAGTCGGTTCAGTCGTGTCTGACTCTGCAACGCTGTAGACTATAGCCCACCAGGTTTCTCTGTCCATGGGATTCTCCAGGCAAGAATTCTGCAGTGGGTTGCCATGCCCTCCGCCAAGGGATCTTCCCAACCCAGCGATCGAACTTGCGTCTCTTATGTCTCTTGCATTGACAGGCGTGTTCTTTACCACTAGTGCCACTTGGGAGACCAATCCATAGTATGTACCCACTACTATTTCTTATCAATACTCAAGAAATTTGTTGAGTGAAAGAACAATGATTTATCAAATAAAGATGAGTACTACAAATATGATACATAATTTAGAAGAAAGAAAATGAAAAAAAAGAGATTACTGGTACTTAGCACCTCTAGCATAATGAAAAAAATAGAAGTAAACTTGGGATACTTCTCTTTACTTAAATGGCAGTGATTCTTCATGGGGCATGTGAGTGCAGGCCTGGACGAGCTCTCATGTCCCTTCCACGCTGTGCATTTATAATTCAATCATTTAGTGGAAGTTGCAAAGTGAAGAATGTCCAGCTTGTCAAATCTACTGGTATGACTGCCCTACACACATCTGAGTATCAGTGTAGGGCAAGAGAAATGGGTTTAAAAAAAAAAAAAAAACAACTTTTTGTTCAACCAAAAAAAAAAAATTACCGAGATCAAAGAATATTAACATTGGAGCGCATCTCATGATCAGATATACAGCTATTTAGAATGAGCAATTAAAGAGTAGCCTTTCAAAACTGTAAAATACATTTTTAAAAAATGGAAATATTTTATCCTTATACTTTAAATAGGTTTTCATAAACATTTGATATTATGGATCCATGCTGTGGAGCTGGTTTTTGTTGTTGTTGTTGTTGTTAATTTTGTGCAAATTCACAGCTAATGCCATTAAAACTCTAAATGAGCAGTTCTGGTGAGCAAATGCCTGCTAAGATTAATACACAGAATCCTGATATCTCTCAACTGTCTCATTAACATGATAACAGGCCCAAAGGAGTTTCAAATCCCTTAACACACAAAAGACATATTTTCTCCCATTTTTCCTTCACACCACCATAAAAATGGAAATTAAGCCACATAAAAAATCTTTCCAAAACATCAAGGGGCCAATCCAAATACATAAAATACTAGTTTTTTTTTTTTTTAATATTACACTACAAAAGCCTTGTTGAAATGCTACTAAGGAACTGACTTATATACACAAAAACCAAGGCAATTGAAAATGAGTTTATATTTTATCCCAAAGCCCAAACAATTAGGGCTATGGAAGAAACTGGGAAAAAGTGAATGATCTACTATATTAAGCTATTTGTTTTCCATCGAAACTAAACATCACGTGTAGGTTAGAGATGGACTTTCAAAAATCTAATTGTGCATCTGCTTTCCAGGGTTTAAATCAAAACCATAAAGTTATTGCACCAAATCCTTTTGTGGTCTAATAAGGAAAAACATAAAAACAAATTATCCTCTTTGTTATGGAGGATATGCTTTACAATATCACTGCGTGGTGACAACTCCTTGTCCTCTTGTCACTGTCTGTCCTTTAGACCACACTGCAGAAAAGCAATTTTCTGCCTCAAAAGCACTCTATTTTTTTAAAGTTTGTCTCTGGGCAATTTTCAGGTCTACTAGAGCTGCACAACTGTATACAGATGAGAAAGACCCAAAATAGGGCAATTTATTTGATTCCTCCTTCTTCAAAATGTTTAGCTGAGATTGCATATCCAACCTAGAAAGCCCAAAAATGAATATTCAAGAGTGACCCACAGTGACATATATCCTTTTCTCAATTTGCATTAAACATATTTACCAAAAAATGTAGACATCCCAGAGTTGTTTGTTTAACGTAAACCTTTCTCATTAAAAATTTCCTAAGATAGTAAAATCAAGTTCTACTTAAAAAAAAAAAAAAAAAGGTAAATCCCTAGAAATTGGTAGTTAAATACAGCATATGGAGTTTTCAGATGAAAAATCACTCAATTTTAAGTGGTCTGCTCATTTGAATCAGCAGTTTGGTTTTCTGGTTGAGGAGTAAAGGGCACCTTTGATGCAAAAATGTATTCCTCCAATGTTCACTGGCTGATAATTTCACACTTATCAATGCCTGGCACTGGCATAACCATAATGGCCTCCTGATGAAACCCTGCCCTCACACAGTATGGGACATTCCACACTGGTCTCTCACTCCAGTCAGAAAACAAGTTTACTTATAATACCGCCTGTTTAGAGGAATGATTTAAACATTGGATTTTCAGATTTAACGCCTCCTGACACATTTTTAAAAGAATGTATTAACAGTCTTTTTCTACAACTATTAACTCTCTCAATGCTGAATTACTACTCTCTAATCAATAATTTAATATGATAATAGATGCTTGCTTTGATCAGATGTGGTATTGTACCGTATAAAGCTAGAATGTGAGCAATATTAAACACGTTTCTGCTAACTAACAATATTAAACATGCTTCGGCCGACTAACGAGCAAATCCCCTATCCCAAATTTAGAATTTTTAATTAGAAAACAGTCATGAATATAAACATAGTTCACAGAAAGGCTAACTCAGTGTTTCTATTATTCTCTGCCTTTCTTCCTACTAGTGTTAGTGAGTGTATGTGTGTGTGTGTGTGTGTGTGAGTGTGGTCATATGCAACAGTGTGTGCACATGAACACACTTGTGTAATTATCAGTCTCCCTCTTTTTTTTTCCTTTCTCAATTCTCTCTCTCACTTTCACTTCAATTTCTCTTTGCTTCTATGTACCTAGAGGTAGCTATGTGCTCTTAGCCTAATGATAAGCAGACAAGAATTTTTTTAAAAGCAATGGAAATTACATGTCAGGTATATATCTAGTGAAGCTATTTCAAGTCCAGTGACACTTTTATCATCTGAAAAGCTTCTTAAATTTTCATAAGCACCATAAAATGATCTGACCAGTCGATTTGTGATCTCACCTCCTCGTCACATGTTGGTTCCTAAACTATGTTTTCATGTACTGCCCCCAATTCTTCTCACAAAACTCCTTTTTCAAGCTCATCTAGTTCAGCTTGTGCCCTTGTTGCTGGGGAGAAACTGACCTTCAGTGAGGTCTCTGATGACCTCATTACAACTAAGCCCAAGGGCCAGTCCAATTTCCAACCCTCATCTTTCCTCACCCTCTTTGCAGCATTTGTCACATTGAGCCATCTCCTGTTTCTCAAAATACTTCCCGACCTCAGCTCCTGACTTCTACTTAGTGAAGTCAGGTTTTCTTCATCGTCTGCAATATATTTACTGTAGCCTTTCTTCTTAGTGATGCAAAGTGAAAGTAGCAAAGTTTACAACTCTCTGCATTTCTCACTGGGTCTAGGTACGTAATCTTGAACCTGAAAGGTGTTCATCATTTGCAACATCTTCTGTGGGTTAAGCTAAGGTTAGCTGCATCTCAGTGAACGAAATCCATCATCACTTTCTTTGATCTTTGCTTGGTCACAGGCTGCCCCAGAGATATACTACTTTGGCAGGATTTCAAGGACCTAACCCTAAAATCATTTATTTCCAACAAGTTAGAAAGTCCTTTAATTTTAGGCAAAGTTAGTTTCAGTAAGTTATCTATACATACATTTCTTCCATTTTTAGCCTGATACTTTCTCCTTGCTAGGCCCAGTATTTCTCATTTTTTTTTAATTGCTATGCACCCCTCTAACAACTAAGTGAAAGCGAGAGTTGCTTAGTCGTGTCTGACTCTTTGCAACCCCACGGACTATATAGTCCATGAAATTCTCCAGGCCAGAATACTGGAGTGGGTAGCCATTCTCTTCTCCAGGAGATCTACTCAACCCAGGGGTTGAACCCAGGTCTCCCGCATTGCAGGTGGATTCTTTACCATCTGAGCCACCATGGATAACAACTAAAACATGTCAATTTTCTTCAATCAAAGTTGGCTCAAGAGCAGTCAGAATGCTTAGTCCGAATACATCGATACATTTTAATCTATGCCATCTAAAAATACAACAGCCCAATTTACATGCATTACATATAAAACTCATCTTTAAGTTTCAGTTTTTTCTTTGTAGAGTTTTGGGATTTGGGCATCCATTTCCATATTACCAAATACTTAAAATTCACGTGGCAACTTATTAATTTATAAAATAATAATATTAAAAGTATGTATTATCTGTATTTACATAAATCACTCTTCAGCTCTCTGTGATCATGAGGAAAGCACCAATCATTTGAATCTACATGGAATGAGGGTCTCATATTAGCTAGCAGTTTCTATCTTTTTCACCTATATGTGCCTTTGAACAGAAATAGTGCTTTTTTTTTTTTGGTAATATGGTAAAATTGACTTAAGTGTTCCTTGTCTCTACATTTCTATCCATCCTTTGAAAGGGAGTCAAGTGATTAAGACAATAGAACACTGAAAAAGAATCAAATGTTTTAGATAAATCACAACTGGAATAATTGGGAGTTGCTCGACGAATCGATGGAGAATCACAATATTTGGCCTCAAGCAAAGAAGAAAAAAGGCAGGGGTAACCCATTTTCATTAGGATGGCCCCTTTAAGTCTATAAAAACGCCAAAAGAGAGAGCTAGAAAGAGCATTTACAACTAGCTTGACTTCTGCTTTTCCTTCACAATATCTAATTATGCAACTAAAAACACGGCAGCATGGGGCTACAGGTGATAGATTACATTTCACGCCGTGGCTGGTGGCATCAGTCAGGCCTCAGTGGATAAAGCACTGACAGTCTAAGGCCCAACCACATGAGGCTGCGGGCTTCATTCTGGTTTCTTTAAAAGTAACGCTTGTAGGGGTGTCAATCAGACGTTATCAGGAGGAAAGGAAGAAAGGCACTGATGCATAAATTTACCTTGCCTGAAATCCTTTCTTTTCAGGAAACAAAAAAAAAGAAGAGAAAAGAAAAGTTGAGCTTTGCCTCACATTTGCATCGCACTGGTGGTTTACTTTTGTTGTACAATAAATATTTCATTTTAGCATGGTACGCACAGGAAAGTAGGGAGGAAAAGGTGACTGCAATCAAAACTCTTCATAACTGTGTGGGGCTCGGAATGTAATCACTTTGCCTTCACACACAACAGGAACTCAGAATGTGCTTCTGTTGTCAGTGGGCATGTCTGATGTAGACACATATTCAAATGATTTTGCTCCATAACTCCTTTAGAAGATATTCAAATATCATGTTATTTTGTGAAGAGATCAGGGGGCTAACCTATGCAAAACTTGCTGTGGCTCAGTTTCACAACGAAGAAATACTTTTCTAAAGTACTTGTCCAAAAGGATATGTTTGATAAATATTTATAGAATATCAAAGTAAATGAAGGGTTTTAGTTTAAAAGTCACATAGCCACTCAGGTGTGAGCTAACCTATTTCATCCTCAAATTATATATGATGATTGTTGTTTAGTTGCTAAGTCATGTCCGACTCTTTGTGACCCCATGGACTGTAGTCCACCAGACTCCTCTGTCCATGGGATTTCCCAGGCAAGAATAATGGAGTGGGTTGCCATTTCCTTCTCCAGGGGATCTTCTTGATCCAGGGATTGAATTTACATCTCCTGCATTGCTGGTGGGTTCCTTACTACTGAGCCAAAAGGGAAGCCCCCATTTATGATGCTATCAGTCTTTAAATCTGCCACTTGCTACCCTCCACTGTGATTTTCTTACTGATGCCAGGGGTTTCATCACTGCCTCTAGAATCAAGGTGGTGTCACACATCTTTCTTGAACACATCTTTTGCATCTGCCACTTCTTTCTATTTCCTTGATAATTATTGAGATTTAAGCTTTAATTCTGCTGCTGAGTTTATCTTTCTGCGTTCATTCCTGTTCTGCCATAATTGTACAGTAGAAAACAGTCTTTATCTTAGTGGCTAAAGGTCTCTACAAACCTAGTTGAGCCTTGTCTCTCACAACTGCTGTACAAAACCTTGGATCCAGGCAATCCGGTTCCCAGCATCCTCTTCTTACTCCTGTCCCTGAAACTAGCTTGCACAATTCTCCCCACCTGAAATACTCTCTCCTCCCTTCCGTCTGCCCAGCCACATTCTTCACATTATTCAAAGCTCAGCTTAAGCTACAAATTCACTGAGAAGTCATTTCCCACAGCCTCAGCCCCAGGCCATCCCCCTATCCTCAAAACACAATATCAAGTCTATGCACTATTCAAGCAACACTACCTCAATTATTCATTGCGCTTTACCATTAGGGCTAGCTACATAATTACTGGACTTAGGGTTAATACAAAATCCAAATGGGGGAGCCCTAGTATAAATTTTTCAAAAAATTTCAAGAAAACAACAAAATTGTAAGCCAAGTAGAAAACCCCTCTGAGTACATGATCCCATGAGACTACATAGGTGGTATACCCAGAAAGGTGGCCCTGTGTGCCATCTTACATTGTCATTAGACGATGATATCTATAACATACATTAGCTTCCCTATCTGGATCATAAATTATTTCAGGAAAGGGTTAAGTACTTTGTTATTTTTCCATAGTGCCAATTTTTATACTATAACTAAACAGTACCTGTATTGAGATCACACCTTGCTAATTAACACTTGCTAATAATTAGCTGTTATTATCATTGATATTATAGTAAATCAGGTATTGAAAACCTTATTGCTGAGTAAAATTTTCTCCAATAGGAGTTTTCTACACTGCCCCTCAAAAGAATGACAATTATGCAAGACATACAAAAAATACATTGTGATTAAGCAGTGGTTTTACACTTTTTAAAATTTGAAGTATATTTGAAATCCACTATTGTGTATATTCATTGACTATACTAAAGCCTTCGACTGTGTGGACCATAACAAGCTATGGAAAATTCTTAAAGAGATGGGAATACCAGACCACTTTATCTGTCTCCTGAGAAACCTGTATGCAGGTCAAAAAGTGACAGCTAGAACTGGACACAGAACAACAGACTGGTTCAAAACTGGGAAAAGAGTATGTCAAGGCTGTATATTATCACTCTGCTTATTTAACTTATACGCAGAGTACATCATGTGAAACATCAGACTGGATCAATCACAAGCAGGAATCAAGATTTCTGGGAGAAATATCAATAACCTCAGATATGCAGATGACACCACTATAATGGCAGAAAGTGAAGAGGAATGAAAGAGCCTCTTGATATTGGTGAAAGAGGAGAGTGGAAAAGCTGGCTTAAAACTCAACTTTCAAAAAACTAAGATCATGGCCTCTGGTCCCATCACTTCATGGCAAACAGATGGGGAAAAAGTAGAAATACTGACAGATTTTATTTTCTTGGGTTTCAAAATCACTGTGGATGGTGACTGCAGTCATGAAATTAAAAGATGCTTGCTCCTTGGAAGAAAATCTATGACAAAATTAGACAACATATTAAAAAGCAGAGACATTACTTTGCTCACAAAGGTCCATCTAGTCAAAGCTATGATTTTTCCAGTAGTCATGTACGGATGAGAGAGTTGGACCACAAAAAAAGGCTGAGAATTGAAGAATTGATGCTTTCAAACTATGGTGCTGGAGAAGATTCTTGAGAGTCCCTTGGACTGCAAGGAGATCAAACCAGTCCATCCTGAAGAAGATCAGTCCTGGGTATTCGTTGGAAGGACTGATGCTGAAGCTGAAGCTCCAATACTTTGGCCACCTCATGCGAAGTGCCAGCTCCTTAGTAAGGACCCTGATGCTAGGCAAGTTTGAGGGCAGGAAGAAAGGGGGGTAACAGAGGAAGAGATGGTTGGATGGCATCACTGACTCAATGGACATGAGGCTGAGCAATCTCTGTGAGAGAGTGAAGAACAGGGAATCCAGGTGTGCTGCAGTTCATGGGATCACGAAGAGTCAGACACAACTGTGTGACTGAACAACAAGAAGAACAATTGTTTAAATTTAAGGGGTGCAACATGTTGAGTTGATATGCTTATATGATTGTTATTGCAAGAATAGTATGTCTATAACATCACATCATAATCATTTCTTCTTTGTGGTTAGAATAATTAAGCTCTAGTCTCTTAGGACATTAGATGATGGTAATAGAATATTGCTGTTTATGTGTACTATACGGTGCATCAAATCTCTAGGATTTGTTTACTACTAGTTGTGACAGATTGCATCACCTTAATTTTAAGGACATGTCAAACCTTCTAGGTTTCAGTTTATTTTTTGATGGTCTAGTTGTTACCAGGCTCCCACATCATATGATGTGCCTTTAAAGGATAATGACACCAAGTTTCTCACCTCAGTTAATCAAACCACAACCTACTTATTCACCAGCTACTTTAGCTTTTGCCTGGAAAATCCCGTGGATGGAGGAGCCTGGTAGTCTACAGTCCATGAGGCCCCAAAGTGCCGGACACGACTGAGTGACTAAACTAAAATCTTAGCTTTTGCGGAATGATAGGAAACACCAAGAGAAGACAAGAGGAACCAGTCAGGGTGGGGGGAGGAGGGTGGGGAAGCAGGAGGAACATTCTAGGTTGGAATCTTATGATGCTTCCAAAAGAGTTCAAGGATGTCCCATTCTCCTTTCCTCTCTCCTCAAGCGCTTTCCCAGTGGCGGATGGAAACACATGAAGGATGCTTCGCAAAGCATGATACTCTCACTGGACACTGTTCAACCCCTGACACAATATGGTATCACTCTTACAACTAATAAAAAATAAATGGAAAGACTTTCCCCCAAACAGACTGACTGTTCATCTTCATTCAGCCTTTCAAAGTGCCTCACTTCAAGGTGACAGAGCTAAGTATGGCCCATAAATCCACCTCTGGCTTGCCTTTAGACAGTTATAGGATGTGTTAGATTTCTTTGCTCCAAGCAGTGCTCTAGACTCACCCTTGTTAAAAGTATTACTGTAGATATTTCAGTACCTCCAACAAAAATGTCACCTTTGAAGTTATTTTCCTGCAAAATTCAAACTACATTAATCTTACTTCCATAGGTATTTGAAGTTTGGGCTTCCCCGAGTTGAAACCATTTCTCATGATACTAACATAAAAATCAAGTTCTATAACTTAAATGCCTCAGAAGCAGTAGGAAACAGACCAAAAATAGCCTTAAAACTCACTTTTAAGAGGAGGAAATGACAGTTGAGGAAGGAAAATCTGGGGAAAATATCTACCTCCACATCCAAAATGACATAAGAATATCTAAGTAGAGTTCTTGGCAATTCATGAGAAAGTTTAATTGTCTCCTACTTTCTTTAGATGTTGCTGAATTATCAGTTGATTTTATTTTGCAAGTGTTTTGAAAAAGTTCCTTTTAGTGTAATGACTTACAAAATGTTTCACTGTAGAAAAATTTGCATAAAACTCATTTTAGATTCCCTTTGGTAATCAGACACAAGAACCCATCAGGTATTGTCTGGATGACAGAGGAGCTACTTTTTGTGATTTGAAAGGGTGAACCAGAGTTGATGTTTTTCTCTTTATTTTGCCTCCAAGATGACCACATGGTTATAATGACATTTTCCCCCCACAAGTTCAGGTATTCTAAAAGCTACCTTTCTCTCAAAGAAGCATTTGTATAATTATTTATCAAAAATGAGATACAGGAAAAAAAAAAAAAAAAAAACTTCTGCTCTGAATGCCATGAGAAATCATAGGTAATCATGAGCATTCAAAATGCAAGCCGCTCTTCTCCGGACACCAGACAATGAAATGTTAGGTAAAGAGAGAGTTCTCAGAGTACAAGCTTGTCGCTTCTAGGGTAACAATGAAAACAGAAACAAAACAACCATTTTCATATGTATAGAGGGAAAGCTGACTAAAAAGTCTAGGCAGCAATTCAGGAATCGGCACAGCGGAATTTGGCACAGACTAATAGCCCTCAGAGGCTTTCCTGAATTCAGATCAGTGTGGAAAATAAAAGCTGAAATAAAATCAGAGTCAAACATGACGTTGAAATAACATAAATTTGAAAAATTAAAGGAACGTGAGATGGAATGTATAGGATGTAGAGATAGAATGGAATTTACAGGAACATGCAAATTTATTATATGATTCACTAAATAGTAACAGTTGTGAATTTTGTAAAGGAAATATCTCAACAAATATTTGGGAGATAAAGAAAGGGATGATGGAATTGTCCTTCAGAATTTCTGTTTATAAACAGAACACGGCCTTTCTTATGGCCTGGGTAACTAATTCTAACCTCTACTTCTTCAGTAACTACATTTAACGAAGACCAATATGGTCATTTCTCCCTTATACCTTAACATCAGCCCCTTAACCATGGAAATATTCATAAGGCATATGTATAGCATTGGTCAGAAAGTTTGTTTGGGTTTCCGTAACATCTTATGGAAGAATCTGAACAAACTTTTTAGTCAAACCATTGTGTGTGTGTGAGTGTCTTGCTCTTGTTGTTATTCAGTTGCTAAGTTGTGTCCGACTCTGTGACCCCATGGAGTGCAGCACGTCAGGCCTCCCTGTCCTTCACCAACTCCCAAAGTTTGCTCAAACTCATGTCCACTGAGTTGGTGATGCCATTAAACCATCTCATCCTCTGTCGTCCCCTCCTCCTCCCGCCTTCAATCTTTCCCAGCATCAGGGTCTTTTCTAATGAGTCAGCTCTTCACATCAGGTGGCCAATTATTGGAGCTTCAGCTTCAACATCAGTCCTTCCAATAAATATTCAGGATTGATTTCTTTTAGGACTGACTGGTTAGATCTCCTTGCTGTTCAAGGGACTCACTAGAGTCTTCTCCAGCACCACAGTTAAATATTAAATTTATACCAAAAGACTGCCACAGGCCAGAAGTATCCATAAATTGAGTGCCAGCAGAAGGATCCTGGCCATCCCTCCACAGGGCCAGCCACCCCCAGTAAAATTTTCTTGGACACAGAAAGTAAGTATGATGTTGTTCAGTCACCAAGTCGTGTCCAGCTCTTTGCAACCCCATGGACTGCAGCACACCAGGCTTCCCTGTCCCTCACTGTCTCCCGGAGTTCACCCAAGCTCATGTCCATTGAATCAGTGAGCATGTATGTATGAATGTATAACGTTGCTCCATTAGTCTTTCCCACCTTTATCCAGATGAGGGATCTTTGCCAATCTACATGTGTGTGTGCATATGGAGCATGCTCCTACTTTTTTAGCCAGTGTGTAGTTATTCTAATTGATTACAGGTATTTCAACCAAAAGCTTCTTTGGCATTGATATCTTTGCCCTGAGCACTGTTACCACATTTTTTGTTGCATAAGCAATCAGTTGTAAGGCAATTTTGCCATAAAAGATAAAATGACTGCTTGACAGTTTGGGTTGACAGCTTGGTTTCAAGCAGCTGACAGTGTGGCTTTCTCAAGCTGACAGATGACAATGATTTGTCCTGAGTTGGTTTCTTATTTTCAAACACACTCTATTGGAGGAGAAAGAGAACAAGAGCCTCCAAGGTGCAGAGTTGAACCCACATTTTCCACAGAACATCTATCAATATAAACAGATGGGGGACAACATAGAAGAAATGACAGCGTGTAGAGGCTTTCACAACGCAACACAAGGCTCAGAACAAACATGCCTCCTAGCAGCTGGAAACTGATACCTCTCTTATCGAATGAAGATGTTTTTGTGCAAAAGTCAAAGTGCAATGCTAACAAGGAAACAAATCAGCAAACAAAAAAATGTCTCTCTTTTACTTTTGTTTATCTTTTATAGCAAAAGTGCCTTATAGCCAACCAGTTATATGGCAAAAATGCTTGCAGCAAAGATGTTTATAGACAAAGAAGCTTAGGGTGAAAATACCGGACATGATTCTAACCCCAAATGATGACCAGTGTCAATTTGCAGCCATATCTAAAGGTTTAGGGTCCACTGGAAATTTCACCTTGTACGCATTTGGCCATAGTCCTACCATCTCCCATGATACACAATAGCTAGGCCCTCTGCTAAGTACTTTTCCTCACAACAAATCTATGAAGTCTGAATCATTATCTCAGTTTTGCAGTGGAGGAAAATGAGGCCAAGTCTCTTGGAAATGGTAAAGTTTCCATTTAAACCTCAGTTTATTGACTTCGATGAGAAATAATGTTAGTATTCTGGTTCCACTATATTTGGTATAAACTTATAGACTAGCCTATGGCCTTGAACCCCATTTCTAACAAACTTTTCATGGAATGAAAAATGCAGCCTCCAAAACAAGTTGAAATTTATTTTCATAATCACTTTTAGCCTTTAAAAGCCATTGCGCAATGAATGGATACTTAATATACAAAGAGTTTTGTTTACAAGTTAATTTCTGCAATGGGTTTGCAGATAAATGCCATGGCCATTTCACATATATATTCATTTCACATCTTTTCTACTATATTTTTGGCCAGGAAAGTGAAGCTTCCATTTTCTGGGCTTTCCGTTATAAATCAATATCCCCACATGAGATGCTGAATTTTAAGAACCCAAGGATTTCCATATTGGTCAGATTCATGGTTCATTCAATCTAGTTAAAGAATTCTCTCCCTGTTATGTGAAGCACCACTTTTGACCTGGCACTGCCTACCTTCCTTTCTCTCTCAGGAACTTTCCATTTCCTACTTCATATTTTTTTGGTTAAAAAAAAAAAATAGTGTGGGAGGTTGAAAAACAGAAATCAAAAGTAAAAGAAGGAAAAGAACCAAGTTTATGAAGTGAGGCAAAGGAACAATGAGAAAAGGTAAAAAAGGAAAATAAATTAAAATATGGATGGACCGAGTACAGGGGAAAATTACTATATTCAATGACTCATCTTCTGCTTTCATTCATATCAGAAATAGTTCCTGGTTGTCTTCTCTATAACAGCCTTTTTTTTTTTTTTTAAAAAACAGATGATATGTATTTAAAGGCAAAGATAAAGAGTCCTTTTTCTAAAGAATTTTATACATAGAGGAGAAAACCTCAGTAAGATCGTTAGATTTCCCTTAACCCTGAGGGAATTTTTAAATGTTTGCACTCCTATCATTTTCTTCTATAAGCTAAGCAATAACTAATAAGTCTTGCAATATTTATCTAAGAAACATGTTATCTTTGAAATCTCACACTGCACCACATATATCACCCTCTTCTACCCCTAAAGTTTGAGGCTCTTTATTAAAATGGAAATCAACATTTAAAAAACCTAAGATCATGGCATCCAGTCCCATCACTTCCTGGTAAATACAAAGGGAACATGTGGGAGCCATGACAAATGTTATTTTGGGGGGCTTCAAAATCACTGCAAATGGTGACTGCAGCCATGGAATTAAGACTCTTGTTCCTTGGAAGGAAAGTTATGACAAACCTAGCATATTAAAAAGCAGAGGCATCATTTTGCCAACAAAGTCTGTCCAGTCAAAGTTATGTTTTTTTCCAGTGAAAAAGTGAAAGTTGCTCAGTCATATCTGACTCTTTGCAACTCCATGGATCTGTAGCTTGCCAGGCTCCTCTGTCCATGGAATTTCCCAGGCAAGAATACTGAAGTGGGTAGCCATTCCCTACTCCAGGAGGTCTTCCCAACTCAGGGGTCAAAATCGGGTCTCCTGCATTAACAGGTGGATTTTCTACTGTCTGAGTCACCAGGTAAGCCTCGGTTTTTCCAGTAGTCATGTACGGGTATGAGAGTTGGACCATAAAGAAGGCTAAGCACCAAAGAATTGATGCTTTCAAACTGTCATGCTTGAGAAGACTCTAGAGAGTCCTCTGGACTGCAAGAAGATCAAACCAGTCAATCATAAAATAAATCAATCCTGAATATTCATTGGAAGGACTGATGCTGAAGCTCCAATACTTTGGCCACCTGATGTGAAGAGAACCTGTGATTCCATCCAAAGCAAATGTTCTCCTTTCTCTAACTCAAAAACTGTCCTGATCCCTTGTCTCGTATTTCTTCCTGCTTCCTTTGGGTGGCCCTCCATCAGTTTTCTCTTCTAGTTTTGCCAGAGACATCATTTGTAACCCTTTCTCCTAGTGTCAGTTAAAAAAAAGGGGGTGTGTGTGCATCTTTAACTTTCATCTCACATTTCTATCTACCACATGGGGCTCAATCATTTTGGTGAGTAGCACCATCTCAGTATCTCGATAGACACCAACACCTCAGTAGGTAAAGAGGAGTAATGGTGTTTTGGGCTTCTGCCAAGGTTTTTAAAAACCAGGTTGAAGCTTAATTATACTACTATCTGACCAAGAGGACAGTTCTGGTCCTCAGATTCACTTTATAAGCAACAACTGCTCAAGAACTGTATCCACATGATGAACATAATGCAAATGCAAATTATGACCTTTATAAAATGGTTACCATATGGTCCTTTTGAGAAAAAACACAATACAATAATCAAAATATGGTTCCAAAGCTCCTCACCTGCCTTTCTCAACAAAGTCATGATGATTGATAAGCAACACTTATGAATACTTCTGAATACCCCTTTCTCTCACCCATCCCATTTGCTCCTAAAATATCCTCCTCAATACCTTGAGAAATTCAATGCCTAGGGTAGCTTGACTACTGGTATCCATCCCTTTCCTCTAGATTCTCAGTCTGTAGAGTCCCCCAAAGGATCTGGTAGCTACTTCCCTAGAATAAGAAAGTAGAAACTGAGGAGACAAAGGCAGAGTCCTTTCTGGCAAACAGGAAACAGCTGACCTAGGAAATGCCTTCATTGGCATTCTGGTCTCATCATACAAATCACTGATAATTGTTCTTGTCAATAATGCAAACACAAATACAGGATATGTCCAAGATGTACAATGGCTGTGTTTTATCCCATTATATATTGAGTTTTCCATTCTGTTACATGAGACAAAATGCTTCTCCCCAAAATGTTGACTTTCAAACAACCTAGGTAATGGTAAGTTGATTTTTCCCTCATCTATGAATATTAAGTAGATTTTCTTTCATTGCGATGCTGGGATTGTAAACATACATTAATTATTCTATTTGACTATATTGGCATATAGACTATTTGCATGTTTTCAAACAGTTTATATGATACAAAATAAAACCACTAGTATAGAGGCCTTGGGAAGGTCTAGATCACTCATCAAGTATATTAGTCCATTAAATTATGAGAAACTTCAAATGCAAACATATCAAATCAGATCAATCAAATGTTAAATAAAGTCTGTTCTTTATCAAACAATATGCTGATTTTAGTCCTCAAGTCACTATCTGGCATTATGATGAGAAAATATATTCTTTCAGTATAATCACTTAGGAATATTTTTTCCATACCTAACAGTGATCAAGCAATTTTTACAAGCATATGATAAAAACAAAATAAAAACAATAACATAAATATACACTAAACTCAGAACTTTGGTGTGAAATTTCTTAATAATTTGAAATATTCATTCAGTTTAACTGTTTTAATTCAGTTATGTGAATGATCTGCTTGCTATCATATAGCTTTAAAGAAATTCAAAAATAAATGAATGAATCACATAAACTGGCATCTGAGTATACTATACAAAAACTATAGACATTATATTCTATTGGTAGCAGGGGCAATGAATGATTTGATGGGATTAAAAATGAGTTTTCCTATGTATCATTTTATGGAATCACTACTGTGAATGGAAAACCCATGGCAATTGGGGAAAATGTGATGAAGTAAGAAAAAGCAGTAAACTTTTGTTAGATAGGAGAGGTAAATGTGTTTTTAAAAGACTCATGCTTGAGATTACTCACCCTTCCACAATGCACCTAAATATTTTCTTACCCACCTCTATTGTTGAATGAATTTTAAGTAGAGATTGCTTAAAAATGCACAACTCATAAGATGTTTCACAGTTATTTCATTGAGAAATGATATGAAATAAAGGTATGCTAAGTTATACTTACTCCTTGGAAGAAAAGTTATGACCAACCTAGACAGCATATTAAAAAGCAGAAACATTATTTTGCCAACAAAGGTCTGTCTAGTCAAGGCTATTGTTTTTCCAGTAGTCATGTATGGATATGAGAGTTGGACTATAAAGAAAGCTGAGTGCAGAAGAATTGATGCTTTTGAAATGTGGTTTTGGAGAAGACTCTTGAGAATCCCTTGGACTGCAAGGAGATCCAACCAGTCCTTCCTAAAGGAAATTAGTCCTGAATATTCATTGGAAGGGCTGGTGCTAAAGCTGAAACTCCAATACTTTGGCCACCTCATGTGAAGAACTGACTCACTAGAAAAGACCCTGATGCTAAGAAAGATTGAAGGGGGGCCAGAGGGGAGAAGGGGATGACAGAGGATGAGATGGTTTGATGGCATCACCGATGCAATGGACATGAGTTTGGTGATGGGCAGGGAGGCCTGATGTGCTGCAGTTCATGGGGTCGCAAAGCAACTGAGCAACTGAACTGAAGTTATACATTATATATCACATTTAAATTTATTTTACTTTTTGTTTACCAATAGAGTTTATTCACATAAAAACTCTATTGGTATAAGAACTAATTCGTTTGAAAGGGTGACTGATTTTGTGCATTTGTACATGGAGACACTCAGATGATGAGCTCTCTAGCCCCAACGATGGTTTGAGAGAGTGAAACCTACAATCAGCTAAAAGAAAAAAATTGAAATGTATCCCTGTGGTGCCCTGGGCTGTGATGGCAATGATTTTATGGTGACAGTGTTGGGCAGAGACAAGTTCCTCAGATTCTCCTGTGCTGGGTATAATAGTTAAAATCACATTATTGCAAGTAAGTACACAACTACTTCTGTAAAATATATCCTCCCCTTCTGCAAACTGAAAATGAACAGTTATCCTTGGTCCTAATCTTTTCCATGTGTAGAAATCATTCAGACGAACCCGAGAGCCTGAGATCCTAAGGTTAAGTTTGTGTTTGTAAAGTGCCTTGTGACTTGCTTCACACTCTATGGAAGTTCAATTAATATTAATAGGTGAATGGAATATCTGCTGATGCCACTCTATGGATATTTTGTTAGTGAAGTGGTTACTTGGCCTGGTGATTTACTCTCACACTTTTGATATTTAAATACAATCTTCAACCTGGTTTATGTTTGTAAAGTGAAATGTACTTAAATAAGCCCAAATATGATGAGACACTGAATTTTTTCCAAGTTTCCTTTGCATGCATAGTTTTCCTTCATCGATTCCATTAAAACAAAAAAAAACTGCAATTGCAAGCATCACACTATTCTTAAATCCCCATAGTTTAAAAAAAAAAAAATTAACTTTCTCTTGTATGGCAACTGCTTCCCCCGAGGTAACTCACTGATATTTGCAAGGCAAGGTCACTTTTAATGCCATCGGAGATGGAAGAAAAAAACAAAACAAAACAAAAAAACAAGGGGACTGTTTTTATCTTCACCGGTTCTGCCAAACCAAGAGCAGACATTGATGTTACATGAGGGAAAGGTTGTCACAGTCCCTTATTCCCAGCTCTGTCCTGGAAACAGCGAAAGAGAAACACTTTTTCCTACCATGTATACAAAATATAATACAAAATATTAAAATATGTATATCCTTCAAGAGATCAACACGACTGTTAACATTTGCTTTGAAAACAGCTTTCTGAAACATACTGAAAATGCCAGGATTCAAAAAAGAGCCTTAGAAACTGAATCTACTTCTGTAAAATTAATTAATCACTTTGAGGATTTAGCAGGGGGAAATGGCCATAAACATCTTATATGCTCAGCTGGTGGTAGAAGGAAGCTGAAATGACAATTTTGTTTAAAAAAAAAATGGAAAGAGAGGGAAAGAGACTGAGATTTGGGATAAAGATATATATGTTTGGGACAAGCAGAAAGAACATTTTATATCTACATGTGGCCTACAGAGAAGAAGAAGGAAAAGGTGAAAGATTAATGAGGAGGATTTTTTTTTTTTTTGCATTTTCTATCATCTATGTGAATTATTACCTAGATGCCTGATATGTCCTAAAAGAAAAACTGTGATGAATAAATAAACAGCTCTTGAAATCTTCAATAGGGTGCTTTACCTTGCAGGGAATATTATCATTGGCTTTTGATACAATTTCTGCTGCAGGGAAAGACTTTCAAAGCTCAGAATGCTGAAGCATTGCCAGGCGCTCAAAGACCCCCTGCAGAGCGCGTCAAACTAAGAAATCTCTCTGAACTTGTCGAATTAAAAGTCATCTCCCTCTCTCTGCAACCCCTGCATGAGCTGGGAAGCTCTGTCCTCATTTTTTTGGCCCCTCCATGATAAACAAATGGAGCCTAGAGCATCTTTATTCTTTACAGCCATGCAATTAAAATTCTTTTAAAAAATGTAATTGAAGGCAATGAATTTCAAAAGGAACTTCCAGTTAACAATGAGGCCGAACAGTTGGACTGGGCCAGATTCAATTGTGTTTCAAAGGTGAAAGCAAAACAGCTTGTTAAGAACCAGAGAAGTGTCTTTTTTTTTATTTTTTAATATTTTGATTGTACATCAAGAGTTTGTTCTAAACTTAAACATCTCAGCAGGATTAATGGTTCCAGGAATGTCATAAGACTTAATTACTCAGACTGCAAAGAGGAGTACACTATTAAAATATGAACAAAGCCATATGAGACTCCTAGTTGCTGCAAATCATTATTTATCTATCCCCACACAAATTAAAGAAGTTTGTGTTTGCATTTTTAGGCACCATACTGCACATTCTCTTTTGCTTCCCCCTATGATGAGTTCATAGCACCAACACCATCATGACAATTTGGTCATTTGCCTGGTACCTAATGATGGGTCATTATTATTACAAACAAATGCAGGAGCAAAAAATGTTCTAAAGTCCTTTATTAATAAGCAAAAATGAATACAGCATTTTAGATGTTTTCAGAAAACCAAGACGGAAGTGAAAGATAAGTTTCAAGTGTTGAAGATAAAAGGTTTTTTTTTTTTTTAAGGTTGAGCGTGTTATATGAAATCTTTGGGGAAGAATTTCTAAGGATCATGTGTTCCTTAGTCCATATATTTATAAGACAGCACTTATATTGGCCTTATTAATTGCTCTCTAGAGTCTGAAATACACTCTTTGATGGTAGGGATGAGAAGGGGAGTAAATGCTGAACAATTTGTTGTTACCTAATGAATCAGGGGTTGAAGATGAGTGTGTAATTTCTTCCTTTTTTTAAGTCTGGTTTGTTCACAGGCCTTACCCTCCTTTCCAAATTGAAATTGTTGGTCAAGGGAATGGAGCAGCCCAGGATTTAAGTCTGAGTATTTCACAGTATGTTGTTACTTGTAACAGAGATAATACATTCAGGCCAATAAGCACACTGTCTGGCACAATTTTTAGCTACTTTGAATGCAAGATGATGCTAAAAAAAAAAAAAAAAAGAAAGAAAGAAAAAGAAGGAAAACAGAAAAACAGAGAGGAATGAGGCATGGGAGGAAGGTTACAAAAGGAGGCCAAAAAAGTGACGGATCATCAGCATGGGTTCCTTGAAGTCACAGGACATTTCCAAAAAAGAAGGAGCATCAACAGTATGAGACATTGAGAAGCAGCTGATGAGAATGAGATCAGGAAAATGGTAGGGGAGTCTATTGATCAGTAGCTTATTGTGTAAAGAGGGAACCACTTCATTGCAAGGGGTTAAGGAAAACATATATGTTTTACAAAATGCAGACAATGAGGGAATTACACTCGTTCGGGGTGTGCCTCAGTAAACAAAAGAACAAACATTTTTTTTTGATAGAGGGAATGATGGGATCTAGTGGGAAGGTTTAGTTTGTATTTTTAAACATATTCAAAGTGGGAAGGAGATAAATGAGAATACCAGGTCCCCAAAAAAGAAGGTGAGTGAAGATGAAGGGCCCAGAGAGGGAACAAGTCCATTCAGGGACCCAGGGGGACAGATCCGGGGACCTGAAGCAAGCTTTGTCAAAGAAGGAAGCCCTCTGCTGGGTTCATGTCACCCTCCTGTGAAAACAGTACATTAAACTAGAAAGAAAACATTGACTTAAGCAACTTCTGCAGTATCTCAAGTAAACTGTTCCACAAATGTGTCATAAATAAAATCAGTTTTAATTATACTGTGAAATCTTGTTATTTTAATTGAGTTTAAATAAAATCTACTGGTGAATTGGACAGAGGTAAATATTCGAGATAGGCAAGGAAGTTTTAACACACACACACACACAAATCTTGTCACATCATTCAATTATTGACCATGTTGAAATCTTTAAATAATAGAACATAAATTAATTTAAAACTTCCTTTCCTAGTCTTTGGCTTATTCCTTCTCCTCCTTTTTACATAAGCTTTGTCTCTGTGACACGGAACTAGATGTTTAGAGTGTTATAAAAAATTAATTAAAAAAAAAAAGAATAAAGTGGTGTGAGTTTCTCTTCCCTTTTAAACAATCCTACCATGTTCAAACCACAACAAACTTATTTTTTTCCTTGAAAAAAATCAAATAAGAAACATAATATCCAGATATCTTTTTAAAGGAAGACTGTAATCTACTCAGAAGTCCTTGCTGATACATTACACATCTTAACCTGTTTCAGAAGACTTCCCCAGAAGCTCTTCTCTAGACGTGTATGTTCTTTAATCAAAACAAAGAGGGATCTCATTTTCTGATATTGCAGTAAAATGTAAGAGCAGCCCTCTAGGTTAAATTATGTGCAAATCCTTTCTTTGAAAAAGGATTCAGGGAGAAGCAAGCAGAATTGAAATTAACTTGGATACCTGAGTCATAGTTCCAACATCCAGGGGATTATAAACAATTGTCTCACTTGATTTTATTTACCTTCTTCCTTGGACCCATTTTTTTTTTTTTCATGTCTGGGTTTGGGACAAATTTGTTTAGAACAAGTAACCATCACGAAAGCTTTGGCTGTGAATCAAGGATGAGGAAGTAGCAATAATAGTGGTGATCACAACACAGTCTATTTCACTTTGCATTTAAGTTCTCAAATTATGTGCTTCAGTCATGGTGTTGACACTTAGAATGGCTTTTGATCGAAATGTACAGTGAAAGTGATAGTCGCTCAGTTTTGCGATCCTATGGACCGTAGGAAATGTAGGAAGCAACTATAATCTACTGAAGGCTCTGTGAAGCACTGTATGTGTAAAGAAGGCTTCTCTTCTTTGAAAACTTATTGGGTTGGCCAAAAAGATCATTCAAGTTTTTCTGTAAGATAGGATGGAAATCCTGAATGAACTTTTGGCCAACCAATACTATTTGCCATATAGCCATAGACTAATTTCATCTCTATTTCAATGTTTATGTCTGGAGTTGTATAGCAAACCTCATTACTCTTAGGCACCTAGGTCATGAACTATTTTCCACATTTGAGAAAATGTCTAGTTTACACATTTTGACAGAAAACAGTCTCCACAGTCGCTTTTAAAAACCTTCCCTGCCCATGGCCGCCATGGAAGGTGGCCGCCATGGAAGGTCACCACCATGGCTTGATCTCGATCTCCATTCAAGCGACCCCACAGCAGCCAGGAGGGTAGCTAATGAGTTCCCGGCTGTTGCAAACGCAGGATTCACACTCAGGCCATGCTCTCCCTGGTTGCTCACAACTGAAATCTGACCACCAGCTCGAGTGGAGTTCTACAGCCTGGCTCTTTCTACCCACTGGGGGACGCCTCAGAGGAGGATCTCCCCACTGAGGCTCTTTGTCACCCTGGTTAGGATTAACTCTGAGCTACACTGTGGCCAAAGCTCCTTCCACCCAAATCTCCCACCTCCAACTCTTCTTTTCCTTCACAGATGTTAGAATTGTATGGAGGTCTGAATGCCCTCCTTGTTCACTCCTGCCTCTCTCTCTCCTCCATTCTTCACATTTTCCACAATCAATCTTCTATACATATAAGTCCATTCTGTCATCTGTTTTTTGGAAGATCCAAATTGATCCACTGCCAGTCCTCAAACTAATGCTTCATACAGAGGATTTTTTCCTCCCTCAGAGAAAGTCGGTGCCTTTCATCGGGTTGGTCCTCCTCAAGATGTGTGCAAACAGAAGTAGGATCCAGCCTTGCGTTCTTCTGATGGGATATTATGAAGAGCCAAGATCAATACATCTGTTTCAAATGCAAATAGTTGGTTGCAGTCCAGGCAAAATATGCAGAGCCAAAATCAAATGCCATTGCAGGCTCTGGAATGTTTCCTTGACTGAAATAGCCATTCTTTTTTCAGAAATGCAGGAAGGAAAAGTGTAAAAAATGCCAGCACTGTAAATCAAGGAATAACAAGTCACAACTCATGGAACTTTTGCTTGTCTTCCATGTTACATGTAGCTGAACTAGTCTACCATGTTACTCACTTGCTCAGAATCTACTGGATTCCAAAGAAAGAAAAGATAGGAAACTGGAATATTTAAAGATCCTTTTACTTTTCAAGTTTGGCTCCATATTGGTGTTTATCCAGGAATGTCAAATATTGATTTTGTAGGTAGGGTCATGGGGCTAAATCATAATGCATTTCAGTTCAGTTCAGTATAGTTGCTCAGTCGTGTCTGACTCTTTGAGTCCCCATGAATCACAGCATGCCAGGCCTCCCTGTCCATCACCAAATCCTGGAGTTTACTCAAACTCATGCCCATCAAGTCAGTGATGCCATCTAGCCATCTCATCCTCTGTCATCCCCTTCTCCTCCTGCCCTCAATCTTTCCCAGCATCAGGGTCTTTTCAAATGAGTCAGCTCTTCACATCAGGTGGCCAGAGTATTGGAATTTCAGCTTCAACATCACTCCTTCCAATGAACACCCAGGACTGATCTCCTTTAGGATGGACTGGTTGGATCTCCTTGCAGTCCAAAGGACTCTCAAGAGTCTTCTCCAACACCATAGGTCAAAAGCATCAATTCTTCGGTGCTCAGTTTTCTTCACAGTCCAACTCTCACATCCATACATGACCACTGGAAATGCATGTAGATGTAATAACCACACTAGTCTATTAGTTCCATAGACTATTAAGAGTTCATGGCTTTCATGAAGCTGTGAGTACCATCAGGAGTTTGGGGACCTCTCATAGTTTATTTCCAGCTATCTAAGAAACAAAATCAAACCAAGCCACCCCCTGCTAAAGTGGCTTGTGTGGACAAGGTTTGGATCACAGGGTTCTGGGCTCATTGGCTAGGTGCTATGCGTACCATCAGGACAGATTATTGAAAAGAATATGGATTTTTTTGAATCTACACCATGAAAAGATGCCATTAGTACGTCTGCTGTGCCCTCAGAAGATGAGCATGAGTTATTTGAATACTCTCAGACCCCTCATATCTGGTTCATATGACTGATGCAAGGACTAAATGAGTTGATATAAACCAAGAACCTAGAACAACATATACTCTGTGATCAGGACTAAGTATCAATGTTTTTCTTGGCAGTGTTTTTGCCAAATTTACTTCAGTGACATTCAAGGCTATTCCAAAGGAAGCAGAGAGATGCCAAGAGATTAAGAGATTAGATTACTGAAGGAAGCAAAAAATGGGAACATAGACAAGCAAAGCTGGGCTGGCAGATAGAAGAGACCCTGTAAGAGTTTCTCTGAACTTTATGTGGTTTCAGGGGAAGAGGGGAGGGAATAGATTAGAAGTAGATTCACAGAGCTAGGGTAATTCATAGAAAACTCATTCCCCAAGGACACATGAAGGTCAAAACACCTAATGCAAAGAATGACTCATTGGGAAAGACCCTGATGGTGGTGAAAGATTGAAGGCAAAGGAGAAGTGGGCAGCAGAGGATAAGATGGTTGGATGGCATCACCGACTCAGTGAACTTGACTTTGAGCAAACTCAGCGAAATAGTGGAGGACAGAGGAGCCTGACAAGCAGTAATCCATGGGGCTGCAAAGAGCCAGACACAACTTAGCGACTGAACAACAACAAAGGGAAGCCTACAGGCATTTCAGGGCAATAGTGGTTCATATCGTCCAAGGATTCTGAATTGTGGAGAAAGGTGATGGGGTTTGAATGAAAACACCAGTCAGTGGCTGGTGATCAGCGCAAGGGTCCAGGCTTCTAGGGACTAGGGTCCAGCAAGGATTTGCAGAAGAATACTAAGCAAGCAGGTGGCAAGCAGGTCAGGGCTCTGCTTTGTACCTAATGTTTTCATCTCTCCACGATTTCTTAGGATAATTAGAACTCTCAGCGCTTCACAGGGAGCCTCTTCTAATAAGTATTGGTTAAAAGAGACAGTTTTTCTTATGGAGCTGACCCAAATATCTTCTAATTGACTCTGTGTGTATACATACATATGCATATGAGTATGGGCATCATATCATGTTTTGATTTTAATTTCAAAATCCTGGTGGTTATAGAACATAAGGCAGGAAATGCTATAGAAATGCATGTATTATAAGACATATTGTAGCAATAATATATACGGAATCAGATAAACATAGGTTTGAATCCCATCATTCACTCCCTGAATGATCTTAGAGAAGCTAACATATCTTCTCCAGTGTCTCTTCATCGGTGACACAGAGATGCTAATATCTACTTCATGGCTCACTGGAAAGATTAATTAAAATAAGGTACTCAAATTGCTTATCACAATAGAGTACTGTAGAGATTCATTTTCTTAATTTTGGTTTTATGACAATGTTTATAACCAATTAGTCTACCCTCAAATTAGGGAATATTTACTATAGAATCCTGTTAGCTTTTCTATAGTCTATGTGGATTCATCAGATATGGTGGACATCAGAAGGACTGCTATTAATATAGTTCCACTATATCAAGGCTGGTCAACATACTGTGGCCCAGGGGATCCAGCCTGCCTCATACACTGTAAATAAAGTTCTGCTGGAACCCCATTCTACCAATTTGTTACCGTGCCATCTATAGTTGCATTTGCAATAGAGCAGCAGAGTTGAGTGGTTTTGAAAAAAGACAGTATGGTTCACCAAGCCAAGAATATCTGCAATATGACTCTTTACAGAAACATTTCCTGATCCTTCTTTTAGACTGTCATTCTTCAGCTTGAACTGAAATCTACTAGTTGACAAAAGTGATAAAAAATAATATAAACTATATGGCAAAAATCCATAAATGTAGTATAAGTAACACTGGATGGAAAACCCATTCAAGAAAATGGTAAGCATGTTATGAAAATGTATGATTTATCTGTTAAACATGATATCATTCAAATATCAGGCTCCATCTCACTACAGCGTTTAGAGGTATGCCAACCAACTTGATTTTCCAACTCAGTATGATAACTCAGTACTTCATTAGAAAATAATACTATTGGAAAACTATAATTCAGAGGCAAAGGAATCCTGCAGCATTGCACAGACATAATTTTCATCGTTATTTCTTTTCAAAGCTGCTATAGAAGTAGTTGCAGCAACATCAATCTCAGCTTCAGTAACTCATGCAGGGACTATAGGATTAGCAGCAGTCGCAATTCTAACGATAGCAACAGTTGTGACAAGGGCCCCACCAGCGGAGTCAGGGCAGAGTGTAGGCTCTGAGCAATGCCATTCCTCTTTTTCACTTCCAGAGACTAGGGGTAGCTGTTTCCTGCAATTTCTTATCTCTAGCTAACACCACCTTTTCTTCTTTAGTGTTTGTAATACATTTGCAGCAAATCCCTGTATTAAATTCCTCTCTATGTGAAGTGCATGGAGTATATTCTATTTCTGTGATTCAATCTCAAATGCTACAGGATTTCCTGTCAGGAGCTAGGCATAGTTATTTTAATATTGTGAAAGATAAAATCAATGATGTTAATTAAGGCATCCTTATGTCCACATGTTTGGTGGTGTTGGCAGAAACACTATGGTCAAGAAAGGCAACGCCATACAGAAAAGCAGAGGGAAGGGGTCCCATGTAAGTAATGTGACTGGCTGGTCTTGAAGACATTAGCCTGCACGGGGGCTCAAGACTGATTACGGTGTTGGCAGAGTGGCTACTCATCATTGGCGGCTGCTGGGCTAGCCTTGGCAGTGTGAAGTTGTTCCCTGACATTCAGTTAATCAATTCTCTGTATCAAATCCCTGCCTGTTCCTGGTTGCATAGTGTGCCCCCATATTCATGTCCTTTAGGAATTTGCCAACGTGACTTCATTTTCAACTAGTCTTTGCACAGCTAATCACTTTAAGATGAGGTTACACTAGATTAGATCCTAAATATGGTGATTGGTGTTAAGATAGAAATTTGGACACAGAGACAGATGAATAAAGAGAACCAACGTGATGCTGGGGGCAGTGATCAGAATGCTGCACCTCCATCAAAAGGATTCCAAGGACTGTTAACAATCACTGGAGGCTACAAAGAGGCAAAGAAGGATTTCTAGAATCTTAAGAAGGAGCATGGCCCTGTCTTCCAGTCTTCAGAATGGTGAGATAATGCATTGCTCTTTTTTAAACCAAACTGTTTTAAGCCAACCGTTTTGTGGACGTTTGTATTAGCAGCCAAAGGAAATTGATACACCCTGTTTGTTTGAAATGTCTGGAGAATTTCTGTCTTTTCAAATTAGATGCACTCTTAGTCCCTTCAGGGTGCTGTAACAGATTGCCATCAACTGTGTGATTTGAACATTTATTTCTCACAGTTCCTGAGGTTGGGAAGTCCGAGATCTAGGTATCAGCAGATTTGGTATCAGGTAAGAAGCTAATGTCCCACTTGTAGACAGCTGTCTTCTTGCTGAGTCATCATATGGTAGATGGGATGAGAGAGCTCTCTGGAATCTCTTTGATAAAGGCACTAATCCCATTCACGAAGGCTCCACTTCATGACTTAATCATCCCCAAAGGGATTCACCTCCTTATACAATCACAATGAGGATGACACCAGATGAAACTGGGGGTGGGGGGGATGACAGAAACCTTCAGTTTACAGCAGATACTACAACTATAGGATTTATTTTCCAAATAGCCTGTAACTATGATAAGTAATTTACAATATGATCGATGTAAGACTGTCGTCCCACCAGGCTAACACATACTAAATCTTCTGTGTTATTCCATTGTTTTCCACGAATATAGGGGCACAGGGCATGGCCTCTAGAGCCAAACTGCCTTGTTTTAGGTCCAGGTCCTCAACTAGCTAACTAGTTAACCTCTGTGTGTTTCTGTTTTCCTATCTGTATAATGGGGACAATAACAGTATCTACTTTACAGAGTTGCTGTGAAGATTAAATAGATTGTGTAAGCATAAAGTGCTACTTGCCCCAACTTACTGTCATTAACACACTCTTTTTGCATAATTACAATCCATAGTATTGAATTTTGTATCTACATTGTTTATAACTTGACATATATATATACTTTAAATTATATAATATATGCCAATTTACTATAATTAGCACTATATTAAATGTCTTCACATAGTTCTACAACATGCTTACCAAAGGATGATCAGAACTGATACTATCCTAAAATCACAAACTCTGAAAAGATTATTTTACAAATTTCAAAACTCAATGTCAGTATTAAAACTCACTGA
The DNA here is from genome assembly GCF_019320065.1 of Cervus canadensis. Classification (NCBI taxonomy): domain Eukaryota; kingdom Metazoa; phylum Chordata; class Mammalia; order Artiodactyla; family Cervidae; genus Cervus; species Cervus canadensis. Next base: position 11,134,757 of record NC_057416.1, on the reverse strand, counting down.
GACATGGTTCTGTGTTATGCTTTCAGATTTCTTTTATCAGATCTTCACTACATTCAAAGCAATTAGGTTTAACATTATCTGAAGACTATAAACATCCTGCATATTATCAATTCTGATCATATTTGAGCCATTCTGAAAAGGGAAAAACATTTCTGCTCCATTATTATAAATATTAAAATGTATTATCTTTAACATTACAATTATCTGCCAGAAAATTGTCACTATATTGCCGTCTAGGTGTTATTGGGCAAAAGAACTACAAAAACCATCTCAGTGGGGTTAAATAATTATGGACAACTCCTTCTCCTCTTATTCATGTTAGGCTTTTGAAGTGTTAAGCTGGAAAAAAGAAAAAAAAGAAAAAACCAAACAGATGAGCTCCACTTTCTAAAGGCACAGATGAGAGGCTGAGAATGAATGGGTGACCGAAACCTCAGGTCTCCATGGAAGGTCTGAGCAAGCTAGTGGTTCAGTGATCATTTTGACAGAACTGAATACACAGCCCAGAAACCTTTGTCATCCATGACTGAAAAAGGCAAGTATTCTCTCCATTTTTTTTTCTAGCTGCATTCATACTGTAGTTTCTAAGGTCAGAGTTCAACCTAGCCAGCCAGAAGGTGAATGCCTATGTTTTCACAGAGATCAGAAATGTGTTCTACATGAACTTGCCTGTTTTGATGAGCTGATCAAGAGCATATATGAAAACAGAAATGACTTCCTTGCTGAGTCTAATGTTACATCCCCCTTAGCCTTCAGAAACAGCCCCTGTGTTCACCTGCCATTAGCATTGCCACGGGACCACGGAGATGGAAGTGGCCACTAAGGAGAATCTTGCTTAGAAGAGCTGAGATCAGATCTCTGAGGCAATCAGGGTTATTAAACCACTGTGAGGCCAAAAACCTCCACTGCTGCTGGGGTGCTTTGCATGGGAAACTAGTCAAAGTTGATAAAATATTTGAATCCCAACATTCAAAATTATAGTTACAGAATCATTCTACTTTGACTCCAGTAAAGAGGCATAATTCAACCATCCACATAACTTGCTTTTTGTTAGGAAATACTTTCTACTTTCTATAAGCCTTAAGCTGTCCTAGGTACGGGGTGCCACCATTAATGAAGTTATTATTTTAGTGACTATACCCTTAGGGTATACCCTTGGATAAATCATTCAAGTTCTCTGGATTTTTGTTCATCTAAACATGAGAAATCCAGGCAAATTCAAATGTCTGTACCATGTACAGTGTTTTGTGACTTTATTTTATATAGAATGTCTCTAACCATTTTATTCAGGGCTTCCCTGGTGGTTCAGCAGTAAAGAATCTACCTGCCTATATGGAAGATGCAGGTTTGATCCCTGGGTCAGGAAGATCCCCTGGAGAAGGAAATGGCAAACCACTCCAGTATTCTCGCCTGGCGAATCCCATGGACAGAGGAGCCTGGTGGGCTACAGTCCATGGGGTCGCAAGAGTCGGACATGACTGAACGACTAAACCAGTACCAACAATCATTTCATTCAGCACCTTCCCAATGTTTTCTTAATCCATTTTAACCCATGAGGTTGCCTGAAGAGTTAAAGATATTACTGAATGAGGAATCAATAGAAGAGAGGGAATAGAGAACAGCTAGAGATTTGTATTTAAAAGAAGTTGTAGCCCCACTGAAAACAAGTTAAGCTTAACAGATCAGTCACGAACATGGTGACCGAGCTTACAATAGGAAAGCTGAGGTAGCTTCTAAGAGCAAAGGGATAAGAAAATCACACTTCACGAAATATACAAGAGGAAGAATTTTAACTGGAGAGATCAAAGAATGAGAGGAAGGCAATTTAAAGAGGGGGTGGTAAAATTTCAAAAGACAACCCCCAATGGGTAGTGAAAATTATACTTCCAGATAGTGCTTTTTTTTTTTTCAATTATATATAAGAAGCCGCACATTTGAAAAAGACAAATGCAATGTAGTCCCCAGAAGTAAGGCACTGAGAAGGCTGTTCAATTTTGATTTGCTCCTGAAAATATATCAAAGATAAAAAGGCAGAGCAAGAGGCAAGAATATTATTTCATGCTTCCATTCCTTAAGTGCTCCTGAGAAAGTTCTTATTCTTTCTAATCTAAGTGAAACACCATTTTTCATATTACTTTTCATTCTCCAGCATGCTATGTAGAGAATTCAGGCAATACCGTGGAGTGGTCTATCACAGATCTGGTTTCAACAGTGAATTTGCTCCAACATATTCATTTTATATTTCTACTTCTCCTTACATGTGTGTGTTCTCAGTCATGTCCAACTCTTTGTGACCCCATGGACTGTAGCCCACCAGGATACCCTGTCCTTGGTATTTCCCAGACAAGAATACTGGAGTAGGTTGCTATTTCCTTCTCCAGAGGATCTTCCCAACCCAGAGGTTGAACTCAATGTTTCTTGCATCTCCTGCACTGGCAGGTAGATTTTTTACCACTAGCACCACCCAAAGAGCCCTTCACCTTACATGAGATGCAGTCTATTATAGTATTTGATGAACAGTACTACAAACACTAGAAAAGAATTTGCAAATAATATTAGAGGAGGGGTAGGAAGATCAGAGTTCTAATGTCAACTGTTACTAAGCATGCAGTCTTTGGCAAAACACTGTAAATCTTACTTTCATTATATATAAAATCTGCATTGCTTGGCTCACAGTATTGCTCTGGCAGTTAGGTGAGATATTTATTCACAGCTCTGGATTAAGAATTAGTTTTCAGGATGTCTGAAGGCTGATGGGAAGGATTCAAATCAGCAGGGAGAAGGAAGCAATGAAGACATAAAAGAGAGGATCTGGGAGCCACACAATGGTTTCTTAAGAGGCAAGAAGGAAGAAGGAATGACATTCAGAGTTCAAGCTACAGTGATTCATTTTCTCTAGCATGAAAAACCTAAGGGAAGAAGACTAGAATAGGTTCAGGGACGTTTGTGGATTTGGTGGCAGGTGTTTTTTCCAACAGAAAATGACTGTAGTTGTAGGAATCCAGGCTCCTGACTTCATGTGAGAGGTGTAGGGCTCTGAAGATACTGATGAGGACCTCAAAGGGAGGTCCACATTCACATGAAATTTTAATTCATGTCATTAAAATGCTTATTAAAGGAAATGGAATTTTGAGATATGTCTACCAACACACCCCCTTGATTCTTTCTTAAAATCTATCATTACTTTGTCACTTGAAGTTTGAAAACTTATTTCTCACACACACACATACCTCTTCTTCTTAGTCATAAAGTAGAACAATTCTAATTGGTTCCTGCTTATTATATAATGTTACAACTGAGGGAAATAACTGAGAACTTTTCTTGCAAGAAGGTAGAAGTTATGGAAGTTGAAGACTTTTAAAACTATATTCATAATTCTGTAAAACTAAAAGTATCATGTGAGGAATTGCAGAGGGAATTCAAGAAGACTCTTGAATTTGAGACCTGTTCCCTGGTAACTCAGAGGGTAAAGAATCCACCTGCAGTGCAGGAGACTTGAATTCAATCCCTGGATTGGGAAGATCCCCTTGAGAAGGGCATGGGAACCCACTCCAGTATTCTTGCCTGGAGAATTCCATGGACAGAGGAGCCAGGCAGGCTACAGTCTATGGGGTTGCAAAGAGGAGGACACAACTGAACAACTAACTCTTCCCTGTAGGGTTAACAACCTTCCCAGTGGAGAATTTCCAAGAAGCCAAATCATGGTGAAGTAAATGTGGGGGGAACAGAATTCTTCTGAGTAGAAAACAGTGTGAAAAAGTTCAAAGGAGTGAAACACAGAAGTGATGGAAAGGGATGCACTTAAAAGCCATCAAGATCTGTGCACTTTGTGGAGAATATACGCAGATCTGTGCCTCACTATTTGAGGTCTGCTTGCATTTCTTTGGAACTCTTCCTTTCTGAAATGCAATAAGTAGTTCTGCCTTCAGATTTCTTAGTATATTCCTCCAAAGGAATATTTATAATTGAGGTAAATTTTCCTTGGTTATATTCAAGACTCTCACTTCTTTGAGAAAAAGTGAGAAACAGGTGCTACCTGCTTATAATCTAGCCCCATCCAAAACTATGGCATAAAGCCAATATACCACAACTAACCTTATTTCTCACTTTATCAACACAAGGAATGAGGCTGACAGAGTGCTAGCAAGGAGACAAGGAGACACTGAATTTGGGAGGAACGAAGCCTGCGGCTTCTCATAGGCTGTTAGTACAATTTATTGTGAAATGTTGCATAATTCATAATAAAAATGCTCCTGAATAGTGACAGTTTAAAAAAGTAATAAACATGCCTAATGCTAAAAAAAAAAACTCTGAAAACAGAAATAAACCTTGTAATAACTTGGAAATGATTTTGAACCAGCCTCAAAAGGTAAAGATAATGTTCTTTCTGCTGTCACACAAATACTTCCTTGCCATAGTAACATCTGAATGGTGTCTACCTTTAAAATGTTTCTATTTTCAATACAAAATATAAAGTTTAAACTGTTTTCCTGACGCTCTGATTGGATTGTATTAACCTATTAAGGAGAGCATGCACTAGTCAATATGGGAAGGAAGTTTTCTCTGAATATATTTATTCCTCCCAAATTCTGAAGACATGAATATTGAATAAGATTAAAACTTTGACAACAATGCAAGGCAATCCCAATGGCCCAAGTGAACGTAAATAACCAAGTGAATTAAAGCATCTTAGAAAATTGCTTTCTGCCTCAGTTAAATAGGAAAGGCCTAATATCTTTAACAATACTGAGGCATCTGGAAATTTTTATCATCATCCCTCATTGTTCTTCTAAGCACAGATGGGAACATTTTCTGAAAAGGCAATTTCTTATCTGAAATTATGGAATAAAAGTGAAGGCAAGAATCAGGCCAACTTGCTACTAACTTTCTGGTTCTTCTGGTCTGCAACTAATTTCTCAGGGAAGGACACTATTCTTTTACATTCTTACTGCACCAATTTTGAGTATTTTGAGGGACCAATAAGTGAGGAGGCAACTATAAACTTGAAAGAGCCTTAATTGCTAGTAAACAGATTGATCCTCAATCTGTTGAGCTGATATAAACATCAAATGTTTAAAGAACAAATAGTTTGTATAATGAACAATAAACTTTATGTTTTTCACCAAAAGATTATAAAGTTACTTTAAGAAAGAGGAGATAAGTTTTGGAACATATAGCTATTGACTAACCTCTTAAAGCTTTTATTTTTCAGTTTTCTTACCAAACAGTACTGGGAAATGTGGTTTATGAGATATTTAGAATATATAGCTCAATAGTTGTAATGTCTAAATTGCTATTTAAAGCATCAGTTCAGTTCAGTTCAGTCGCTCAATCATGTCCGACTGTGACCCCATGGACTGCAGCACGCCAGGCCTCCCTGTCCATGACCAACTTCTGGAGCTTACTCATTCATATCCATCAAGTCTGTGATGCCATCCAACCATCTCATCCTCTGTCATCCCCTTCTCCTCCCGCCTTCAATCTTTCCTAGCATCAGGGTCTTTTCCAATGAGTCAGTTCTTTGCATCAGGTGCTCAAAGTATTGGAGCTTCAGCTTCAGCATCAGTCCTTTCCATGAATATTCAGGACTGATTTCCTTTAGGATGGACTGGTTGGATCTCCTTGCAGTCCAAGGGACTCTCAAGAGTCTTCTCCAGCACCACAGTTCAAAGGCATCAATTCTTCAGTGCTCAGCCTTCTTTATAGTCCAACTCTCACATCCATACATGACTACTGGAAAAACCATAGCTTTGAATAGACAGACCTTTGTTGGCAAAGTAATGTCTCTGCTTTTTACAATGCTGTATAGCTTGGTCATAGCTTTTCTTCCAAGGAGCAAGCGTCTTTTAATTTCTTTTAATTTAAAGCATAACCTCTGCTATAGAAGCATAACCTATGCTTTTATGCATAACCTATGCTATACTTGTATGCATAACTTATGCTATGCTTTTATGCATAACCTATGCTACAAAAGCCATGTTTGACTCTTTGTGACCCCATGGATTATAATCTGACAGGTTCATCTATGGATGGAATTTTCCAGGCAAAGATAATGGAGCAGGGCCATTTCCTCCCCAAGGAGATCTTCTCCACCCAGGGATCAAGCTCATGTCTCCTGCACTGAAGGTGGTTTCTTTATTGGTGAGTCATCTGAGAAGCTCATCTTGTGGATATTAACATATTTAAAACACCACTGCATTTAAAATGGATAACCAATAAAAACCTAATGTATAGCACATAAAACTCTGCTTAGTGTTATATGACATCCGAGATGGAAGGGGAGTTTGGTGGAGAACGGACACACATATACATGAGTCCCTTCATTGTTCACCTGAAACTATCACAACATTGTTTGTTAATTGGCTATATAGCAATACAAAATAAAAGTGTTAAAAAAAGAAAAAAAAATTTGTTCAATATGATATAATTTAAAAGAAACATGTGCACATTAGTCACCTAAAAAAAAAGGCCTAAGATGCTTCTAGGTCTCTCACCTAAAGTATATATATTGTGTGTATATTTCCACATATAAACATCTAAAAATATTAACACTACAGGTAATAAACAACCTAGGTATCACTGACTTTTATTAAATAAATTCTTTTAAAAATAATCATGTCTTCAACTAATACTGAACACAAATTTGTTATTTATTAATATGGGAAAATGTGAGATGATATTTTTTAGGGGAAAAAAAGAAAATAATAATTAGTTTTTACCCTCCAAGTACTTGGCTCTTTTCACAGTCTCCCAGGCTGTAAGAAGTTTTCTTTTTGTGTGAAGTAACTGGAAAATTGTGATCACTTTAGTTCAAAGGAAGTTCATAAACAGCTTCGTAAACAGGTACTGAGCTCTTAATACCTGTGTCTGCTAGGCTTGGGGGCATGAAAGGAAAAAGATTTGATTTCTGCTCTTAGTGAGTTACCAATTGGCAAATAACAATTGAAATATGTTATGGTAAGAGCTATAAGGTCTCTTCCCAGGTGGCTCATTGGTAAAGAATCTGCCTGCCAAAGCAGGAGACATGGGTTCGATCCCTGGGGAGGGAAAATCCCTTAGAAGAGGAAGTGGCAACCCAACCCAGTACTCTTGCCTGGAAAATGCCATAGACAGAGGAGCCTGTGGGCTACAGTCCATGGGGTCGCAAAAGAGATGGACATGACTTAGTAACTAAACTAAACCAAGTGCTATAAGAGAGGAAAAGATAGAACCATGTCAAAGTAGGAGAAATGCCTTCTGCTTGAGGATAAAGAGAGAGCAGTGAGTATATGAAAGCCAAAGTCACACTGAACTTCAAGGATGAAAAGGGCTCTGCCAAGTGGGTGGGGCAGTGGGGTCCCAAACAGGAAGGCAGGGCTGAAGTATACAAGATAACTTCATATTGATACAGAGACAATTATTAGTAAGGTACATGGACTGTATCTGAAATGAAAACGTAGAAATCTCAAATGGGAGGATTCTCTGGTTCTCAAGAGATGAAACCCAACACAAGCAGGACAAACTATATAAAAATGAGGAAGGAAAAAGAGGGAGAGACAGGGACACTGAAGAAGAGTCTAGGAAATGGCATTCCTGTGTTTGCATTCAACTTCAATCTTCAGACATTCTCATGGTGAGTTATAAAAAACACATCAACATTAGACCAGACATAAGAGAAGTGCAAGCAAAATAAAGCACTCACTCAAAGCACTTCCACTGCAACAGAGTTAACTGCCTTCCCTTTCCTTCTTGTTTTCCAGTTCTTAATCATAGAGTCACGATTTTTGGATACTGATATAAAAATATGCAGACAGGGCTTCTCTGCTGGCTCAGCAGTAAAGAATATGCCTGTCGATGCAGGAGACACAAGTTCCATCCCTGATCCTGGAAGATCCCATAGGCTGTGGAGCAACTAAGCCCGTGGGCCACAACTACTGAGCCCATCTCTAGAGCCTGGGAGGCCAGCTATGAGCCCCGTGGTGCTGAAACTACTAAAGCCCACATGCCTTAGAGCCCATGTTGTGCAATAAGAGAAGCCACTGCAAGTAGAGTAGCCCTTGCTCGGCGCAACTAGAGGAAAGCTCATACGGCAACAAGACCCAGCACAGCCAAAAATAATACAAACATAAATAATGTACGAAGAATATCTTCTTTCTCAGTTAAGGAGAAAACGATCATATATTAGCCTTTATGTCTGCTATATATTCCTGAAAATATTTTTCTAATCTGTGGATATGCTAGAAAGATTGTAAATACAACACAACCTCAAAAAATACTTAGATTTGCCAAAATTAACTTGGAATTTGCCTATTTAAGTTATAGGCAATACTTTATCACCATAAACAGAGTAGCAATAAAGCTGCTTACACATTTTTTTTCCCTTTGAATTACTTCCTTCTAAGTCATTCCTAGAAGAGAATAGGTCAACATATGTAAATATTTTGGTAGCAATTGATAAGTAATTTTGCATCACCACTATAAACCATGAATGTTTAAGTATTTCTCTCTCCCATCTAGTGACCAAATTATTTGAGGCTACGGACAATGCCTTTTTATTCATGGACACCACAACATAACTCATTGCTTGGCACACCTAAAATAAACTCAATACTGATGCTGAAGCTGAAGCTGCAATAGCTGGGCCACCTGAGGTGAAGAGCCGACTCACTGAAAAACTCTGATGCTGGGAAAGATTGAAGGCAAAAGGAGAAGAGGGAAGCAGAGGATGAGATGGTTAGAGAGCATCACTGACTCAATGGACACAAATGTAAGCAAACTCCAAGAGATAGCAAAGGACAGGCAAGTCTGGTGTGCTGCAGTCCCCGGGGTCACAAAGAGCCAGACACACCTTAGTGACTGAACGACAACTATTTGTTAACTATTTAACAAATAATACTTTTAAGATATTTGTGGTTGATTGGTATTTACCATCAACTATCTATTCTCCCCTATTTCAGTGATCACAATTTGGATTGTGTCTAGTGTGACATGAACCCACCTTGAACATAAGCTCTCTTAACTTCCCAAGCAAGTTATGTGTAGATAAAGTGAAATTAAACCCTGGCCAGTGAGTATTACACAAGATTTCTGGGGAAGCTGCTTAAAGGATGATGACCTAGCTGGCAAATTGCCCTTTTATCTTTCCTAAAATCATCCTTTCTGATGCCTGCATGTAGAGGTGATAGCTAAACTTCAGCAGCTTTTTTAGGAACAGGAGTTAACATTTAGGATAGAACCAAGCACTAGGCAAATGAAACAAAATCTAGAGGGAGCCTAGATCCCTAATAGCCATGGAGTTGCCACATCTTCCCTTGAATCCCAGTCTTAGGACTTAGGTTATGTGAAAGGAATAAGGATTTACCTTACTTAAACTCATGTTATTTCAAGAATTGGTTTCTAAACAACTGAACTAAATAGCCAATGATAAAATAATATTAAATGAACTAAACTGAGTGATAAAAATAAAGTCAGTGGAAATGAGTGTACCATTTGACCTCAACATTCATTGTGTATATATATATATTTTAATTTTAGAATTTATTCATCCAATAAATTAGAAATGCCAACTCAGATCTTTAAAATTTATTTTACTATTAGGAATACAAATTTTACTAACTGTATTAATAACTTTTGTACTTGACAATGTATTTATTTGATTCAGAACTCTGTCAGTCTTTATGAACTTTTCATATGGGATACAGGATATAGTAAAAAGTAAACCATGCCACCACTTTAACTTTTCTCATCCATCTTTGTCTATAATTGAGTTCTTTATTGTTTTTATAACAATTTATATTAGTATATAATGTATTACTGATTTTTTTTTGTGACTCTTCCGAGAAGATAAATTTGTGGTCCTACAGAGAATGAAAAATCTTCACATTTATTTATACTTGCTTCCCTAAAATTCATTTTGAATTCCAAATCCACATGAAATTTTGAGAATTGTGTCTCAGAATCAAATTTTTGTATATTTAAAGTTTCCTTGTATATTATACGCAGAAGCTCACAGGAATGTGAATCCTCTTCTAACTGATGCATTTGTCAACCTCATTATATCTGTCAGCTTCATTATATTTCAATTTTCTCATCTGAAAATAATTGACAAAATTTTAAGGATAAACTGGGATTAGAAATACAAAGATACAACATGTTAACCTCATGACCAGCCTATACAGTTTAGTTCAAAATAGCCCTTTTCCTACAAACTAAGGTTTTCACAGCTTTCATAAAAAATAAATTGACAGTTCCTTTAACTTGATATATATGTAGTTTTTTAAATACTAAAATTTCATATAAAGCTGTATTTTAAGACTTACTTCTTTGTACTTTTTTAGGGGAGCATATTACATTAACATTTTCTAAATAAAATTATATGTCCCTTGTTTCTACAGAGGGAAGTAGATGTTATGACTGTCATAGCAGTAGAAGAAAGAAACAAATAGTTGAATAATTAATACTTCAGTTTTCCCACAGTTCTCCAGAATATTTGGAGGTGATTAATGTCTGTTCCTGGGAAATTGATAAAGTTTTTGGGACTCTGAGTTTAGTGGAAACATTTAAGTGGAGAAAGCTTCTGAGAGGTAAAACATTCATTTTTCTTTGCATTTAGTTCCCAAATGGAGACAAATAGCTTAAAAGCAATATTAACCTCAATGTGCTCAGGCTATTTATCTTCATAAGAAACAGTCTGAAAACAAGAAAACAAAGCCCATAAAAATGATTTTATTTAATCACACAAGTATATCACACCAAAAATCTTTAGTTATTTCCTTAGGGTTTAATTCTAACCTCAGTAACTCATGCACAAATTCTTTGGATGTCAATGAGAGCTGTGCACGCGGAACTTTGGGCCAAATTTGGTTGTCATGGATGAATAAGCCAAAGAAGGCATTAGATCAATTTTTTTAAAACATTAAGTGCTCTCATTCTGTAATCCTTTCCCATCTTTCCAAATTTATTGATCTAATCCAGCAATAATTATTGAATCTCCATAATAGACATCAAACCACACTTCCATGCATGCATCGTAGAGTCAGTGGCCTTAGAACATTTACCTTTCCACATAAATGTTAATAATCTCACGGTAATATTTCATCCTAGCATAAAGAGAGTATTATGACATGCTTTGCGACAAGGTCAATTTCACTAAAGGAAAAATGCTAACATTTAAAGTCAGCCATTAAGCTGGTGTTATCATTGCATTTTTGTTATCTTATTACAGGACAGTGATCTGATTTCTCTAGTGCCACAGTTATTTACATAGGCTTAAAAACATTTATTCAAAGTCAAGATATGTAAGTGAAAAAATGTATATAATTTTCTAAGTTCTAAAGAAACTGTGTTTAAGAAAATCTGCCTTTAAATATGTTTATCCAGATATTTTTGCCTTGTACATTTTGCCTTGTGAGGTGAAACTCCTTCAGATTTCATGCAACTTGTTAGAATAATACAGTTTCCCTTGGGCTCTAACCCCAGCTCTCTCCTTAGTGATTAAATTTAATGTTAAATGTCTTCTGTACCTTGAGCAACGCACCCTGATTGGTCTTATAACAAGTCTCTGCTCACTGATCTTCTAGCAGGAGAGCTTAGTGACTCATTCACTTTACCTGAAGTCATTTATTGTCCTTTTCTCAAGTTCAGTGCAAGAGTCATCCATAGACATTTTGATGGATTCAATTATATTCAGACTGTAGTGTGCCTTAAGAATCTTTTGCAGATGAAGATTCCTGCCTGCCAAAATTTTTGGTTCTGGTGTGAACTCTACATTTTTAATAAACCCTCCAAGCTGTTCTGATGTTCTTCATCTATAGACTACACTTTGGGTAAACACTGACATCAATCAAGAGGAAGCTGGGACGTCCCTGGAGGTCCAGTGGTAAAGAATCCACCTGCCAATGCAGGGCATGCAGGTTTGACTCCTGATTCAGATAGATTCCACATGCCATGGGGCAACTAAGCTCATGCATAGCAACTCCTGAGTCTGAGCACTGCAAATACTAAAGACCGGGAGCCACAATTACTGAAGCCCACGTGCCTAGAGCCCATGCTCTGGAGCAAGAAAACTACTGCAGTGAGAAGCCCATGCACTGAAACTAGAGTAGCCCCCACTCGCCACAACTGGAGAAAGTCCATGTGAAGCAACAAAGATCCAGCACAGGCAAAAATAATAAGGGAAATAAAATTTAAAACATTTCATTAAGCATGTATTTTTAAAAAATGTGTCTTTATTAAAAAAAAAAACAAAAAAAAAACAAAGTGGAAGTTGAGTCCACAATAAACATGTGTTGGGAATTACAGGACAGGAAGGCTATGTGTATCATCATCATTTTGACAAATGCAGGGAAGGCTCAATGTTAAGGCAGCCTAGTAACCACTTCTGGCTTGTATATGGCACTCAATAAGGGGGAATTAAATAAATGCTATTCTTTACTGACGGCTCTATCAACATTGCCATTCTGATACTATCTGCTATGATTCTCACAACACCATTATCCATGATTGCGATGGACTAAATTATATAACCCTCAAATTCAAATAATAAAAGCTTAGCCCCCCCAGTACCATATTTAGAATGGTACTAAATGTACCATATTTAGAGACATGTAACCATATTTAGAGACAGTCTCTAAAGTAAGTTTAGCTGATGATTACACCAGGATAATGGGCATAAATAGATACTGTCCTAGCAAAACTGGAATCTACATGCACCTCACTATAAAGCAAATTTAATTGGAGAGTAAAGACATACTCAGGTTGCCTTTCAGGGCATTTGGCCTCATGAGTGAGAGCCAACCTGAAGATAAGCTTTCACACCTCCTCACTTCAAAAGCATTGTGATTCCCATCTGTTATATATTTTGTGGATTGTACTTTTTAGTGAATTTTAAAAATCCATTGGGGGACTTTCAGTAATGATAGCAGAGTGGAGTGGTCATGCAAACCCTTTCATAGATAATGATAAAATTTGAAGAAAGCTTTAAGGACTGTTTAAAGACCCTGGGAAGCATACAGAAGTGGGTGGATTCTTGAAAAACTGCCACTAGAGGAGAAAGTTTATTGCTTTTTCACCCAAGCACATGTCCCAATTCCCAGGATCATGGGGTAGAAAACCACAGCCTACTCTCTTGATGTAGAGTGGCAAAGAGTGCAGAGCAGGAGAAATAGTAGAAAAGCATCAAAACCAGACAGAGGTCATTGAAGAGGATGCTCTCGAAAAGCTGCTGTGGGCAGGGGGAGGGTTGTGAGTTTCTCACTTTTTTGACCGAGGACATTACCTGAAACCTACTGCAGCAGAAATATGTAGCCTTCCTTGCTTAATGAAAGATGGCAAGGGGATTGCAGTCATGGGAGAGAAACTTGAAATGTAAAGGATAAAAAAAAAAAAAAAAGAAATGTAAAGGATAAATTTTGGAAGTGAAAGGAAAAGAGGAAGAACCCAAAATCTGACTATAAATCTGCCCCAAACCTTGGCAGACTTCTAATCTCAAGATATGCAGAGAAAACCCTAGGGGCTTAGGGCAGGAGTGAAGCAAGCAGATACCAAAGTGAAAGACTATGTCTGAAAGACTTTGCTGCACTGGAGAACTTTTGTAAGTTTGCTGCTTTTGGAATGGAAGACATCTTCTCATCCATGCACAGCTTCAGCAGCAGAAAGCTGAAGCTGTATTGGTTTGAGATATGAGAAGACAGAGTGGGAAGTTGGTGGGACCGATGAAAATTCAAGAGGACTTCCTGGAGGCAACAAAGCTAAAGGGAGTGTGAGCAGAGTGACCACAGGGGACGAACGGGGGGACTGGAATGAAAATAGGAATACTGTTGGAAGTTTGAGTCCAGACAACTTTTAAGAGTGAAAATGAGACAAGAATCCTCTGTTGGAACAAAGGATATGCAGCCAAGGTCAACATGAACATGGAGCAACTGGGATGGAGTGGTCAGCGTGCATCCAGAGAGAGACAAGAAAGCCCTTTGGCTGCCTTGGCCACGCAGTATGATGGGCGAGGAAGAACCCTGATACTGGAGCAGAAGTGACGGGGTCTAACCCCTCCTTCATCACATGCTAGCTGCTCCAGGGTTAGGAAACTGCTTACCTTCCTGTGCCTATTTTCTCACTTCTAAAATGGCAAAAATAATCACACTTCCTGTTTCGGGCATTTGTGAGGATAGAAGAAATTAATACACACGAGGCAGTTCAAAAAGGTAAGTATCATGTTCACTCTAATGACTGTGATGTCATTAAAGAACACAATGATGATGTAACGCACCACCACTTACATGCAATCCTGGGATGAAAGGGGAGAGAGAGGCTGGAGGGAAGGACCTTGAATTTACTAAAAACACTCTCAACTGGCTTTGTTTATGCTGTTATACCATAAGAGGAGCTCAGTATATAGTTACATGGAGAAAAATATCTTATGTTGTTTCCTTGGACAACTGAGTCTGTGGTTTTTAGATTCGTACTTACTGCTATTTATACACCTACACATGCACACGCATGTTTACATATAAGCTCACATGTCTTCTCAGTTCATACAGGATATACTGGACTATACCTTGCTTTTTTCATTCAGACTATTTTATAAAAAAGCCTAACTGTAATCTTGATTTTCTATTTTATAATCTAAAAATTCAAGAAGCTATTTTAAATTTTTCATCTTTTTAAGGATTTTGTTTGTTCCCTTTCTAATATAACATCGTTCTGGGAAAAGAATGCTATTTATAAAATATATGGGAATAGTTTCAATTCAGTTTACTAATGATGAGGTTACATTTTTCATATCCAGGTTTAGTTTTTCTCCTTCATTCTCACAAGGACTCAAACCCTCACAGATGCCTTCCACTGATGTCTGCTAAATATGGGGATGCAACGATGAATAAAACCCAATTTCTATCCTTAAAAATCTCATGAGGCAATAGAGATGCTGACAGACAAGCAACATTTTAAATAAGAAGAAATCATAGTAGCAATAGCTGTAGGCCAAAAAGTGTGGTAATAGCATTAAGTAAGTGTGTTTAGTCACTCAGTCATGTCCGAAACTTTGTGACCCCATGGACAGTAGCCCACCAGACTCCTCTGTCCATGAAGATTCTGCAGGCAAGAATACTGGACTGGGGTTTCCATGCCCTCCTCTAGGGGATCATCAGACCCAGGTCTCCTGCATTGCAGGTGGTGGATTCTTCACCATCTGAGCCATCAGGGAAGATCAGCGTTAGTATAGGCTGATCAATGTAAGAACTGGAAATGTGGATCTATCAGGTTTAATGAGAGAAATGCTATTTAGGCTGTGTCTTAAAGCACCAGCCTAAATAGAGGAGAAAAGAATTCAAGGAGAAGTGAAGGTTATGTATAAGTCACAGTAGTATAAAAATATGCAACTTCAGGAATTTATAAATAACTCTGAATTTTTAAGCGTACAGAGGGTAAAATCAGGAGATCTTATGGGAAGATAGGATTCTGACTGTATTTGGATTTAACCCACATGTAACAAGAGCCTGAAAAAGGCCCTGGCATGAAAATTGAGAAGAGATAATATACTTTAAGGCAGATCTGTAAAACTTAATGGGGCTTTCCAGGTGGCGCAGTGGTCAAGAATCCTCCTGCCACTGCAGGAGATGTAAGAGACGTGGGTTTGATCCCTGGGTTGGGAAGATCCCCTGGAAAGGAAATGGCAATCCACTCCAGCATTCTTGCCAGGGAAATCCCATGGACAGAGAAGCCTGTTGGGCTACAGCCCATGGGGTCACAAAGAGTGGGACATGACTGAGCGGCATAGCATGGACATACATAAAACTTAAGAGCTAGATAACTCTCTGCTGTGTTGGGGGGACAAGATGGTATGGGTGTGGATCTGAGGCCGTGTGAAAGGTAAAATGTTCAAAGGAGCTGGTTAACTCAGATTTTTTGGCTTCCGTTGCTAATTACTTTGTTAATAAACTAAGTTTTTATGATAAAGTACAAGCTGAGGAGGGGAAAGATGAGTCTGCACTTGTACACTGTGACTTCAGACTTCCTGTCTGAAGGTAGGTACATGGTGCTGACAGGAGGTTGGAAAATTGAATTTGAAATTTGAGATTCAAAATAGAGTTATGGACTAAACACCTGTGCTTAGAAAAGAGTGAGATTCTGACAACTCACTTATGCAGAGTGAGATGATCAGAAAGCTACACAGAGCCTTAAGAGGCCCAATTATTTATGAGATGCGAAGAAGGAATTTGGTAAGTGAAACTAAACTGTATTAGGGCTTTTCAGAGAAAGGGAAACAATATGATATTTATGGGTATATTTTTGTATTATGCATATACACAAATGAATATATATCTCTATCTCTCTGCCCAGTTATCTATATATCTTTCACAGTTTATTTTATAGATTTGGCTTATGTTATTAATATTATGGAAGCTGGCAAGTCCAAACACCCACAGAGTAAGCCAGCAGCCTAGAAACCCAAGAGAGATTTTCACTTGGTGGCCAAAGGCAGTTTGCAGGCAGAATTCCATCCTTACAAGAGGTCAGTCTTCCTTTAGGAAAGCCTTCACCTGATTGGACGCGGCCCATCCACATTACAGAGTGTGATGTTTTATTCAAAGTTTACTGATTTAAATTTTAGTCTCATCTAGAAAAACCTTCACAGAAACATCTCGAATACTGTCTGACCAAATATCTGTGTACTATGGCCTCCTCAAGGTAACACATAAAATGAATCATCACAGAAACTGAGTGCAAGTCAGTAATGAAGAGGATGAGAGAGAGAGAGAGAGAGGGAGAAAAGAGAGAGGGGGACACAGGCAGAGACTAATTTTAAGGCCAAGAGAGGAAAGAATTTCAAGATAAAAAATAGGTCAAATGGTTCTAAGCAGCAAGTGAACTAATTGCTACTGGGTGAGACAATAGAAAGGATGCCATTCTGATAGCAAAGGTGGCCTTTGGCAAAAGCTAAAGAACAAAGATTGAAAATGTTAATGGGAGCTGAGAACCTGAAGACAATGCATGGCTTGTGAACAGAAGACAGAGAGAGATGGCCAAAGGGAGAAGAGGGGTGAAGCAGACCGTTTTTCTATAGAACGTGCAAAAAAACAAAACAAACCTGCTGTGATTAACACCTTGGCTGACAACAGGAGAAGTGACTGTAGCTCAACGCTTAACACTCAAGGTGTCACTGCAATTTAACAGGGATTCACAAACATGATACTCTCATCCTAAATAGTGATTCTCTAAGAGTAAAATTTCAGTGCCATTTCAGGGAGGGGGGAAGATTTTCAATGCCCTTTCGTCTCACACCCAAAGTCACAAAGGGAGCTGCATCTTTTGTGGGGCAGCTGGGTGCAAGTTCACTGACTACTTTTCACCATTCCCCACCCCTTCCAAATTATTTTTCATTTTTAGTTAATCGTATAATCTCTAGCAAAGAGTATGTGCACTTTCACAAGCAAATTCTTCTTGTATTAAAATAATATTCTCATTTATTTCACATCTCTTTGGAACTACCCTGTTTGGAAGGTCAACACAAAGTAGTGGGAATAAAATAGGAATGAAACGTTTTGATGACTGAGCACACACATTGTCATCAGCAGTGAGATCTGGATTTAGTTTTTTGCCACCCAGGCCAGCATTTTTTCCTTTTGCAAAATCTAGCCTAGTCTATAATTAGGAATAAATATTCATCACAGATAAATGATACATAGATAAGTCTCTTTCCTGTTATGGTCAATTACTCTCATTTAGGTCATAAAATAAATCATGTAAACTATGATTTGTTTTGTATTCTTCAAAACCTTAATGTCCCTAAAAGGGAAAGATAGTATAGTTTGAGACCCAAATTTTTATGCTATAAATGTATGGAAAATAAAAAAAATCTTCTCTTGTAGGATCTCATAAAGAATGTAAGTCATTTTTGGTCAGTGCCACAAAATAAAGTTCCAAATGCTGGCAACACACATCTAATTTGAAGCTGGGAAGTAATCTCACTTGTTCCACTTGAGTTGGGCAACCAGGTGCTTCGCTGCGTTTAAAGAACCTCCATTCAGTATAATGGGTTGGGGTCACTTCATCTAATGTATCTCATTATATTGAGGGAATATAATCATTTCGGTGGCCTGTTTTAGAGTCAAGAAGGAGGAATTTCAATGTACCAAGGAAACGAGCCTCAAGTTGTTTTCATTATCTATTAAATACTAGTTCGTGAGCCATCATTTTTTGAAATACCTGGATTTGGAAGAGAGTTAAAAATAAGATCTAATCCCAAAGAATTTATTACTAAAATCTGTCCTTCATCTGATTAAGAGATTTGGGAGAAGGGGGAGGGTTTAGCATTTTAGATCCCCTAGTATTCTCTTTCTGGAGAAGGAAATAGCAACCCAGTCCAGTGTTCTAGCCTGGAGAATCCCAGGGATGGGGGAGCCTGGTGGGCTGCCGTCTATGCGGTCACACAGAGTCGGACACGACTGAAGTGAATTAGTAGCAGCAGCAGCAGTATTCTCTTCCCTGACCTGGAGCAACCAGCAGGCATTTATTTTCAGTAAAGGTTCTTTATGTCAATGGCCAATAGCCGAGCCAGCTTTGTCTAAGGGATAGAAGAGGGACAAGGTAAAGAGCATTAGCATTTGTCCAGAAAGGACTCTGCATGTGTGATTTCACACCATCCTTATACAAGTCTCATGAGTTATGTACAACTATGATTGAGTCACCTAAATTTATTGCTCTGTAGGTCAAAAGCTGTATAATACTGGCATTTTCATGTGATTCAAACTAAAAGTATTCTTGCCTTAACAATAAGGAAACTGAGGCTCATAGAGGTTAAATTATTTACTCAAGACCAAACAACTGGCATAATGTACGAAGTCAAACTGGTTCCTTTCCTCTACCAATCACTTCCTTAGGAAAGTAAGATTCTCAAAATCAGACTTACAGAAAATTTGGAGTTTCAAAAGTCTCAAAACCCATTGCTAGATTGTATTTTTATTTTATGCTTAGGAGTAGCCCAATCAGGTTTCTCAAGGGCACAGAGAAGATAAAAGTTAAATCTCTCAAAGCCTAAAGCTGGGACAATTTGAGCAAGTAAATAAACAAAGCAGCACTGGACTGCAAACCACAGTATCAAATTTATACCCAACAGTCCACGTTGATATAAACAAATGGTGGAATAGATAGATGATGGAAGAGACATATCTCCCCTGTGATGTTCCAAATACTGTATATGGGTCCACTCACATCAAAGAAGTGGAGCTAGGTCCCTAGGCCTTTAGGAAGAACCATACATAGAGACTTTCCTTCAAAGTGGACAGTGTGGGAAGAGAAAAAAGAAAGCAACTTTACAGCTGAGAAGCCTGACAAACACTAATGATCAAGGTTAACATCAGTGGTGATAAGTCACTCTGATAATATATACCCTTGATATGATGTGATGAGAAGGGCACTTTATCTCTGGGATCTTTCTCACAAAAGCTTATAACCCCAGTCTAATCATGAGAAATAATCAGACAAATCCCAACTGAAGGACATTCTACAGAATACTGACTAGTAATCTTCAAAACTGTGAAGGTCATCAAAAACAAGGCAAGTCTGAGAAACTGTCAGAGCCAAGCGGAGCCTCAAAGGAAATGACAACAAAAAGCAATGTGGTGTCCAGGATGGGATCTTGGAATAGAAAAAGAGATAGTTCATAAAAACTAAGAAATTTGGAATGAAGTATGGATTATAGTTAATTACAGATGGTGCTAATGCTCAGTCATGCTCAACTCTTTGTGACCCCATGGTCTGTAACCCTCCAGGCTTCTCTGTCCATGGGATTTTCCAGGCAAGAATTCTGGAGTGGGTTGCCATTTCTTCCTCCAGGGAATCTTCCCAACCCAGGGATCGAACTTGCATCTTCTGCATTGGCAGGCAGATTCTTTACCACTGAGCCACCTGGGAAGCCCAATGTATCAATAGCAGACAATGATTGCAAATATACCATTCTAATAGCAGGAAGTGGGTATGGGTAGACTGAGGATTATGTCCTTTTAATACTAATAGAAAAAAGTTGTAAGAACTAAAACCAAATGGGAAAAGGTTATTTGGAACAAAATATGATTTCAAGCATCTCACACATATTGTTAGTTTATATATTTGCTATAAAACTTAGATTTTATAATCAAAGTGATGTGAGTTTGTTAAAAAGAAATTAACTGGTGAAAGCTATAGATACAAGGAGGTGTTTCCAAAAAACAATAAAGGTTGACTAAGCCATTAGCAAGGCTTCCCAGGTGGCTCAGTGGTAAAGAATCCCCCTGCCAATGCAGGGGATGTGGGTTCGATCCCTGGGTTGGGAAGATCCCCTGGGGAAGGAAATGTCAACCCACCCCAGTATTCTTGCCTGGGAAATCCCAAGAACTGAGGAGCCCAGCAGGCTGCAGTTTATGGGGTCACAAGAGTCGGACATGACTTAGGGACCAAACCAGACTAAACCATTAGCAGTATACAAGTGCTTTATCACATCATAAAGTCCTGAGAAAAAGTAAAAATATGTTCATGACATGAATTCCTCAGTGAGTTTTTCCTAGTTCTCTGCTGGGTCTACTGGCAAATCCATAGGCTACTCAGAGAACTCAATACCCAACACTGGGAGAAAAGGAAGTTCACTGAGAAGTGACTTTCAAGTGTTGTTTTAGTGCAATTAGCTTAAAACATGGCTTGTTACTTAAAGAACTGGAATATCTTCTAATAAAAATCAATGTAATACATGCACCTCACTGTTGCATTACTAATAGCCAGGACATGGAACCAACCTAAATGTTCATTGGCAGACGAGTGGATAAAGAAGTGGTACAGCTTTACAATGGAATATTACTCAGCCATAAAAAATGAATGAAATCATGCCATTTGCTGCAACATGGATGGATTTAGAGATTACCATACTAAGTGACATAAGCCAGAAAGAGAAAGACAAATATATCACTTGCATGTGACATTAAAAAAAAAAAAAAAACCACTACAAATGATCTTATTTACAAAATAGAAATAGACCCACAGGCACAGAAAATAAACATATGGTTACCAAAGAGAAAAAGGATGGGAGGGATCAATTGGGAGTCTGGGATTAACATAAATACACTAGTGTATGTAAAACAGATAACCAACCAGGACCAATAATGTAGCATAGGGAATTATACTCAATAGTTCATCATAACCTATAAGGGAAAAGAATCTGAAAAATAATATACAAATATATATGTACCTGAGTTATATATATATAACTGAGTCATTTTGCTTTATATCTGAAACATTATAAATCTACTATACTTAAAAGAATTTTAGACATCTAAGAATTGATTATTTTTTTAAAAAATCAAACATTTCAGTATATTTGTAGATTTAAAGTGTATGGATTGTACGATTTCAGTTCAAAAAAAGAGCAACAGTCCCTTTCAGTCTGGTTCCTACTAAAATCTGAGGGAAGTTTCCAGAACTCCAGGAGGGGCAAGGGCAGGGCTAAGACTCAAGTCTGACTTTGGGCCTCCGTCCCTCTCATCATCATCATGGCTCCGGCTGGCTGATTGCCTAGAGATCTAAGTGCATAGGGTGGGCTGTACTTGCATCTTACGTCTACACAGCCACCCTTGCAGAGACTATATTCAGTCATGAAAGGCACACTGCTTAATCTGGCAACACACAAAATCCCCACTAAATTCCATGTTAGGAAAAACAATCTCTAGACCTGTTATCTGCAAGGTCATCTAACTCAAGTCCCTTTTATACAGATGAAGAGACAAAGGTATTGATAATAAAGCTACTTGTCCAAAGCCACAGACCTCAGGCAGCCTCCCTGTGGGATCCAGGCTTCCTATCAGGGAACCCACACTTTGCCCGGTGATTTTAACGCTCCTCAGTTGGCATTATCACCACCTTCTCCAGTGGATCTGGCTATGCACCGTACTTCGAGCATGCATCCTTCCTTCTGCTCAGACCCTGTTTAAGGTACTGAATTAGCTACCCAACCCTCCAATCAATTGGGTCAGGATGCAAGAATCTTGAGCAGCCCCTGAGGTCCACAGGCTCAGGTAAGACTATGATAAACATAGTAGGACATACCGCTGAATTAAACACTTCTTATGTGAGTCCTCTGTTGAACCCTGGACATGCATTTTCATTTATCTAGGAAGACCCTCTAGGGATAAAGCTAGTCAAGGTCATGCAAACCCAGCTTGGAACCTAGACCCTATGTTCTGTCTATGTCACTGCTTGTTAATAATGGCCTGTCCACTGGGTCAGGTCTGTGGAGCCGTCTCCTCCTTTGGGGCCTATAGCCCTATCCTGGGTGTAGGCAGTCTGAGGCTCCGACACTCTATGTGTGTCTTATTGGCCCCTCTCTGCAGTGGTTGGACTTGACCTGTGGACTTAGTCACTGGCCACAGCCCTGCCCCGTCAGGGACGGTTTCTGGCAGCAAGACCACTCCTCACTGGTCACTGCCCAGAGCAGCACTGCTGGCCCACCCACCTCAGACGCTCCGGGGTGGAGGCAACACCCAGCCTGAAGCACCTGCAGCTCCTTCTCGATCATAAATGCTGACGAGAGTTGTTCGGAGTCACCTCCTGTCAGCCAGCAGTGCACCGAGCATCTCAAATTTATTCTTGAACTTAAGTGGTTCTCATCCAACCTGCACCCTCAGGTTGCCTGTCATCCAAGCCCACATCAGATCACAGCCAAAAGCATGAGGAAATTCTCCTCTGGTGTGTTAACACAGTGGAAAAGGCCTCGTGCAAGAGATATTCCAAGAAACAACCAATGTGAGATGTCCACAGAGAGACTCTGGGTCTTATTGATTCGTGGGCTGTTGGTCAGAGTTCACTCTGTCAGCGGGAAGCTCATCCAACGGTTTTGTAAAATTAAAATAGTGGCGATAAAGGAGTAGGGGCAATAAAGATCCATGAGATGAGAAGTCACGATTAGTCTCAGCTGGGGGCAGTTCCTCCTAGGGGAGCTACATCGCACATCAGTTCTCTACAACGTGCATGAGAATCAGCTGGACTCACGTTACAATATGGATTCTAATTCCATCCATCTGAGGTGGGGCCTGAGGTTCTGCATTTCTAACCAGCGCCCCTAACATGCTGAAAGCCCCAGGTTTTCAGGCAGCACTTTGCAAAGCCAGCCCACAGACCTACTAACACAGGTTTAAACAGGAAAATATATAGTTGACATACTTGGATCTAAGTCATACATGTAGGCGGCATTAGAATCTTCCAGCCAAGTGGTGATCTTGGAAGCTTGGTAAATAAAATATTTATAGAGGAAAAACACCAAGCCAGAACCGACTGTCACAGCACAAGGGAGATGCAACTGGGGTTGATCAGGTCTGAAGACATGTTTAGAAAGTGAGAGAGGGAAAGAATGGGCAGCGGTCATAAAAAATGAAAAAATGCTGTTCAGCTGAATAAGTAACTCGTGTTTGAAAAGCAGAGAAGAAGGCAACCTGAGGTATTTGAAGCCAGACCTGAGATGCTAGACTCACTGGCATGGAAAAGGCAAACTACAAAGTCTTAACCACAAGCAACGGAAAGAAATCAGTGCAGGCAAACCGAAAATACCAGAATGTTTGTGACAGGGTCACAAATGTCCAGAAGGCAACCAGGCAGATTCCCAGATGTGGGAAGTGAACTTACCTGTTTGTGTTCAGCCTCCGGAAAGCATTGAGCAAGGGAATCCAAGTGTCCTAGTCCCAGAGAAATAAGCGTGTCCCAGGAAAGGATGCG
This sequence comes from Cervus canadensis, assembly GCF_019320065.1. Lineage (NCBI taxonomy): Eukaryota > Metazoa > Chordata > Mammalia > Artiodactyla > Cervidae > Cervus > Cervus canadensis. The sequence continues at coordinate 11,111,051 of NC_057416.1, read as the reverse complement.
GAGAAGGCAATGGCACCCCACTCCAGTACTCTTGCCTGGAAGATCCCATGGATGGAGGAGCCTGGTAGGCTGCGGTCCATGGGGTCGCTAAGAGTGGGACACGACTGAGCAACTTCACTTTCACTTTTCACTTTCATGCACTGGAGAAGGAAATGGCAACCCACTCCAGTGTTCTTGCCTGGAGATTCCCAGGGACGGGGGAGCCTGGTGGGCTGCCGTCTATGGGGTGACACAGAGTCGGACACGACTGAAGTGACCTAGCAGCAGCAGGAAAGGATGAAGTATAGAAGCTGGAAAACACAGCAAAGGCTCAGCTCTGCAACCCTTGTAAAACCTGTCGTAAAGTTACGTCACTCTGAACCAATGCAAAAGCTCTATCCCTTTCTACCTGCATGGGGGCAGGACCTACCTGCGTGAGTTAATGTCTCTAGCTGAGAAAACTGAGCAACAGGATGAGGAGGCCTGAGGCACGCAGGCAAAGGCCCCAGTCTCAAAGTGAGGTCACAGATCAGCAGTATCAGCATCACCTGGGAGCCTGTTAAGAGATGTAAATTTCTCAGCTGCTCCAAACCTACCAATGAGAATCTGTGGGGGTGGGGCCTGCAGTCTGTGGTCCTAGGATCTCTCCCTGTGATTCTGATGAGTGCCCAGAGGAGCCTATTGAAAGCAGGGTGGGGAGACAAAGCCAATTGGGGTACAGCACAGTCATCATAAGTGGCCTTGATCATGGTGATTTTACTATAAACCCGTTAGAGGAAAACATCAGCAGAAAACTCTTTGACATCAGTCACAGCAAGATTTTTTAGATCCACACTCTACATTAATGAAAATAAAAACAAAATTAAATAATTAAACTTAAGAGCTTTTGCACAGCAAACCATAAATAAAAAGACAGCTCTCAGAATGGGAACACATATTTGCAAATGAAGCAACCAAAAAGGGATTAATCTACAAAATATACAAACAACTCATGCAGTTCTATATAAAAAACAAAAAAGTAACCCAATGGAAAAAAACATGGGCAGAAGAGCTAAATAGCCCAATGAAAAAAAATGGGCAGACAATCTAAACAGACACTTATAAATAGACATTTAAGAAGACATACAGATGGCTAAAAAGTACATGAAAAAAATGCTCAACAGTGCTAATTACTAGAGAAATGCAAATCAATACTACAATGAGGTATCACCTTAACTGGTCAGAATAGCCATCATCAAAAAATCCATTATACAAACAGTAAATGATGGAGAGAGTTTGGAGAAAAGGGAACCCTCCTACCCTGTTGGTGGGAATGTAAATTGGTACAACCCTTATGGAGAAGAGCATGGATATTCCTTAATAAACTAAAAATAGAGCTACCATATGATCCAGCAATCCTACTCCCTGGCATATATCTAGAGAAAACTATAATTTGAAAAAGATACATGCACCCCAGTGTTCATTGCAGCACTATTTACAATAGCCAGGACATGGAAGCAACCTAAATGTCCATCAACAGAGGAATAAAGAAGAAAGAAGATGGATTATTACTCAGCCATAGAAAAGAAGAAAAGAATGTCATTTGCAGCAGTACAGATGGACTTTGAGACTGTCATGCTGAGTGAAGTAACTCAGAAAGAGAAAGACAAATGTAAAGGATACCACGTATACGTGGTTTCTGAAAAAGGTACAAATGAACTTATTGCAAAACAGAAATAGAGCTAGAGATGTAGAACACAAACTTCGGGTTAGGAGAAATTGAGGGGAATAGATAAATAGGAGGATTGAGACTGACATATACACTACTATTATATATATAAAACAGATAACTAGTAAGGACCTACTGTATAGCGCAGGGAACTCTATTCAATACTCTGTAATGGCCAAATGGGAAACAATCTAAAAAAGAGTGGATGTATATACGTGTATAACTGATTCACTTTGTTGTGTAGCAAAAACTAATAACACTGTATGTCAACTGTACTCCAATATAAATTAATTTTTTTAAATTAATCACTTCAGATATGGAAATAACTCAGTGGTATTCTTGCCACAACCATTTGCAAAGACCATAGCTCTTGGGGTTTATGTTAATATTTTCAAAGCCAAGGTTTATACTTTTTCCTTGGTGACCATACTGATACCCTCCCAGTCCAGAGCATAAATCAAAGCATCTCTCATCCCATGCTTATTTTATCAGGGTTCCCGTTTCATACACTGTATCTGAAATATTTTTCAGACTGGTTAATCAATTCAGACTTAGTAAAGAACTTGAATACTTTCAACAGCTATACAGGGCACACTTGAGAACATGAGACATCTTCAAAAGATTCCAAAACAATTAGAGTGCCCCAGAAGACTTCCTGAAAACTCAGATGAAACTTGATTATATATAGAGCCCTTTAATACACAAATGCTTAAGATTTATCAAATGATATCGCTGAAGTATGCCATGTATTACATTGCTAATAGCCTTTTGGTTTAAAAAAAAAAAACCCAGGAGGAACTTATCTCAAATGTAACACATTCTCTTTTATATAACATCTTCAGAATGTAGTCATTTCATATCATCTATCACCTCTGTCACAATTTTCTTAAGATTTCTAACCCCTCAAACTTACTTCTCTTATTACGGACCACATGATTTATGAGTACTGATAGCTCTAGAGACAGCAGTGAGATTAGCAACGTAACTCAGTGCAGATCAACTCAGAAACAGTTTCTTCTGAGTATACTGTCACATGGAAATGGAATTACAACACATTTTGGGGCAATTCTGACATGTACTTTTAAACCTACTTGCTCATTGTAGAGGAAAAAAGAGGGAGGGGGATAAAAATGGGAAAAAAAAATGGACTACATTTATTCCCTTTTACTTCCTGTAAAAATCCTTTATAGACAATCAAAAGTTTACCATAATGAGATATAGTTTCGTTGATCTGACATCTTACATATTTTCTATCAGTATGTACATAAATGAGTACACAAGTCATTAAGAAATCTTCAAATGAGAGGACTGATTTTAATATTGGGAACATACTGAAATCTATCCTTTTGTGAATTATTTTGTGCCACAAGAATGTTTTAAGCTCCAAGGAAAGGAAAATTTCAAGTATAACAGTATTCTCTGATTTGACATTTGTGTTAAGGACCTGAGGAGAAAAATGTGAGAATGTGTTGCTTAAAAAAATATAAAGGCTGATATTTTGAGACTAGAAATGTAATGGATTTATGGCAACTTCTTACCAGATTTTTCTCTTTTACCTCCATGTTCATGACAACCAACATCAACTAAAGATGTCCAAATTTCATACTGTTATTAGACTTTTCCACTGGAAACCCAAAATAAAATGACTAGCTCCATCAGGAATGGAATATCATCTATCACCTCTAGAAGAGACAGATGATGGAGTGCAAGTGAGAAGTTCTTTACTGAAAATGAAGAGGAGCTCAACTCAGTAGTTTTCCCCAACAAATGTTGGCTACCCTCTAAGCTGTAACCTGTATCTTTGCTACTCAAAACACGGTCCACAGGGAAGCAAGCAGCTTTAGCATCACTTGGGAGCACGTTAAAAAAAAATCTCAGGCATCATCCCAGATAGATTCCCAAGTACTTGACATTCACATGGAAATCTGAGAAGGACTAACTAGTACTAATCGTGGTTATTATCCTTGCCTGCTATTAGGATTAACTGGGGACATTTAAAAAATATTGGTGCCTAGGCTTTATCCCCGGAGAAGGCAATGGAAACCCATTCCAGTACTCTTGCCTGGGAAATCCCATGGACAGAGGAGCCTGGTAGGCTGCAGTCCATGGGGTCACTAAGAGTCAGACACGACTGAGCGACTTCACTTTCACTTTTCACTTTCATGCATTGGAGAAGGAAATGGCAGTCCACTCCAGTGTTCTTGCCTGGAGAATCCCAGGGATGGGGGAGCCTGGTGGGCTGCCATCTATGGGGTCGTTCAGAGTTGGACACGACTGAAGCAACTTAGCAGCAGCAGCAGCAGCAGTCTTTATCCTAGACCAATTAAATCAGCATCCCTTGGTGTGCAGCTGGCCATAGATATTTCATAAAGGGTGGTTATTAGTTAAAGTTGTCCGAGGACAAGGATCAGGTTGATTTTATCTACCCATTCCTGTAACATCTTTAATACTTTCTTCCTAAGGAAGTCCTCAAAAAGCATTTTTAAAAAATACATGTGTACTTAATCTTATTCCTTGTATTATTTATTTCAGTTGCAGGACTTGTGGGATTTTATTTCCCCAGTCAGGAATGGAGCCGGGACCCCTGAAGTGGAAGCATAGAGTCCTAACCACTGGATTATCAGGGAATTCTCAAAAAGCATTAAAAAAAAAATTACACAATGCTCTGAATTTGTTTTACTCAAATCAAACTTCAGAATTTATTCTCTCCTTCCTCTTTCCCTACCTAGCTTTCCAATTTCCATCGCAAGTTCCTTCTGGTTTATATGTGTGTGTGTGTGTGTGTGTGTGTGTGTTAATCGCTCAGTCGTGTCCAACTCTTTGCAATCCCATGGACTGTAGCCCAACAGGCTCCTCCGTTCATGGATTTCTCCAGGCAAGAATGCTGGAGTGGGTTGCCATTTCCTCCTCCAGGGGATCTTCCCAACCCAGGGATCACACCCACGTCTCCTGCATTGCAGGCAGATTCTTTACCATCTGAGCCAAGAGGGAAGTTCATATATATGTATATATACATATATATATATGTTATACACAGACACATAAGCATCCTTTCCCTCTTTGAATTTTTAGATGAAAGAATTTGGGGCCAATATCCTGAACTCACCAGACACCCTCCATCTCTGACCCTAGTGATTTTGTTTTTCTTCACGGCCAATTCAAAATCATGTAGCTTTATGCTCATTCATTTGATCTGGTGATGGTAATGGGGATGGTTGATTGGTTCTTATATCTGGCAGTAGGGTTCCTCTGCCTGGAACCCTGAGTGCCCCTACCAAGGGTAGCGACAGAGCAGACTCTCAGGTCCTACAGTGGACATTTGCATTAAATATACCACATTCATCCATATTGTTTACTCTTTCCAGCACTTCCACGTCTGGGAGAGTTCACATCAATTGCAGTGTATCATGTCTTGAGTGACAATAGGGGGAGATCAGCTATGTTACCTCATCAGCTATTGACTGTCCTGAGCCCAAACCTTCTTCACTGCCACCCACCCTCCCCAAGAGTGAATCTATTCAGAAGAAAAACCCAAGTTGGCAGGACTGAGGATCAGACACTGCTTCCTCTTTCTCGTCATTTGGGTCTGAACCAGCTAGTGTCCTTTTGATATCATTGTAATCCATCTTTCTTAAGGTGGAGCATTTGATTTCTTCACCAGCAGGTCTCCCTTCCACTTTCAGAAATAATCCTCTTTCAATCTCCTACTCATTCAAATAAAAATACCATCTCATATTAATAACATCTTTCCCAAAGAAGCTCAAACTATTTTTTCAAATATTTCTTTAATCCTCACAGCATTCCTATGAGGTAGGTAACGTCCATACAACAACTCTTCTCAACCAAGTCAGAATGATTATGCAAGGGTATTAGGTGCCCATAGGTATTACTGGACTGACTTTCATTTCCTCCAGAAATATATTTACTGGGGATTGAAGCAGTGCATTTATTTGAAATATATATATGTGGGTTTAAGGATAAAAATGTGACTTGGAATAATGACTGTGTTGTCCGTAGTATTTTGACACTGATATAGACACATAGCTTCTGGCAAGATGCAATATAGCTCATCAGGATACTGTGAGTATAAATTTCTAAGTTGGCAGGTATTATTTATCAGGTTGAAAATATTAAAGGTACAATTTATGGATGACATAAAAATATTTTGGGTATAATAATTACATGTTTTTAAAAAAATCATTTTTTTTCAAACGTGATTATTATAAGGGAAAACAAAAATTTTAAAGTTTATTTAGAGAAAATATTGCCATGTGCTGGCCTAACAATTTGATCTTTGAGCATAAAGCATGTATTTACAAAGACTAAAGAAAAAGTTGTGATTTAACATTACATTATAAAAGATTTGAATTGGCTAAAGAAAAGTTAGTTATTAAGAACATTTAAAGTATGTTGAAATACATTGTTAAGTTCAACCCGAAAGTTAAACTAAAGACAGCTTTTCTCCACTCATCGAGGATAAAGAAAATGACAGGCTACACGTACAATGCTGACCTTGGATTACTGTGGTTCTTAGCACATTAGCTCATCTCTTTGCCCAAGTAATAATTATCATCCTCGTTTCCTGATTAGAAAACCCAAGGCTCAGTTCCCATGACATCAATCATCTAAGGTAGTAAATAAGGATTTGAAATCATGCTCCCTAGCCAGCAGATTCTCATTCCACAGATACATATATACCTAAGTGGTCAGCACAGGTCTAAGAAGGTTTTGTGGTGGTTTTTAATTAAGAAATGTGAAGAGACTGGTATAAGGTGGGAACAATTGCTAAAGTGGATTACAGGATATTCATCCTTCTTTCCTGCTTAGGGAAGAAAGCTAGATAAATCCAGTGTACATCGCATGCATAATTCAGAGTTGGTGGCACTTTCTTCAGAAGTGGTTAGAGACAGGAAATCCACTCCCACACAGTTAATACTGCTGTACATACCCTGATACCTCCCACCCTTGACCTTGGCAGTGATACAACTGTGTTCTCTAAGGGGAAACTGGAGGTTTGGATAGGCGAAAGGACGGGGTTAAAAAACAACCTAACATACAAAAATCCAAATTGTTTCCTGTGCCATAGCCTGGCAGATGAAAATTTCCAGGAACTTCAATTTTGAATAGAAGGATTCATACTCTAAATGTCTTTTTTAAACTAATAGATCACTTCACTTAAGACTTAGGAAAAGCATAATTTATCAAATTTAATTTAAAAAAAAATATATATGTGCTGACTCACTTATGATTAAAATATAATTACTTCCATGAAGTCAAAATAATAGAAGTAGCTAACACTTTTTTTTTTTTTTAAAGTATTAGCTATATGCTAGTTTTTTAGTATTAGCTATATGGGCTTCCTGGTGGCTTAGACAGTAAAGCATCTGCCTGCAATGCGGAAGACCCAGGTTCCATCCCTGGGTCGGGAAGATTCCCTGGAGAAGGCAATGGCAACCCACTCTAGTACTCTTGCCTGGAAAATCCCATGGACGGAGGAGCCTGGTAGGCTACAGTCCATGAGGTCGCAGAGTCAGACATGACTGAGCAACTTCACTTTCCTTTCCTTTATATGACAGTTACTGTGTTAGGTCTTCCTTCATATACATGATTTAATTTTAAGATATTCCTATAAAGTAAGCACAGCAATTATATCCATATTTCAGGTAAGGTGACTGAGGCTGTGATAAAGGAACTAAATATATCACAGACATAGAAACAGTGTGTGATGGAGCCAGAATTCAAAATAAGTTTGCCTGATTCTCAACTTACCACAACTATATAATTAAATAAATGTTATACATTTCTGAACTTAATGAATATTCAGTGTAAAGATACTTAAAATTAGCACTTCAAAAAAATAGGTACTTATTTTCTAATCATGGCTAATATTTCCTTCATTCTGGGAATGAACTTCCCCTCCCTACTACTCCTTGATATAAAAAGACTTCAGAACTCAATTCAGGTATCACTCTTCATTGACTATCATAGTCCAATCTCTCCCATGAATATACATGTAAACATTTCAAACAAAGTATTTCTAAAACTACTATAACAATTCAAAAAATAAATCCCACCCAAGAGGGTTTTCTCTTAGAAAGTAAGAAATACAGAAATATATTAAAATAATGACATACAGACAAAATATGGTTGTATCCTACATAAATAAATTAAAGTGTGGAAAATATATTCTTAAGTTGATAAATGCAGAAAGGCATTCAATAAAATTCAATATATATTCATGACTAAATCTATTTAAAAAAAACAAAGTATAAATAGAAGAATATGTACTTAAGCTGATGAAGAATATTTACAAAAATCCTGTAGCAGTTTTATATTTAATTGCAAAACATTTAAAAGCATTCTTATTAGAGTTGGGATGGAGACAAACGCTGATAAAACGAGTATAAGTCACTGATGTCTACTGCCTTCATTACCAAAGACTGCCTTACTTGACCTGCCAGCACAAAGTATTGTCCCCATTTTAGGTCCTGGGGAGAATTTCTGGTTCACTGAAAAATTCTTTCACTTCAACTAACCAAGAGTGCTTCTCTGTTAATTAGCGCAACACAGGAAATTATCCATTCTGGATTTAAAATTTAACGCTACATAGGTTAATTTTGCTTATCTGTTGAGGACTCTAGGAAACTTGGACTTTGAACTTACTCCAGCCCAGTCTTCATAAAAAGTAGATACAACTTCCATTGCTCCATGGAGAGCTGATTTCAACCACTAGTTAGGAAAATAAAAATGCTAATCACAGTCAGCAAAATTATGTTTTAAATTCTGTCCTTTATTCTTGGGGAAAAAAATGCAGGGATCACTTTGGTGGTAAAGTAAAGTAGCATTTCCTCTGTACTTGAAACTGAATACATAAAAATTTGTGTCATTATAGAGTGTACACTGAATTCCAGAATTCAATATTAATACTCTAGAGCTTATTTTTCAGAAGAAAACTTATGTAATTTAAGAAAAAATTAAGTAAAATATTTTAACATTTTTTAATAGCATAAGCCAGATAGGTATATCATCTAACAATGTAAGCAATTCTTAGACATAATATTGAGGGTTATAAATATTCATGTAATTATCCATGGTAAAAAAAACATGTTGCTATATTATTACTATTTCAACATATCAGCTCACAAGTAAAATCCATTTTTTAACAATTTATAATATTCATCTTCAAACTAATAAAAAATACCAGTCATACTAAGTAAAAAATCGAGTTGAAAATGCACGGGAAAACACCAGATAATTGAAACTGTGCTATTCTACCACCTTTTTCTCTCAATCACATGAAGGGATAGCATCTTAAATAACAGATGCCCGGGCTGCTGGTGTGTTTAAATAATACCAACCTAACATATTTGTCATAATAAACAAGGGAAGGTAAAGGACTTCAAACCAGCCCTGCTTGCTTTATAGGCATGCAGAGGAGGCACTAGAGGGCTCATTTGCAAACATTTAGTCTATCAGAAGTGTAGTTATGTTACCCTCCCGGCAGCATGCAGAGGAAACTAACTAATGCGCACCCAGACTGCAGGTGTTGATTAGACATTTGTGCTCAAAATGAGAATCACCAAACACGGCTACAGTTAAATTGGCCCTTTTTTAGTCTAGATATAGATTTAATGAATTCTGTAGGGACTGAGAGACTCACAAAATTCAAATTGGAGTGAAAACACACACACACACACACACACACACACACACACACACACATACACACTTGCAAGTAAGGGGAAAAAAAGTGAAATAATTAAAATAACTAAAAAATACTGAAAAATCAGGGACCAGATATACATTCACTGTTAGGCAAGCTATCATTAGCTGTATAGTGAAGTTAAAATATTAAATAAAAAAAAAATTAAAACTCTCCATTCTTGCTGGTGATGGTGTTGTTATAAATTAGTACACCATAATAATGTTTTTATCTTCTTTATGTTCTATGGGATGTGAATCTGCTCTTAAAGAACCATGAGGTATAACAGATCTCCATTGTGGAATATCTGTGAAACATATGCTCAAAATTGCTTTGTTTTTCTATAACCATTCTCACTGCTCAAAGGTCTTAGCATCCTCATTTTGATAGGGAGAGTAGATCATATTTTAATTAACACATATGCTTGCCTGTGAGAAATAATGTAGGCAATGACATAGTGGTTAGGGGGTGTGGTTAAGCCTACATGTCAAACATTCACAAGGGTAAAGAGGCTGAGATGAGAAGAGCAGGTCCTTCTTTTGCATCTCCCACTCTGAATGTTCTAGATCTGTCCCAGGCTGAAAAGAATGGAAAACATTATCATAGACTGGTTACCAAAAATGGGATAAATGGGAAATATTCAATGATAGCATCCTTCTTTATTGCTTCCTTATTTGCCTCCACATCACCTCCAGCTTCCTCTCCAGGTAGCGTCTCTGTGTCAAGACCAAACACACAGACTCATGTGTATCAATGACAGAGGACTTCTCACAGGGAATAGATTCTCCCAATGTAACTGAAATAAATGAAGAATATTTAACTTCCCTTTTTTAGAGTATTTCAAATGCTTCCCTCCTCTTCTGCCTAAACCTGACTCTTCTCCACTTAGATCCATCCCTCTCTGCATGACTTTAGCGTCTCCACAAGCCTATGTTAAAGGCAGATCTTCCAAAACATGAGGAAAAAACTATTAGGTTTAGAATGGATAGACAATAAGGTCCTACTGTACAGCACAGGGAACTATGGTCAATATCCTGTGATAAGTCAAAATGGAAAACAATATTTTAAAAAAGAATGTCTATGTGTGTATAACAGTCATGTTGCTATATAGCAGAGACTGAAACAACATTGTAAAACAACTATACTTCAATTAAAAAAAATAAAGACGAAACAAAAAAATTAAAATAAAATAAATAAATACAAAAATAAAGACAAAACAAAACTTGAGGAACAAATACAATTTTGTTGAGGATTCATATCCTTTGATCTTTGGTGGAGCGTCTTGAACCCACCAGAAAGGCATTTCCACAACTCTTACAGTGGCATTACTATTTGCTTATCTGCAGTGTAATAGTTCCCTCCACTTTCATAGATTCTTTTCTCATCCCCTTTCACCTGAATGAAGAGCAATGCCAGGTGAAGTTTGGCAGCTCCCAACATAATGCACACAGAGTGATTGAATGTGTTTAAAACAAATGAAAGCAACATAACAAAGATGGAGGTAGAGATCGGACTATATATCAATAAGAAACAAATGCAAAGAGATGTTAGCACTGATTCTTCTGGGCACAAAGAAACACAGTGGGTTTCAATTTTCTTCTGAATGCCTTGTGTATTTTCTATGCAATGAATCTGTTTCTTCTATAGGCAGGTGTAAATGTATGTTACAGTTTACACATGGGAGTAAAGGCTGAGGGGTACAGATGTTGTGGATATTCCAGAGAAGTGATTTCTAGATGAAAAAATAAATATATATATGTATTTCTATAGACAGGCACAGAACCAAGAGTCAAATAAGAAATTAAGTTAAAAGGCAATCTCATTTTTGGACTCCTGCTCTTTCCATTTAATTTGTTTTGGAAATCTGCTCAAGAGTAAGAAGCATTTTTACACTGAGAGTTCTAAGATCCAGGTCTGATTTCAATGTAGTATGTGCATGCAGTGCCTGTGAGTAATAATATACATACCCTAACCTCATGGGCATGGAAAGAAAATCAGTTGTATGCGTTTGTGCAGTATTTCAGTGCTTGTAGAAAGGTGTAGGTAAACAAGGCATTACCGTTATAATTATGTGCTGTAATCGCCGAGGCAGCCTACCACAATGAAGAATGAAGAGTTTGGGCCTTTGATAAAATTAGGTTCAAATACACACTTTTCTGCTTAGTGTCTGGGTGTTTTGGGGGACAATTTGTGATTCTGTTTAATGTGATTTTTTTGGTTTGTTTTTTTCAAATCTGAAATGGGACTAGATATAGGATTAAGTAGGAGATATGTATATGAAGTATCTGCTTTACAAACCCTCAAAATGGGCCTAATGTTCATTACAGTCATTAGTTATTCTAGATATGAAATATCAGTGAATAATTAAGATCTTTTTTTCTTCTATCAAGATGACATTTTTGTAGAATAATTGGTGGGTAGCAGACTCTGTGTACAGTACAAAGTAGTATAGTCAGAAGTCACACTGGCAGCGCGGATGTCTGGAGACATAATTTTTCCTACTTTTGTCTGTTTGACATTTTACCATTCTTCAGGGAGGAAACGCTTCACAAGGGATTCCATTGTTCCTGAGAATGCAATTGCTAGTGGTATTTTTAGTAACTCAAAGATTGGGCATGTGTACAAAACCCACCATCAATAACAAAGCTGGTACCACACACAAAGTCCTTAACACTAAGATTTACAGTCTTCAGCGCCAGCAGTGTTCTAATCATGTGGCTCAATTTATACTTCACGATTTGACTTCTCTTAATAAGCATGAAAAAGTAAAAGCATAGAACAAAGTTAGGTATTTTCCACTTGTGATTAAACCAAAATCTCTTCTGGAGCAAGCCAAAACTTCTGGGCAAGGAATAACCTAACTTAACTTGTGCGTGCAGACGCTTCCAGGCAGCTGCTGGAGCAGAAGGATTGAAAGTTCACGGGGCTATGAACCTTAGGTGATATGGGTGGTATACCTATACTTTTAGGAGTATTTGCATACCATGAAAACAAGTTCCCCTACTTCATCATATGTAAAGGTCTGATCTACCATGTGAGAATAACAGGAATGCCATCACAGAAAATTAAGGTGTATTATATACGTATTATACTTAGCATATGTCTAACAACAAGTAGGTGTTCATTTTTACTCCTTTTCTCATTTCTCAATCACTGCAATATTGGGTATCCAATTATTCAGGTTCAGAGAATTTCAAGAGTTCTCATGCTGGGTAATATGTTTCTCATCAAGGACAAATTGTGATCTTTTAAAGGAGAATCCAATTTTCTTTTGAACCTCTAATCATCTTTCACCTTTTGTCTTACTGTAATATATTGATAATGATTATTTTAATACTCTTGCTTGTTAACTCCAGTATCTGGGTAATCTGTGGGTCTGCTTTTTTTTTTTTAATATTGATTATTGATACAGATGATGTTATTTTATTCCAGAGGAGGGTAAGTTTTCTCTAGACATATAGAACATGGACACATCAAATACCCAGGACTATCTGGTTCATGCTGAGTTGAAGATTTAGTTTCATTCAGTCCATAACTGTTTCATTCCCATCCCTTAGATGTGGCCCCCTGGGCTTTTAGATTGAGATTCTGGCATAACCTTGTCCACTGACCCCTGAAAGGCTATAGGAGATAAAGTTATGCCCTTCAGGGGTTTGATTTTATCAATTTAGCTTCCTACCTAACATACCTTGGAATTTTGGCGACATCTTGGCAGGGAACCTGGTGTATGTTGGTGGCAGGTCACCTCCAGTGGGATTTTATTTTCTAATCACTGCAAAACTTCATGTCAGCCTCTTAACCTCCCATCCTACCTCAGAACACTGAAAATATCTCCTGGAGGAAAACTGTCTTTGTGTTTGCAGGTTCTTCAGATTCCTACTCATCAAGCCAACCCATTCAGCCACCAAACCTCTATTGTTTTGTCTTGCCCCAAGAGGATCCTGTGTGCCTAGGGCTAAGCCCTATCCTTGAATCCACACATGCCCTTAGGAGGGAAAACTGATATCAACTTCAGCTCACCAAATAAAGTCTCTGCCTTTTGGGGAGTTCATTTCCTCTAGTCTCTGTGATTTCCGCAGTTTTCCACTGTCTTTAAAATATGATTTCATTATAAGACATTCACTTATTTTTTAGTTGTTGTCATGGCTTAATATATCATACCCAGAAAAGAAAATCTCAAAGGTAAATAATTTTAAATTTTAGTTAAGGTGCCATTTTTGGAAACTATATAGCTGAAGTACATGACTACAGTATGGCTTCCTCGTCTACCAGCTCTTCGTAAAAGGACAAGCTCTGAAACCTGTCGTGCTCTTCCTACAAAAACGGCAGTAGCAGATCTAGAAAATAAATAGAAGTAATTGAAGTAAATAGAATTAATTTAGCGTTAAATGTAGAGGACTGTTCTTATCAGGATGAGTGTGTTAAGAATGACCAGGAAGGACTTCAGAACCTTGAACCCATGAGATATTGAGTCAGAATTAGACCACAGCACAGCAGATTACTCAATTGATATTCACATTGAATTGGTAATGAGCTGTGGTTAGCCAACCAAGCCCCTTTACATGTTAGGCTTCCCTGGTGTCTCAGAGAGTAAAGAATACGCCTGCAATGTGGGAGACCTGGGTTTGATCCCTGGGTCAGGAAGATCCCCTGGAGAAGGGAATGGCAGGCAACTCATCCCAGTATTCTTACCTGGAGAATTCCATGGATAGAGGGGCCCAGTGGGCTATGGCCCAGGGGATTGCAAAGAATCTGACACAACTGAATGGCTAACACACAACTTTAGATGTTAGATATATTCCAAGTCTCAGTCTTACTATCCATGGGCATCATATCTAAGCACTGCACTTTGAATTACATTAAGTCAAAAAGTAGACTGATTTTAGGGTGGGGGAGCTCAGAAAGATCTGGGCGTGAGAGCTCATTCTCCCAGAACCTCACTGCTGCTCGTGGATTAATTTGTGCTCTCCTGCTTTCTTATAAAACAGGAACAATAATGGTACCTGCCTCACTGAGTTGTCTTGATAACTAAATAAGGCACATTGTTATGTGTGCTTCTTGTCATCAATATTATCATCATCAACAATTCGGGTGAAATAATCACCAGAATTTGACTCACCAGATTCAACAGACTTGTATGACGACCAGCACTTTTCCATTCTCTAATTTTAACAAATTCTTAAACTATATATTTTATATTCCCACCAGAGATATTCATATGATCATTTATTCTTATGTATACAATAAAATAATGGTCCCTTTCACAATGGATAATGCTATGAAGCACACTTATCTTTCAATGGGGTGATTTTTCTCTACTTACCCCAATGAAATCACTTCCTTTACAGTGATGAGGGCACTAAAACTATTGGTGGTACAAGTTATATGCATGGGACATGGCAAAAAGGCCACACAGATTTCTTTAGTATTGAAAAATATCACCACCTCTAGAGTGTGTCCCACTTTTAGGAAAACAAGCACTGTTGAAATGAAAATTTCTGTTGCTGTCTCACTGGCAATGTGGACCTAGATTACCCAATTTTCTTTTCTTTTTTTTTTTCTTTTTTTGCTATTTAAAAAAAAATTTTGTTGCTGGAGTTATATGTATGAATATTTAGTTTCAGTTTTCTTAAAGGCACATACTTTACTGAGCTGTTGAATGAGTAACTATATGTTCAATGTCCTTGAGTTCTCTAAATTCTAACAGAATATAAATATAGAACAGTGAAAAGCCTATGTCTGGTAGTGTGAATAGTTTATTCTAGTAATAGTAATGTAAATGGATAGCCAAAAACAGGGACAAGTCATCTGTTGCCTTGGCAAGCAACATAGACATCTTCCAAGGACAAGTCTATGTAATTGATCTGTAGATGGACTATGACAGATAATAAAATGTTTTTATCTTTGCTTTAATATACTGAGAGCACATCAAAGAATCGTGTAAATGAGCTAGTATATATGTTATCTGAATCGCAGGTGATTTTATTGGGCTGTTAGGAATGCAGTTGCATAGCTGAGTAAAAACTAAAATATACTGAGTGGACAACTACTCCCATTGGGGTGAAGCATTCATGCTCAACTATTCTGAATTCAACTCATTCCAAGCATAGTACCGAGAACTAAGTCATCTTCAGTTACAAGCCTCAACATCTACATTAATATGAATTTACTTCCCAGGAATAACTTGCTTTGGATGATGATAGTCTGTTTCAGGAATTTACTAAAATTAGATTGAATTCTTATGTCCACAGACTTAAGATTGTGGTAATAAAACAGAGGGGTTTCCCACGTGGTGCTAGTGGTAAAGAACCCGCCTGCCAATGCAGGAGACATAAGAGACACCGGTTCAACCCCTGGGTTGGGAAGATCCCCTGGAGGAGGACATGGCAACCCACCCCAGTATTCTTGCCTGGAGAATCCCATGGACAGAGGAACCTGGCAGACTATCATCCATGGGGTCATAAAGAGTCGGACACAACGGAAACTATTTAGCATGTCAGAAACAAAGTAGAATGGAGGGATTTAGTGCACAAAGTTTTAAAATATATAAAAAAAAGTAATCATTATAATGCAAACAAAAATAGAAGCTTACCTTCACTTTATAGCTACTTAAAAATAAGCTAAAGAAATGGATTTTAACCCTGGTCCACATGAATGAAAAGTATATATAATTAAATGACTGCAAGTGAGGAACCTGTGTCAAAACATGAGAGTTACACCTAGAATCACAACACATGTTCCCATTGTTCTCATTAAAAGTCACTTTCCTTAAGGAAATTGAAGATGTATATTTTTTCACTCCTTTCCATTAGGGGTAATGGTATCTATCTAATAATTTTAAAAGTTTCCAAAAAGTTTAGGTTATTTAAAATAGACTTTTCTTTTTTATGCAGAAGAACTTTAAAGTTATATGTCAAATAAAATTATTTCAACAAAGGTCTGAAATATAAAAGTGATGATATTTTAAAGGTAGTTAAAAATTTAACAGGGAAGCCTGATGTGCTGCAGTCCATGGGACTGCAGAGTCGGACATGACTTAGAGACTAAACAACAACAAAAATTGAAGACTCTTAGTCTGAGGGGAGTCTACACATTGAATGATCCACTCACCCAAATGCCCTACCCTCTACAAAAAGTCATGATCTCTGCTGTTTGTCCCAGTGTAGAGAGATGGTGAGCCTGTAAGTCAGCAATGGAGAATCAACAAGAAAACTTTGTCCCCCAGGAGGCCAGGAAAGTGACATGCTATTATGTAAATTCTCACACTTTTCCACATGGGGTGGTGAAAAACAAGTAAGCCATGGGGTTTTAAATAAAAAAAAACAAGGAAGCAAACAAAACAGAACAAAAAAACTAAGTGAGGGAGGAAGATATTCATAATTCCCATTTGGAATGATTCTCTGAAATAATCTAAAACTATAGGAATATATAAACATCCTTGATAATATACTTTGTCACTCATAAATTATTTCAGCTTCACTTATGACTGTCCCTTCCACAATAACAAAAAATCATTCACGTCTAAATGTGTTCATACATTTAACTCCAGCGACAAACACAGATAAATGAGACCCATAATTAACAACAAAGCTTTACGTCACACAACACTTCAACTCTCTAACTGTTGTAAGAGATAAAACTGATTGAATTGGGCTCCCTGTGTTCTCCATAACCCTGTTCCTTTTTTCATTTGCAGGGATAAAGAAATGGCAAAAGAAGAGAGAGAGAAAGAGGGAGGGAAAGACAGAAAAAAAGAGAGAAAAAGAGAGCTCAGTCTTGACTGTTTAGAACCTCCCCCCACCATACACCAGAATAATTTTACAGGCAAAATTATAATAGGCCAAAATTAAGTACTGATGCAAAATAAACTATATGCTTAGCAGAGAAAATCCCTTAGCCCATGTGTTTTTGAGCCTCAGTAAGCCATACCAACAGATAATTAGATATGATTTTGAAAATTAATGGGTCAGAATCACATCCTTTGTAATTAGGTCACCTAAGATGAAAATCTGACTCCGTTCTTGTTCACTGTAACAGTAACCTTTCACTCTCCTGGATCCCAGAAGGCCACAAAATGATTCAACCTTACGAAAATTGCACCTCCAGTAATCCATTATATCTTAACTTACACATTAAGATTTTTAAAACCTCCATCTGGTGGACAGAACTTGACCCCTTTTGATTTATAAGCAACCTGTTTTCACAGGTAAGCACATTTCTTGTTTCTTGGACCACCTGGCTGAGGTGGGAACAGATGAGGCAAGCCTGTTCTCTAGTGGGCTAATCCTGCTCACCAACACGCCATGCAGACGCAGGGATGGGGGGCATCTAACATCTATGGAATCGGAGCTTAAGTTCCTTCTGGAACCTGGAGGCTTATGAGATCACCCCGTAGCCCTAATCCATGGGAAGAGCTGAAACACAGGCTCCATCAGCAAATGGGGGGTTCAATCCCTTTGCCTGAGTGAGAGGGATGAGGGGTGCTCTTGGTGGTTAAGTGAGGGGCAGAAGGAGAAATTCCAACTGTACCCAGGGGTTAATAGGGTTAATAGGTTAACAGGGTTGCTTCTGTGGTTCAGGGTTTCTCAGAGTGGAATCTGCTATTTGCTTGCATGAGCATCATCCAGAGCTGGGATAGAAAATACTTCTGTTGAATAATATGGTTCTGTTTTTCCTGTCGTTCTGAAAGAGTGGCTCAATTGTTAAAGAATCTGCCTGCAATGCAGGAGACCTGGGTTGGATCCCTGGGTTGGGAAGAGCTCTTGGAGAAGGAAATGGCAACCTTCTCCAGGATTCTTGCCTGAGAAATCCCATGGACAGAGGAGCCTGGCGGGCTCTAGTCCATGGGGTCGCAAGAGGTAGATATAACTTATCGAAAGTGATGTGACTTAATGTGACTTAGAGATACAGAGTATGATCAATTAAAATTTACAGAGTAAAATTCGTAGCAAATTACAATTTGAGGAACACAATTACGGAAAAAATGGCACAGAACCTTGATAAACAAGATGCACACTTCAGATCCTATACATTTGTCACACAAATGAGTTTTCTGGCCGCCAGTGCAAGGAAGGGAACAAGATCAGCTTGTGAGACCAATTTGTCTTCTCAAGAGAAGGATAATTACTTGGGAAACTAAGTATTGAATGACAGAGAGGTTTCTTTCAAACATGTTGAGTGTGAAGCTCTGAAGCAATTTAGACAGAATATTAGTTTTAAAAAACAGAATTTTTGTTTCAATTTAATAGTTTAACAGGCTGACAACTTATAATTGCCAGGAGGATTGGATAAATGGAAGCCAGAATTCCGGTGTTATGACAAAAAGAGGAGGCTGGGAAAGGAATATATTTGAGTGCTGAGCTTATTTTTAAATTTGGTTTTACCAATTTACAGTTGAAGCAGATGATTTTTGACACTTGAAAAATATCTAAGTTTCTGATCATGTTTTTTAATTTTAGCTTCAGGAA
The DNA here is from genome assembly GCF_019320065.1 of Cervus canadensis. Classification (NCBI taxonomy): domain Eukaryota; kingdom Metazoa; phylum Chordata; class Mammalia; order Artiodactyla; family Cervidae; genus Cervus; species Cervus canadensis. Next base: position 11,092,195 of record NC_057416.1, on the reverse strand, counting down.
ATTGCTGAATAAACTATTTAATATGTAAATAAATAATATTAGAGAATCAGGATGTTGGATTTTTCTCTTTATTGGATCCATATTACTTTCAAAGTTTGCATAAAAGTGTAAAATGTGGATTTAATCAATTTTTTTGACAAGAAGCATATGTCGGAGGTCATTTTAGTAGGTACATTCATCATGTGAAAGCTGGAAGTTTTATGAACCTTAAATAGCATATTTTACTACAAGGCTTAAATATGTCTTTATGAGAAAAAGGAAACCTGTTGACAAATTATAGTCTAATGGAAGAACAGAGTGAAGGTAAATTATTTTAACTTTTTTGATAGATCATTATGAAAAATCATTTTCGCATTTACAAAATCCAAAGATTTTTAAAAATTAGAATGATCTTTCTCTTAGTTGCTTAAAAACTATTCAAGATAGAGGAAGGGGAAGAGTAAGAAAGAAAACTGTTCCATATTGTACCCATGCTGGGTGCCAGGCCGGGTGAGGGTGATCCCGTGGTTACTGGGACTTTAAAGGAAGAAATATAAGTTGTAAGGGTTCCACCTTGCAGATGAGGAAACACAAACGCAACTTCTGTGTCTACTTTAGGTTCAACTGTAAACAACTTTAAGAAGTGGAACTGCAGCTCACTTATCCTCATCCCAAATCATGCTCTCGGTTCTACTATGTTAGAAAAAAAAAAAATCAAAATGACTTGTTTTCTTTATTTTCATCCCCTAGTAACAAGATTGAGGATTTCATAGGAAAGAAAAAAAAGTTTACCAACACATGATAATTTTAAAATATAATTTCATCTTAAAACAGAAATATGACAAATGAAAAGAAAACCAAAGGAGGAGGTGAAGCTGATTATTTATTTGACAAAGTTTTGTTGAGTGCTCGTCACCTTTTTCAGACAAGAAGAGGATGGAGGCATAAAGAGATGACACTATCCATGCCCTCATTTTTAAGTTTGAAATTCAAATCATCCTAGGTATAAACAAATTAAGGCAGTACGTTCTTTTCTATCATGGTTATCTACACTTAACTTATGCGTATGAAATGGAGATATGGTATTTTACAAACAGGTATTTCACTTTCTGTAAAATGTTTTTAACGTGAGAAGTGAGGGCTGTGCAGAGATTAAGAGCATGGACTCTGGGGCTGGCATGCTCTGAATCTGTATCTCTTTTCCACTCTTTCCTGGTTGTCTTCTTCCAGCTTTAAGAGGTTTGCCTGGAACAGAGAGGTAAGACGAGCACCTGCCTGTTAGTGTCCTTACAAGCCTCAAATGAGATGGGATGGGGCAACAGCCAGCTATGTGCCCAGCACACACCAGTCATTTTCAAATAAGCTACTCTTGATAGCTTACACTGCTATCAGCAGCCGTCTGCCAAGTCCAAATGGAAAAGTTGCAACCAGCTCCTGTTTGCAATTGGAATAAACTGAGGAGTCTGGGATGCAAACTGGGTTTCTTCAATTAATATTCCCAGCCGTTCTTTACATACCCATTGCTCTCCTTCTGTCTTTGCCCACATCTTCACATATTTTTATAGAACATAAAAATGAATAAATTATAAGTATATATGTAATATATAACATTTAATATATGATAAGGAAAATATATATAGAACACACACACACACACACACATGTATATATATTTGGCTGCACAGAACTTCCCCAACCAGAGCTCAAACCCTGTCCTCAGCAGTGAGCACTGTCTTAACCACTGGCCCACTAAAGAAGTCTTACATATATATTTTGAAAATTTTAATTAAAATCTCATATTGCAATTAATCTCCTAATCTACTTTGTCTCATCTTTCTGATTTTTTAAATACACTCTTCAAGGACAGGTATTGAAATCATCCTTTTTGGGGGCAAAACATTATGGTTCTACTTGGTACATCAGCTACTTGAACAATTAATTTTTTTGGCTATATGTACATTCAAGTTGATTTTATTATTAGCTTTTAAGATAGCATGTGCAGACAAAGCAGATCAATGGCAATGCTTAAACAGCAAAATTTTGAAAAGAAAATGACAGATTGCCAGAATGGCTTAAGCATCACCTTCCTCCCACTTTTCCCCTCTTTATTTTTCCTTCAACCTTCTGTCTTTTCCATTCTAAGGACCAGAACATTTCAATTGCACATGTGAAGTATTTTCAGCTTTTGAGAAAATGTTTCTTTGTTTGGACCCCACAATGGAGAAGAGATATTAAAAAAAAAAAGGCTCAGAAATTAAATGATCAATTACTCAGCTATCAAGTCGTGAAGGAGCAATTAAATCCCCTAATAACTGAAAAACAATTTCATTCTTTATGCATTACTTTCTCTAAACACTAATGATTCATGTTGAAGAGTTCTATCTGCATTTTGAAAACAATTGAGTGTCTTAGATTAAAGACGTGATTTGTCTGTGTTTTCTCCATTATTCAAAAGAACGGTGAGTTAGGTACCAGCTTGGCTGCCCCACCCATGGCTTGTGTCACTAACTTCTGAGAGAGAGGTGTTCAAAGGCCGGATGTAAATGAGCTAGAATTCAATTAGACCAACAGAGAACAGGACAGCCCTTGAGATGATATTGCAATCGTAGCTGTAACTTCTTGAAACTCTATTTTTTCCATATGTCTTAGAACAGGCTGAAATAATTTTCCAATTCAGGGTCAAAATAAGTAAAAATGAAAAAGAAACAAGGAAAAATACAAAAATAGAAAAACAAAAGCAGGAAAAAGTCTTTTCACGCCTTCACCTTTAACCTTCTAGAACACATTTACTTAATGAACTCCTGCTAGGTTAAGTGCCAGGAACAGCTTCTAAAATCCTAGTAGAATAAATGTCATTCAAAATTAGATGCAATCCATTGTCAGTTTATGCAGAGAAACTGACCATCTAGAGGCTTTCTATCTGAAATGATTCCTTCATCAGTCTGTACACTATGGTGGAGAATAATTCAAAAATAAACATTTGATTGGGCTAACAATCTAGATTACTTACTGTTTTCTGCATGTTCATCTGAAAATGTCTCTTTTTAAAAAAAATTCTTTTTAATTGGAGGATAATTGCTTTAAAATATTGTGTTGGTTTCTTCCCTATATCAACATAAATCAGCCATAGATACATGGAAGACTGGCATGCCGCTGCCCATGGGGTCACAAAGAGTCAGACATGACTTAGCGACTGGACAACATACATATGTCCTCTCTCTGGAAACTCTCTCCTTCCTCCCAGCCCACCCCACCCCTCTAGGCCGTCATAGAATACTGTGTTGAGATCCCTGTGGCGGACAGCAAATTCCCACTGGCTATCTATTTGACATAGAGTAATATGTATGCTTCAACGCTACTCTCTCAATCCCCCCCACCCTCTCCTCCCTCCACTCTATCCACAAGTCTGTTCTCTTACCTCTGTGTCTCCATCACCGCCAAGGATATAGGTTCATTAGTACCATCTTTCTAGATTCCATACATCTGCATTAATATGAAAATGTCTTTTTAACTTTCAAACAGAATATAACCATTTTACATACAAGTTGGGAAAGGAAGAAAAGAAAGAAAAATGCCCATAATCATATCACTCTAAACTTACACAAATATGAATATGTCTATATATCATTAGTTTTGTTTTGTTTGGTAGTCAAAATCACAGTGCACATTTAAATATTCGACAGTTGAAATAAATGTATATAGCTTTAATTCCTTCCTTTTCCCCCTTGTAATAAGGACACGACTTCTTATTACTACATGGTCTTTAATAGTATCAGTGGCTGATTATAGATAGAGGACATACAATAATAAATCCAACCAGTCCATCCTAAAGGAGATCAGTCCTGAGTGTTCATTGGAAGGACTGATATTGAAGCTGAAACTCCAATACTTTGGCCACCTGATGCGAAGAGCTGACTCATTTGAAAAGACCCTGATGCTGGGAAAGGTTGAAGGCAGGAGGAGAAGGGGATGACAGAGGATGATATGGTTGGATGACATCACCGACTCAACGGACATAGGTTTGGGTGGACTCCAGGAGTTGGTGATAGACAGGGAGGCCTGGCGTGCTGCGGTCCATGGGGTCGCAAAGAGTCGGACATGACTGAGCAACTGAACTGATCTGAATAATATATGGTTTCTCCTGCCATTGGATATGTGTTTTCAAATATCCCTACAGATACTGAGCAGCCCCATAATACATTTATCATGCCACTGTGATTATGAAAACAAAAACATTAGAAATCAACATATTTTTAAATTTTTCTTTATGAGAACAGCTTTTTATGTAAGTCCATTTTATTTCTAAATTTTAAAAAATTGAGAATGGGATGACATGTAGACACTGCTATATTTAAAACAGCCAACAAGGACCTACTGTGTAGCATAAGTAATTTTGCTCAACATTCTGTAATAACTTATATGTGCAAAAGATCTGATATATATAACTGAATCACTTTGCTGTGCATCTGAAACTGATACAACATTGTTAATCAACTATCGAAAATAAAACTTTAAAAGACAGAATTCCACATATTACTATCACATATCTGATATCTTTTTAGATTTAGCCTCAAAGCCACACAGATTGGACAGAGACTGGTGGAATAAATATCAACTCATCCTTTCCAAAGAGTTTCTTTCCGCTGATTAAGTTTGCTAATTTCCACTTAGCAGATTAAGATATCTGGGAACAACGAACCAGGTCACCCCAAGTTACCTTCATTCCATGGCACACTCCTTGAATTCCCTCCTTCTTAGAAACATTTTGTAGGTGGGGCTATTTTTCAGAGGAAAAGCAAAGTAACTCAGACATTGCAGAAGTTATCCAGTTACCTAATTGGCCTCCTACAGCTGTGTCCACAAGGAAAAACCCCAACACTAACTCTCTCCCTTAAAGTGTGATTAGGGTAAGAACTTCCTGTGGTTCCACCCAGGAATCTGAATGTGAATCTGGCATCTGAGTCTCAGGGGAGAAAGAAAATGAACAAGGAGGAGATCAGCATCCAGGTACCAAACCCTGATTGTTAGTAACGTGTACTTTTCAGATATAGGTGCTTCGAGAAGTTGTCTTTTTTTTCCTCTGTAAAAGATTATTTCTAATAGGATAAAATAAGTTTTCAACAGTTTCCCCTGTAAGGAATGACCTGGGGGGAGAAAGATTACATACATGTAGAATATAGAAATGGAATAAATACACAATTTAGCCCAGATTTGATGAGGCCTCGGGCTTCTTGGGGTGGGTAGTTCCTGAATCTGGGACAAGAAGATCGTGTCTAATGGAAATTCTGTAAGGTATTCCGCCTTGCAGAGCGCAGTGCGAAGGCCGGCTTTAGGCTACATCTTTTCTTGGGTGAGTGTCGTCAGGGAGGAGACTCTATTCTGGGAAGATGTTCTCTCCCCACTCAGGCACCAGTGCCCTCCTTCTGTAATCCCCAGGTCAAAACTAAAATGTGAATGGCTGATGACAGTTTAAAGTGTTACACCTCCCATGGGGAAGGGGATGCTAACAGGCATCAGAGCTTGAAACTAAGCAGTGAGGTTCAGAGGGAGAAATCCCAAGTACCAGGAGATGCACGCTTTATCATCTGGCTGGAACAGGAGGATGGGGCAGTGCCAAGCCTTCTGAGCATCCTCATACACCCCGACACACAGTCTTCCACCCTGTTTATATTCAAGGTCTGAATCCTGTAAGTACATACGGTATGGCAACTTTTTTTTTTTTTGAGGTGGTGGGTAAGGGAGGGAGTCTTGCTGATGATTTAAAATTCATCATTGACTTGTGGAAGAATCCACTCAACTCACTTTTATTGGTTCAGTTGTTTAGGTCTCAGATCTCCGTATGGATGCTACTTACTAGTCATACTTTAGGCAAGTTGGTTCATTTTTCTAGCCTGATATATTCAGTATGGGGAGTAAAATATAAATAGTAGTCCCTACCTTCCCACATTTGTTGCATGGATTAGATGCAACATACATACATTTCTTTGCATATTGCCTGGCAAGAAGCAGGCACTCCATCAATAGTATCTCTTCTGTTTCCTTAGTTACACACTTTTAAGCTATTCATGGTTTGGGGTCAGAGGACTTTGAAAGTCATGGCCATTAATATTTTTAGCTAGTGAGTCTTAGCATCAAGCTGCATTTAATGCATCTTCTTTTCTTAGATTCCACATACAAGTATTATCATACTATATTTGTCTTTCTCTGACTTACTTCACTTAGTATGATCATTTCTAGGTCCACCCCTATTGCTGCAAAAGGTATTATTTAATTCTTTTGGATGGCTGAGTACATATACACATCACTATATATAAAAATAGATCACTGACAGGAACTTAGAGTACGGTGCAGGGAGCGCAACTCAATATTCTCTAATAACCTATATGGGAAAAGAATTTGAAAAAGAATGGATATAAGTATAACTCAGTCACTTGGCTGTACACCGAAAATTAATACAACATTGTAAGTCAACTACACTCCAAAAAAGATAAAAATTACATTAAAAAAGATGCATTTAATGATGACATTCTGGAAAATCAAACACAAAGACTGCTTTAAATGACTACTGCACCATTTTCTTTATTAACCCTCATCTTTGTGTCCATCCATTTGAATAATATGAGCTGTCTGTGTCCACATTAATGATGATAACCCTCCTGTGGTGCTTGAAAGAGATAACAGTCCACAGTAGCAAAAATTCATATGAAGGATAGGATCAGGATTTGTCTGAGCAGATTTTATCTTAAATATTTAAAGACAAGCAGTAACCATTAATTTTAGTGTGAATCAAGAGACTGCATTTTAGCATGCAACTTCAAAAAATTATCTCTATGTTCCCTATGACTCTGAAGGGAAATGAAGACACTATAAATCATGATTTTTCCCAACCTCACTAAACTATTCCGGAAAGTATTGTATATACAGCACTTTTTAATGGTTTTCTGAACTTGTGGTCTTGCTTTAAAACTCTTTTGTTTCCCTAAATAGATGTCACGTATTAAAACCATCTTTGGAGTGAAAATTGGTACTATTTAGTATTGTTGCTCTTAAGTGGCTCAGTCATTTCTGACTCTTTGGCAATCACATGGACTGTAGCCCACCAGGCTCCTCTGTCCATGAGATTTACAAGGCAAGAATACTGGAGTGTGTTGCCATTTCCTCCTCCAGGGGATCTTCCGGACCCAGAGATCAAACCTGCGTTTCCTGCAGTGGCAAGTGGATTCTTGACCACTGATCCACCTGGGAAGCCCATAATATCCAGTATTACTAGAGTAGTAATTCTGGATCCCAAGTGTGTATCACAATCAACTGATCAGGAAATCATTTAAAAAAAAATACAGATTTGTGACTATCACTCCAGATTATGAATTGAAATCTCTAAGGTAGGAAACATGTATCTTTATTTTAAAAAAGTTCTTCACAGGTAATTCTTATTAGTAGCCAGCTGTGAACCTGTTGTAGAACATGTGATTACAACGCACTTGGCAGTTCCCTGTCGGTTCCTGTGCAGATGAATAATGAAGAGGAACAGAGGATGAGGGTTGATACTTACAGCACATGTACATTTGGCATCTGTCACGTGTGGCAATTAACATTTTTTTTCCCATTTAAACAGGATGACTGGAGAGAAGCACCATGATATCTATTCTGCAATCAGAAAATGTGGCTTTGAGAGATTATTGATTCTGCCTAGTTGGACATATACACATTGCAATGGTCCAGCCTGTGATGAACTCAGATGTATCTAAAGAGGCTGGTCTTGCTATAGGACCATACTGCCAAATATAAGTGATATGAATTCTGTGGGTGAGACCTTGTTGAACCTCTTTTTCAACCTTTCCTTGGTTAACTGCACTTCTCTTAATGCAAAATGCATAGCCATACATCAATGATTCCTTTTTTAACATGTGAAAGATTCTTATGATGTGGAAGACACTAGGAAAGTGGCAGAGAGATGCACAGGATAATGAGAAAGGGGTCCGGCTTCAGGTAGCCTACACACTATCTGATTGTGACTGTGACAAATCCACAAGGAAAAAGATAGAAAACAAAGAAGTCAACGAAAAGCACTAAGCATGTAGCAAAGAAAATACTACATCTCATCAAATTTATCATTAATCATAAGACTTGCTGTTATTAGGGATACATATTTTATAGTCCATTAAGAAAAAATATACAATTTACGTTTACCAGTATTTTAGTCTTGCAGGTACAAAAATGGGTCCTACCAGCTTCCTGCTGCTTTACAATGTCTTTCATCCATTCTCAGAGACTTGGTCCTCTTCCCATATGGCTTAGAGCGTGATAGTAATCCTTGTGCAAACATCTCAATAATATAATGGCCTGGCTTCATCTACCTGTGAGTATTTTCCTTTCTTAGGTCCCATAAAACACTTGATGGTTGCTTTAATGCTTGCTTCCCTAATATCACATTCATAGCCCTCTGCTCTGCTTCTATGCTTTCTGCATATACAATAACTTATGTTTTAGAAGTCCAGTGTAGTGCAGTCTTTTAAAGGCATTTTAAATGGCAATTAACCTTAACATGTTTAGCATTAGCTAGGTCCATAATTCAACTGAAGAAACGAAAGGACTAACAGTTATGGCCAAGCCAGCACACACCCAGGCAGAGACTACGACCTTACAACTTCTGCTTCGTCAATGTGAAGGTGCGTCTGGATTTCCAATACATTAAAAGGTGAAAAATCATACATCAAAAATCAATTTAAGACAGCAATTAAAGGGCAATAAGGACTTCTGAATGGGATATGGAGGGAAAGCATTGTAGAGGGGTTACTTCTGAGATCATCAGGGACAGTGAGGTTAAATGGATACTGTGAGAAGAGCAAGAATTCCAGGGGGAGAGTTGCTGAGACTGGGGGTATAGTGGGGAGAAAACGGGAGGGCTATAAAGCAGGCGATCCCCAGACACAGAAAGCATGATGCTTAAGCATGCCTGTATCTCAGCGTCAGATGCTCTCACTACTCTGCACACAGAATATCTGATGCATTCTGTGGCCTGTTTAATAAACTACAGTCTTCGGAAGAAAATCCAAGACCTTAGGAACTGGCCTCAAACTCCAATTTCTGTTTTTCTCTCCCACTTAGCCCAGTGGTCCTTCAAGCTCTGCTATCTCGGGGAGCAAACCTTGCCACCCCCAAAACCTCTCTTGGGCATGTGGATTACTTCCAGCTGGACACAATCAAGGCCCAAAAGACTGAGGCCGACACTTTGACCTTCCCACTAACCGCCCAAAGAATGTAGACAGAGGACCTGTTCAGTAAGGGAGCTATCACTACAGGTCACTCACTACCATAGGAACGAGGTGTGTGAAAGGGAGGAAACTCACAAAGTCTGTTTGTTAAAATTCCTCTGTGGGTCCCACTCTCTCTGCCTGGCCCAGCAAACACTTGTTTGATACATGTTCGCTTTCCATCTCCGTATCAATTGCCTTCCACCTCTTTGATGTCCATTACTACTACCCCCAACATCCTCTTTGGCTTTAGCTGAAGATGGTATTATTCCAGGTGAGTGTTTTGGCCATTTTGGTGAGTTACTTAGTTTTCTTGGGTCTCTCCCATGTATACATGCTATTAACCTTCTGTTGGGTTTTCATGTCAATTTATTCTGAGACCAACCAAAAGAACCCAGCAGTGCAGAGAAAAATTTCTTCTTCCTCCATGCATTGCTTGGCATATGCTTCTATCTGGACATATGAGTCCTTTGACTTGAATACACTGGCCTCTTCCAATGCACAGTGATGGCAGGGATGGAAATTTCTCAACTGAAAAGCTTTCTTGGTGGTTCAGATGGTAAAGAATGTGCCTGCCAATGCAGGAGACTTAAGAGATTGGGTTTGATCCCTGAGTCAGGGAGATCCCCTGGAGAAGGGAATGGCAACCCACTCCAGTACTCTCACCTGGAGAATCCCATGAACAGAGGAGCCTGGCAGGCTACAGTCTGTGGGGTCGCAAAGAGTCTGACATGATTGGGTGACAGACACTTTCACTCTTAAACCTTTCTGTAAGATAACTACACAAAAATCACCTGAGATTTATGCTTTGTCAGAGTCCTAGGTGGGAGCAGGTGCCATTCAGCTGTTGTGATTGCCTGTTAGACTGTGGTCAGCCTAAAGAAGAGCCACCCTATTACTGAACGCTTCATGCAAAAACAGGGTGCAGAGCCATTAAAGGCTCCCAGTGTGACACAGACACGGAATCAGTTTTCTGAGTGTGTGATTTGTCCTGCTTCTCCTCCACTGGGAAAGACAACAAGGTGGTTAGCTGGAACGTGCACTGTGCATGTTTATGTGTGTTATTCATGAGGTTAGACACGATCTCAGCCAAGTCGTGGTTTGTCTCACTTTCGTGAAGCATTTCTTTGAAAAAGTTCGGGTACCGTAATTGCATTTTAAAGATACATAATAAATTAGGCTCTGGTTAGAAGGTTTGCTGAGGTGTGAACTAACCATTTTGTTCCTTTCTCTTTTATCAACGGTTGCTTCAAACCCCATGGTCTTGGGAAGACAAAAAGATGCAGCAGAATATCAAAGGCTATAGGTTTATTACTATACATTATGAATAATTTAATGCCATAACAAAATAACACACTGATAAAAGCCAACAAGTAATACTCTATTCATAGCTGACTGGATAATCAAAGCTATTGAAGGTGCTTTTTCTAATACTAATTTAAAATTTGCATTATGAATTCTTGCCTTTCCAAACTGATAACCTCTTTTTTGATGAGGAATACTGTACACCCTTTACAGACCTCTACAAATGGGTTCAAAAGTACACTTTCAGTATATGCAGCAGAAGGAAAATACTTCACAGATAAAGAATAATTTCACCTTAACTATTTTACCTTTTCCTTATTCTATTCGCCTAGTATGTGAATTTCTATGGTCTATGGGTTTCTTGTAAAGTTCTCCAAAGATCATACTGACCACAGGAAAACAAACAAACTATAACTAGCCTATTTTTTTTTTAAAGTAGTTGGTCATCTATGGAAAAACTCAAACAGATTTTTGGCCAGTCCAACAATGCCATAATTTTATTAAAAGGTTAAAACTTGATCAGTGAGCATTGGCAATATTCAAATAGCCACAGGTTGCAATAGTTAGCCACACTATGTAGACTGCCAATTATCCCTGATTATAGTTTCCACTGATTAACAGGTTATAATGCAAATGTTTTGTCCTTCTCCATAGAGTCTGTCTACTAGATTGTTAGTAGATGGTTCTCCTAGTTGTTCTTAGGTGTTTTACTTTGTCTTTATAACCAGAGAAACCCACTATTTACAACCTTTGGTAACAGAATATAACCTACGGGAGAAAACTGCACCAAGGTCTTTGGTCATCTTTGAGTGACTTCTTTAATCACTGGGTTGTCTTCTGTTTAGCTTTGTTTTGTTTTCTAATCCCCATTGTCCATTATAGACAAAGGAGGGAAGTTCGAAGTCACTTTCAGTTCTCAGAGTGACTCAGATCCTTAGGAAGACATGATGCTTTTTTCTTAAGGACTTTGATAATATTCAGCACATTAACTAATCATAATGGACTGATTTAAGTATTATTAAAATAAGATATACCACATTCTTTTCTCTTACAGAGCATGTGTTTTATCAAGAACAGAATCACTGAGGTCTTATCATCAATCACACAAAACAAGAGTCAGAAAGGCTGAGACATTTTCTGAGAGAAATCTCATGGGACTACTTCGCAGGTAGAGGGATAAAGAAGATTATAGAGACAATCGGTCTCCTAAGGACTGGGTGTGGGTGCAAACTGCCCCTTCCTATCTCTGCCCATTTGCAAGCCTCACTCCCAGCTGGAAAATGACTAGTACTTTCTAGTAGAGACTGGGCCTTTTTATCTACTCTCCATATACTCTTATCTGAGGATTTAAATCTGTATGTCAGTCAGTTGCAGCTTCATAGAACTATGCCATCTTTTAAGTAATCAAAGCAGAGACTCTCTGAAATCAAATGATAAAACAGACAAGTAATGAGATTGATTTCAGCCTGTTTCTCTCAGAGAAGCTGAATCATAAAAGACTAAAGGAAGAAAACCTAAGCCTTTTCTGAAATGGCTCAAGTTGGGAAGTATGCATTTTCATTTATAATTAGACATCAGCTCAAAAATATTTGAAGATAGCTAATATTAAAATACACTTGTTTAGAAGAAGGTATTTCGGGTGTTATTCAATATGTTCTCCACCAGACCAACAGCAAAGTTACTACAATTGTTCTTTTTGATTTTCCTTTTTCTTAAGACAAGTTTCAAGTTAAATTTTATACTTAAATACAGGTATTTGAACTATTTGGACCAATTTTCTATGACAATGAAATTTGAAGCTTCTTTGTAGACCTATCATAGTCTTGTCAAATGACAATAGATGATAAAATATTTTTACCTCCTTTTAACTTTCTAAAGTAAGAGTTTACAAATAGTTTATGTATTCAATAAGTCCTCTTTGAACATCTGCTTCATACAAGGCTCCAAATTATTCCCAAAGGATAAACAAACACAAAGAGGACCATTTCCTTCAAGTCTAGGAATTTATGATCTAATAAGGCTCTTAATGTCTTCATGTTATCCTTTTTTGTTGTTGTTCTTAAAAAAAAAAAACAGACATTAAAGTAGCGGAATTTGCATTTAGTAAGTCTAACAAGAAGTTGTCTGCTGTATCATGGGAATGAAGAAGTGAGATTCATGAACACTTACTACATGTCGGTCATACGGTAGTGCTTTACAAGTGTCATCTCATTTTCAAAAATAGTTCTCTTTGAAACCATTTCAAATTTACCACAAAATTGAAATACTAGTACAAGTACACTGAGAGACTTTGTTCATATTTCACCCACTTTCCAGACGATGCCCTTTCAGGCAAAAGGCCCTGATCCAGGATCACACACTGCGCTCACTTGTCCTGACCGTTTAATCCCCATGGAATCTGGAATTGTCCCTCAATCTTTTCTTAACTTTCACGACTTGAACAGCTTTGGAGGTAACCAACCAGACACTTTATGGAATGTCCATCAGTGTAGATTTGCCTACTGTTTACTCATGTTGCCATTGTTTGGTCACTAAGTCATGTCCCACTGTTTGCGACTCCATGGACTGTAACCCACCCATCAGGCTCCTCTGTTCATGGGATCTCATGACTGGATTCAAATGATGCACTTTGAGTTGACACAGCGAAGAAGTCAGACTGTACACTCTTTACCATGTCCTACTGGTGACACATCATGTTTATTTGTCCCTTTATTGAGAAACTTGTTTTCAATAAACTTTATTTTCTGATTACCACAGTAATATATATTTCATCCTAAAGTTCAAATATTACAAATGTTACTAAAGTGCCAAAGGAAAATTAATTAGGTCTTCCCTGCCCCATAACTGCCCTAATTCAGTTCAGTTCAGTTCAGCCGCTCAGTCACGTCCGACTCTTTGCGAACCCATGAATCGCAGCATGCCAGGCCTCCCTGTCCATCACCAACTCCCGAGTTTACTCAAACCCATGTCCATCGAGTCGGTGATACCATCCAGCCATCTCATCCTCTGTCGTCCCCTTCTCCTCCTGCCCCCAATCCCTTCCAGCATCACGGTCTTTTCCAACAAGTCAACTCTTCACATGAGGTGGCCAAAGTATTGGAGTTTCAGCTTCAACATCAGTCCTTCCAATGAACACCCAGGACTGATCTCCTTTAGGATGGACTGGTTGGATCTCCTTGCAGTCCAAGGGACTCTCAAGAGTCTTCTCCAACACCATAGTTCAAAAGCATCAATTTTTCGGTGCTCAGGTTTCTTCACAGTCCAACTCTCACATCCATACATGACCACTGGAAAAACCATAGCCTTGACCAGACAGACCTTTGTTGGCAAAGTAATGTCTCTATTTTTAATATGCTGTCTAGGTTGGTCATCACTTTCCTTCAAAGGAGTAAGCGTCTTTTAATTTCATGGCTGCAATCACCATCTGCAGTGATTTTGGAGCCCAAAAAAATAAAGTTTGACACTGTTTCCACTGTTTCCCCATCGATTTCCCATGAGGTGATGGGACCAGATGCCATGATCTTAGTTTTCTGAATGTTGAGCTTTAAGCCAACTTTTTCACTCTCCTCTTTCACTGTCATCAAGAGGTCTTTTAGTTCCTCTTCACCTTCTGCCATAAGGGTGGTGTCATCTGCATATCAGAGGTTATTGATATTTCTCCCAGCAATCTTGATTCCAACTTGTGCTTCTTCCAGCCCAGCATCTCTCATGATGTACTCTGCATATAAGTTAAATAAGCAGGGTGACAATATACAGCCTTGATGTACTCATTTTCCTATTTGGAACCAGTCTGTTGTTCCATGTCCAGTTCTAACTGTTGCTTCCTGACCTGCATACAGGTTTCTCAAGAGGCAGGTCAGGTGGTCTGGTATTTCCATGTCTTTCAGAATTTTCCACAGTTTATTGTGATCCACACAGTCAAAGGTTTTGGCGTAGTCAATAAAGCAGAAACAGATGTTTTTCTGCCCTAGTAGGTGGGCATAAAACCATGATCCTGTATGTTTGCATATCTTAATATGCAGTGATCCTCTTTGTATGTTTCAGATTATTTCTCTTAATTCCCACAATGACAATACAAGGACATTTTTTTAGTCACCATTTGCTAAAAAGGACACATGTATAGGGAACTAAGATGTGAAAAGAGGTCTTTTGACAACAAATCCCATGTTTTACTACTTATTGAGTTATAAAGTCTAGTGGCATGTGTAGGCTTTCTATGTCAGCTTTCAAACTGAAATCTTTAATATCTGTGAATGATTTTTTTTTTGAGTTAACAGATATTGTTAACTATGGAAATAGTATGGTCCAGTTTAGGTGAAAGAAAAGTTTCTCATCATCTTCACAGTATTGATCAGAGTATTTTCAAATGTATGACTGTTGGCTGAACTCTCTGGATGACTTTTTAACTGTGTATTTACTTTTACTTGCTTATATTATTTGAAGTCAAATATTTTAAAATAGTATAACCAGTATGTTCTGTTGAAAATAGCCCTGAGGTTAATGTTAAAGAAACTGGATTCTATTTCTGGCCTGTCACTGACCGGCTGTGAGACCTTAGGTAATTTTCTTAATTTCTAGGTTCTTCCATTCTCTTTTCTATAAAATCAAGAAAATATCTCTCTTTCGTTTCCCACATATTCTGAAACTTAGTACAATGGAGAGATCAGTATGTGAACAGATGGGAAGCACTGGATTTCTCCTCCTTCTCCTTTTCTCCTTTCTTGTCTTCCTCCTCCACTTCCACCCCCAGTGAACTATGACAAATTGTGCCTTGCTACTCAGGATGCAGAGACCACAACTTGCCATGATGAGAAGATAACCCACTTCCTTCCTTGAAGGTTCTGGAGATTCATACCAATGACCCCAACCTTTAAACCAAAGTCCATTACTCTGTCTTTCTCTTTCTTACAAAATGATATTTAAATGCCTTGAGGACCCTGATCTTAAAAAATGAAAGGCCTGGAATTGGATGAAGGCTGCTAGCTGGTAGGGAGAACAAAGGACCTTTCAGTCTCTCCAGAATCTGTTTTTCCCCAATATTGAGATACAAGCTTAATATAAACCTCAGTAGGTGACTTTGCTGAGTTAAACTTAGCATTTACAAACCCCCTTTTATTTATTCTCATCTTCACACTCATGTCTCCCTCTCCACTTCCCTTCACCATGCTCCTTCTCTCAGAATGTCTCAAGGTTTTTCTGGGAAAGCTCTGTCGCCTTTTTCCCTCCAACATCTGTCCCTCTTTTGGCAGAAGATAAAAATGAGTTATCATATATCCTCAGTCAATGCAAATTTGCATGAAGTTTATACTTGGATTTATTCTAAAGATGTTGCTTATGTTTTTGAGAGGGCATTCTTGAAAAAGGAGGGAGAATGAAAGAAAGCCCTGTATGCTTGAACGGCATGGAGAAGCAGGGAGCAGATGGGACACTCCTGATAAAAAATACAAGAAGTTCTTAAAGGGGTGGCCTTGATGATGTATCCATCCATCCTGATCATAATACTTACCATCTAGCTAGATAAGTAGTGAAAGCATTTTTGTTGTTGTTTAGCTGCTCAGTCATGTCCAGCTCTTTAGTGATCCCATGGACTGTAGCCCACTAGACCCTTCTGTCAATGGGATTTCCCAGGCAAGAATAGTATCTCTCTTTCTCTCTCTCCATTCGTTTTTTGAATCATTTATCCATTCATCAACTATGGCATTACAGTGTGAGGTACTGTGGCAGGAGTTGGGGACAGAAAATTAGAGATAAATAAGACTCAGTCTCTGCTGTCAAAATGCTTACAGTATGGTAGGGGGATCAGATTATATAGCAAAAATCACTTGATAAAATGTTTTGACTTATTCTCTTCCATGAGGCCAGAATTGGAAATATGCATTTATTCTGAAGATACAGTGTCTCAACATTTGTTGTTCTAGATCTTGTACAAGAACAATCTTCTATGCATCTGTCAACCACTGAGAAAAAGTTTTGCTCACTGCACACTCTACTGATCTCTACTGATATCTTACATGATCAACTCAACAAATAAAATTAGAAACCATATCTCACAAAGAAAGTAAAGAAAGAAGAGAGAAATTATTAATTTGTAAATGAATTAAATTTCAATTTACCTCAGTGACATTGAAATACCTTAAAAAAATGTTACAAACTATACTGAAACTTCACTGTTTAAACTTCTCACTAAGTCAAAACAGAAAAAAAAATAATGAGTCTTATTGTTATGCGACTATAGTATAATCTAAAGGAAGCCAAGAATATTGCTTTTTTTTCCCCCCGCTACGTTTTAAGATTACCTAAAACTCACTTCTCTTATTAACCTCATCTTAGAAGAATAGATATTATTGCTTAAAATAAATATAAATTTTCTTCTTGCTGTATTTACTCTTCTTTGTATTAGAAAAAATATTAACTAGTTATTAGTTCAAATCAATAGCTGGTCATCATCAATTTTTCCATGTTCAAGTCAACGTGCTATTTGTGATTCTTTTATTTGGCAAATGTTGCTTATTTTGTAACCTTTGTAATGAGTAGTTAAGTCAGTGTAATGTGGTATCAGAAGGTCTCAATTTAATCCTCTTTGTAGTTCTGTAAATTTGGGCAAATCCTGTGTGTCCTTTTAGCACCATTATGAAGCTTAAATGACTGTAAACAAATTATTTGACCCCAGAATTAAGCGATAAATGAAGACACATGGAATAATATTACAAGCAGTTTTATGTTTTTTTAACATCCATTGAGAATCTTAGATCATTACAGCAATATTTCTTAGTAAGTAAACCATTAAGATTTAGGTCAACAATTTGATAATTTAAAAATATGGCATATTAGTCTCAGTGTGTGTGTGTGTGTGTGAGTGAGTGAGTGTGTGTGTGTGTGTGTGTTGATGATCTGAGAGGAAGGGTATATCCAGCTAGATTCATCCTGTTCAAATCATGGCCTTATTACCTGGCTGGGAGAGTGTAATAGGACATGCATTTTGGTCTTGGCCTTGATTTCAAGTGTCTGCTTCAATTCTGGGGTAATTTCCAGACAATGTTTTTAGCTGCTCTGCAGTAAAGAGGCCAGTACCATCAGCGTGCGTCCTGCTTGGGAACGTGCCGTGGACAGAAGCATGCCACTATGTCCGTTCACGTCCGAATCTGCTTCTCTTTTCAAGTGCTGGGGTTTTTTCAAAGGTCCACTGAAATACACTCTGCCTGCACTTTACAAATCTCTTCGACCAACAAGCCCCTCACTGGCCTGTGCTCACAGACAGAAGATGGATTCTGATGTCTGTGAGGGCACCGGGAGGGCCCTGAGAGGTGACAAATGAAAATTGGCCTGTCTGGTAAATTTCCAGGAAACCTGCCAATCTTCATCTTGTGCTCTTTATGCATCCAGCCGAGGTCATAAATTAGAGGTTTACTGCCAGAGCTAGCCAGCAGACGCTTTCTGTTGGACCCACATTGTTTTAAAGTATTTGTCACTAGTTGCTAGCATTTAAAGATTATGAATTTCCTATAAAAGTTGTCTATTTGCAAGTTGCTAAGAGAGCAAATCTTAAAAGTTCTCATAAGAAAAAAAGTCTGTAACTGTGTACGGTTGATGGATGTTAACTAGACCTTGGGATCGTTTTACAACATAAACAAATATTGAATTAGTATGCTGCACACGTAAAACTAGCACAGGCAGACCTCAGAAGGTGGTGTGGGTTCAGTTCTGGATCACCAAAAGAAAATGGATGTGGCAATAAAGTGAGACACATAAATTTTTTGGTTTCCCAGTGCATATAAAAGTTATGCTTACACTATGTGTACTGTATGCTAAGTTGCTCCAGTCATGTCTTACTCTTTGAGACCCCTGGACCGTATCCTGCCCTGCTCCTCTGTCAATGGGATTTTCCAAGCAAGAATACTGAAGTGGGTTGCCATTTCCCTCACCAGGGGATCTTCCAGACCCAGGGATCAAACCCTGGTCTCCTGCATTGCAGGCAGATTCTTTGCCATCTGAGACACCAGGACAGCATACTAAGTGTGTAATAGCTAATGGCAAAAAAAAAAAAAAAAACAACACAGTGTACAGTCCTTAATTAAAAGAATACTTTACAGCTAAAAAAAAAGTGAGAACCATTATCTAGTAATGCAGGGTTGCCACAGACTGTCAATTTGTAAAACAAAGAAAAGAAAAGAATATGCAAACTGCAATAAAGTGAAATATGCTTATCTATGTAACGTTGCATGTCAATTGTATTTTAACTAAAAAGAAAAAAAAAATATCTGGATTTCTGGCTTCTATTAAAAACACAAAAGTGACAAACTGGTTCCATACCCCACGCTGGGGGTTGAGCAGAGGTCCTTCTGTACGGTTGTGAAGAGGACAAACAGGGGTTTATCTCTGGTTCCACCCTTAGCTGTGTTCCTCAGGCAAGTTGCTTCCCTTCTCTCTACCTCTGCGTTCTTGACCTTGAAATGGGGAATGATAATTAGACCACTCATTCAGGTTGTTGTGGAGATAGAGTAAATTAATACCTATAAAACACACAGAAGAGTGCCCGATCCACAGTATGATTAGTGTAAGCACCAGCAATTCCATCAGCTTTCTACTTTGCCCCCAAACCGACCCACTCCATTTCTTGGACTGTTTTCTAACTTGTAGATGTTGGAATTTTTAACCCTTTGAATCATCATTCTTTTCCCTGAAATGAAATTGTAGATACAGACTCACTAGTCTCCAAAGACTCTAATAAATGGTGCTCTGTCCTGTTTGTGCTCAATTGCATGTTACTCTTGGAGACACTAAGGACTGTAGCCCGCCAGGCTCCTCTGTCCATGGGATTTCCCGGGTAAGAATCCTGGAGTGGGTTGTCATTTCCTACTCCCAGAGATTTTCCCAACCCAGGGATTGAACCCATGTCTCCTGCATTGGGAAGTGGGTTCTTTTACCACTAGAGCAACCTGGGAAGCCCCACTCTAATAAATAAGTGATTCACAAGTTTAAAAAAAATCTATTTTTTTTAATTAAAAAAAAAAAGCTAGCATTCTACAAATTGTTAAAAAAAATCTAAATTACCATTTGGAAATACTGATACAGATTTTATAAATAAGTTATCTGTGAAAGACAGCCAGATTAAAGAATCTAAGACTCATGTTTTACCATCAGTTAAAATAGCTTATGAGTAACAAGGCAAGCTTTTGTTTACCATTTCAGCTATTTTTAGATTTAGTTGTGGAACTCTGGAAGCGGAATGTAGATATTTATCTTTTTTTAAAAAATGGATTTGATAGTAATAATGTTTCATGTCGAAAAGGACATAAAATTGATTTTCTGATAAGAGTTCAAGTGCTCCAATTAAAAAGCCATTACAAGTGATTATGATAAGTAACCATGATAGGTTTTCCAGCAGTGTGGTTGTACAGTCTCTTTCTCCCCAGAAGCAGTGGGTAAGACGAAGCACTGGAAGATGAGACGGAGCTCCAGGTTCTCCTGGTTAGAGCTACCATTAGATGCTTGAGCAGCTTCCTTAGCCTTTCAAGAAACCTAAGGATTCATCTACACAACAGAATATTCCTTTGTTATGGCAGTTGGGGTGGGGTGGGGGTGTGGGTAGGACAATTGTTAGATGAATTAAGAGAAAACACTGTACATTTTAATAAAATGCATCAGGCTACTGGTTGTGGTTTTTTTTTTTTTTTTAGCATTTTATACATAGAATCCAATAAAAGAAAATAATTAATCATCCAAGGAGTTTCACATTTTTCAGTTTTTAATGATTCTTCAAGTCTATGGCGGAGAAGGCAATGGCAACCTACTCCAGTCCTCTTGCCAGGAAAATCCTATGGACAGAGGAGCCTGGTAGGCAGCAGTCCATGGGGTCGCTAAGAGTCGGACATGACTGGGCGACTTCACTTTCACTTTCATGCATTGGAGAAGGAAATGGCAACCCACTCCAGTGTTCTTGCCTGGAGAATCCCAGGGACGGGGGAGCCTGGTGGGCTGCCGTCTATGGGGTCGCACAGAGTCGGACGCGACTGAAGTGACTTAGCAGCAGCAGCAGCAAGTCTATGGACCTCCTCCTTAATACACAGCACTCAGGTTAAGTATATTTCATCTTCTATAAAAAAAAAAATTGTGCTAAACAAAAGAGAGAGAAATCTTGTGAACTTTTCTTTCCAACAGTCCAGACTCTATTTTGTACCTATGAACACACAAAACTATTTAAAAAGGATGCTAGACTTCGCCATGGTCTCCAAACCAGTAAAAACCAGTGTCAGTGAAAAGCTATACTTTCTAGTGGTGAGATGCTGGGGGAAAAAAATCATCCCATTCATTATTCTGGACAGGTAAGAAATCTCTCCTGGGAAGCCTGTAAAAATCTACTGCAAAGAGTAAAGCTGCAATACACTGTCAGCAACAATTTGCCTTGGTAGGCGATGGACAACATGATCTAATAGCCCCTTTTATTTCTAATTTCTCTGATTCTCCTTTTTCAAGCCTTACACAGTTCTCTTAACCCCATTCTGTTACATACTGAGTCAGAATCGCCCTGTGTTCAAGTTACTTTTCAGGTACATCTGGAAAATTCATTTAACACTTTGTTCAGTGGGTTAACTCTTTCAGGACTTACATGTTCTGAACGAAACCTCTGTGTTTACATGCAAGATATGATAATTCTTACAAGTTGATACAAACAGTATTTCTCTACAGAGTCAAAATTAGCAAAGAGCTGGAACAGGAGCTAAATATCTCTCCTCATTTGTAGCTCTTAATAGTCCCTGCCTCCAAAATCCTACTCCTCTGCACTGATTGTCTCTGCTACTGATTGTCTCCCTACTACACCGATCTTGTTTAAAAACACTTAGGATCTCTTTGTCTACAGGAGAAAGACCAAATTCATTCAGATGATAATTCCCACAATTCCTACATGCTTGGAACAAACTGTTTATAGAGCACCTGTTTGCATCAGCTACTGCTCCAGAAGCTGAGGATACAACAGTGAAACACCGTAGCCAGGAAACCTGACCTCACGTGGCTTACCTCTCACAGGAATTCAAGCAAGAAACATATAAATACATGAAATACAGAATACATGGAGAGTGATGAGTGCAAAAGTGAAAAATAAAGAAGGAAGCCAGGACAGGTAAGGCACTAAATGGACAAAAGTTCACTTTAGCTTGGGTAACCAAAGAAGACTTCTTGCATTATTGTACTTATATATTGCACTATTTTTATTTCTACCTGTGTCTTCTCCACTCAGAGGAAGAACCACTGCCTTATACATCTTTGTATTTCAAACGATAGGTATTGTTACTAAAATAAACATTAATTAATTAAATGATATATTGTGATCTATTGATCTTCTGTTCTTAAAACAGGTTTTGAATCTGCTGTTGAAATTAATCAAAGATGAAACCAGAGGCTCATTCCTGGGTGTTTGATTTTTAGGAAAACCACAAAATACAAGTTCTATGAAGGCAGGGATACCTGCCTGTTATGTTCACAACAGAATCCCAAGTGCATAGAACCAGGTCACAGTAGGGACTCAATCATTTTTTGAATGAAAGAATGAAACATTTGGACAATGCACATCCATACGTGCCAGTCATCAGAAAAGGAGCTTAGAGTAAGCTTCCCCTTTATAGTTATGTGCTGTGCTACCACTGTACAGAATCAGAAAACAGGAGAGAATATGTTATTTTGTCTCCTGCATCTGATAAGGCAGGAATTTCTTTATTCCAATGAGAAAACGGAACAGAAACTGCCACTCTAAAAATCCAGCGTGTATGGAATACATGTCTCATCACAGATGTGCTAGAAAATGATAAACCTCTTGGCTTAAATTAAAAACAAAAGACAAAAAACCCACAGGCTCTCATTGACAATTAAAACAGTATTCCTCTACCTAATTACTTGGAATACAAAAATCCCAGTGGAAGGGAGAAGGGTCAGAACTTAATACTTTTAGTGGTCATTATTGCTCTTTTAAAAATTAATATCAATGAATTTCAGATGGTTTCCTCCGGAGGAAATTTTCCGTGGGATGATAATAGGAGGCAATGAAGAGAGAAAGGAGACAGAGTACTTACTGAGGATGAGGGAAGAGGGGGGATTTTTCCTGTCTTTTCACATGCTTACCTAGTTCTGATTCTGTTTAAATTACCTGCTGGCAACAAATTATTTCATATTAGAAAAATCCACTAGTACCTTATACAGAACTTTCTGAATTGCACTTCTTAAAAACCAAAACAGTAAGTGAAGTCTGAGAAAATAATGGTTAATAAATTGCTTAGTGAAAAAGAAGCATCCAGGTCAGAAGATCTAGGTTCAAGACTCAGATCTACCTTTATTAGTTTTCCTTTGCCAGACCCATATCCTCTTTGAAAAATAATTCTGGTATCTACTTAATGGAGATAAAAAAACAGTTATCAAAAAAAAAAATACAGTTGTCAGGCATACATTATAAGACCTTGTGAAAATCAGGAAAGTGAGATGTTAATGAAACAAAAGTGGGAAAATATTTATGGAAATATTAAGTGTGGGCCAAAGAATAAAACAGGCATCTGTCTCTGATATGCTGATTATCCAGAAAGTAAAAAAGGAAGAACAAAAATTATAATATATTTCTCTTTATTCTCTCTATATAATTTCCATTAGAAAATGTGTTTTATTATAATTTAAAAATTATGCACACTACAGGTTAAATTGAATTTCTGCCCTCTTATAGTGCAGTATTTCTAGTCTTCCTGGCATTATGTAGGGCTGATTTTTTTTTTTTTCTTTACTGTTCCAATATTTTGGCCACCTGATGTGAACAGCCAACTCATTGGAAAAGACCCTGATGCTGGGCAAGATTGAAGGCAGAAGGAGAAGAGGACAACAGAGGATGAGATGGTTGGATGGCCTCACCAACTCTATGGACATGAATGTGGGCAAACTTCAGGAGATGGTGAGAAACAGGGAAACCTGGCATGCTGCTGTCCTGGGGCTGTGAAGAGTCAGACATGACCTGTGTCCAAACAACAACAACCATGGTTTTAGATACTGGATACAATTTCAAAATAATTTTGATTTTTTATGGATGATAATTTTAAAAGGACTATACAATCAAATGCTTGATAAAAAATATCAAATTATTTATAGTGACTTCAGCTCTTAAATTTAAAACTATGATTTTGCCTATAATTCCTTGCAATAATACATGTGTGTGTGTGTGTGTGTGTGTGTGTCATGGCCCTGTTCTCTGGTTGGTGATATGGTCACTATTTTCAAAGTGCAGCCAAAACCATATACACCTCCACAGCTTACTGGATAAATTAACATCTCTTAACTATTTCAGATAACTCTTAACCTAGAGAAGTAAAAGTGAAAATAACTTTATTTTTTGTTTCCTGCAAGTATAGGACCAGGAACACAGAACAGCTCAATATGCTCATCAAGTCTCTACAAAATACACTTTGGAAGCCTTGCCTTGTCATGTCCACCAACCTCCAACCATTAGGTCACCAACTTGCCAAGCTCACAAATTTCCAAAATCTCATTTTTCTTTTCCCTTCCCTCTCCAAGATTCTACTAAGATTCTGTAAACACAGTGATCACTTACTGCAACAAATAATAACCATGACTTTCTTCACCAATAGATTATTTTTGTGACCTGTATTCAGGGGGAATCTGAAAAACTTCCAGAGATTTGAAAGGATTAGCAGCAGGCTTTCTTTTTCAGTTTGAGGAATTATTCTAATAAATTCAAACATCTGTCAAACTGAATTATGAGGGCAAGAAATTAAATTATTATCTACAGAAAGTGGGACTTTTAATGCTTGACTTAGACTTCTCAACACAAATGAATCAAAGTTCATTTTCAAATAAAAAAGGAAATACTTGACAAAATAAAAATTTTGCAGTAAATTAGATAATTTTTTTTTTTTTTGCAAACCACAAGACGATAGTCTTTGAACCATACTATGTTTACAAATATGACCAGTTTAAGTTTTCTAAATTTTGCACTTATTATAATATGTTAGACATTTTTCCCTTGGTGATAATTTAATCCCAAGAAACTTGGACTAAAACAAGAGTGTTTTTCTGACTTTGTTGCACAAGTTTAACTCTCCTCACCTGAAATGGGTGTTACACATGTAACAAATAGTGAACAGATTTTCATTAGCTATCTATCAATCACTCACGCTTATAAAGAATCCTTCATCTGTGTATTTTAAAATGATGTACTAAAAAATGGAAATTATGCTTTCAGATAAAAGCAGTTCTAAAAATATATTAAATGTAGGTTTAAATTTAGATAATGTGGCAGTAGATTTCACTTAAAAGAGAGAGGATTTCAAAGTGAAGGACAGCAAAAGGAGGCCTGCAGTCATACCAAATTTGTGTCTGACAAGTAGTAAGACTCGTCAAGTCTGCGTGCAGAGGTGCTAAGAACTATATCTTGCTGAAAATGTGGACACAAAGACTGTGGCTCTAAGATCATCCAGTCTAGACCCTGGTGTCAGGCATCTCATAGACAGTGTGACTGGCGACTAAAAACTTTATGAGAAGCCTTTTAAAATTGAAGCATAGTTGACTTAAAATGTTGTGTTAGTTTCTGCTGTATAGTCAAGTGATTTGAAGCTACTGTAAACTCTCTTGTTTCTGTAGTTTAGAGAGAGTTAATGGAAAAATCAGTCTTCCTCTACCTTCCAATAAGGCTACAGGTAGTTTCTGTTTATTTAAGCAAACAAACATGCAAACAAAAAAGAACCAGAAGAATTCCCACCTGGGACTTCCAATTCTTAACCTATCTTGATTTGATGTGTGGTGACAGTTAAGAGGACAAAGGGTCTGAAGGATGGAGAAATGTCTGGGAGCACCTATGAGTATTTTAACAGCAAACAATAAAACTCCTAAGTAGATGTAGATGAAAATAATGTTTTACAGTCAGTAAATAGCTGACCACTGATTTTAAAAAGCAATGGCAGGCAGGTTTCTCCAAAAGCAGATGAGTAGATCCTAGAAGGTGTTGATAGGCATTTTCAATCTCACACAGAATAAGAAAAAACAAAAGAGTTTTAGTTCCAAATAACTCCAAAAAAGTGGTACTAAAAAAGTAATTTTAATTATCTAAATAGTATGTCAAGCAAAATGTTTACCTAGACCCCAAATCACTAACTTCATTAGCTGCATGATAGAGGTCAAAAAGAAAATCAAACAATTATTGAAATAAAATAAAAACTAAACTTATTGTTTCTGTCTCTCCCCAGTGTCTTGAGTCATTATTCTCGTGCTAAGTGAGAAGTTCCACCAAGCGTATTAACTATTTAGGACCATGAAAATGTTATTAATTATACTGATGCAATAACATACTTTTCATAAACTCTCCTTTGCTATAGAACCATCCTGCCTTACAAGAGAAGAGACAACCATGATACCCCATGGAGTCAAATTCTCCAATAAGATGATATTTTGCAGTGCCTCAAGCTTTAGATCAAAAAAGGTCCTCTTTTAGTCAAAAGAGGAAAGATGGGAATGCACCAGAAAAAGTAGAAATAGGCCACTTTCCTGACTGCATTCAGGAAATTAAAAGATGCTTGCCCCTTGGAGGGAAAGCTATGACAAATCTAGACAGTGTATTAAAAAACAGAGACATCACTTTGCTGACAAAGGTCTGTATAGTCAAAGCTATGATTTTTCCAGTAGTCACATACAGATATGAGAGTTGGACCATAAATAAGGCTGAGCACTGAAGAATTAATGCTTTCAAATTCTGGTGCTGGAGAAGACTCTTGAGAGTCCCTCGGACAGCAGGAAGATCAAACCAGTCAACCCTAAAGGAAATTAACCCTGAATATTCATTGGAAGGACTGATGCTGAAACTGAAGCTCCAATACTTTGGCCACCTGATCATCAGAAGAGCCAATTCACTGGAAAAGACCCTGATGTTGGGAAAGATTGATGGAAGAAGAAGAAGGGGACAGCAGAGAATGAGATGGTTGATGGCATCACCAACTCAAAGGACATGAATTTGAGCAAGCTCCAGGAGATAGTGGAGGACAGAGGAGCCTGGCATGCTGCAGTCCATGGGGTTGCAAAGAATCAGACACAACTTAGCGACTGAACAACAACAGCAAGATGAGATATTGTGCTTTAGTCATCAAGTGAGTAGCACTGATGCTGCCTCTCACTCTCTGCATGTTAATAAAATTGTAAAGCCTGACAAGACGCTCTCCTGTTCGCAAGGCTGATGCAGGCAGCCATTGGATTGACAGTTGCAGACGCTCTTCTTGGGCCCAGTTCCAAGCCCACTCCAACCCTGGAGACTGCAGAACACTTTGCGAGAGCATCACACACCAGAATCTGGCCATGTTTTTGGGAAACTGTTCTGAAACTATTAGTGTTTATGTTTACTTCACATTTAGAGAGGTTAAAATTTCAGAAGTGTGTCTCTATTTACATACAGTTTAATAGGCTCCCCTATTTTGAAAAATTCATTTTAAATGTCAAACTTCTCATGGAACTTCCATTTTTAGTAGTTCTAACTTGTACTGCATGTTGAGTGAAACAAAAATATTGACTAAATAGACTATATGGCAGATATGTTTTAGGTGGATTTGTGTTTTATTTATCATAACACCTATATGCAATAAATGGTCTTACAGGAAGACAAACTACTTACTTAGTTCCCAGAATATGTTTGTTGGGAGGGATCCATATGTGTACTAAATCTGATATTCCTCTAAATATCTACAACTCACAGGTTGAAAGCAACAGGCATAAAGAACAGTAAGTGCTGGAAATCAGATCCACTTGCCTTTCCAATCTCACCAGTGTGTTTGATAAACAGATAGATAACCTATGCGTGTATATGTCACCTTGAGCAAGTGACTTGACTCTTTCAACTTGAATTTGGTACTTTTAAATAGTGTTTTGGTGAGAATTAAATAGTATAAACAATCAAAACATGCGGGTTACTGCTTCATACAATGTAAGTATTCAATATCTCTTAGCTCCTGTTCTTTCTTTTAAAACTTGAAAGTTTTAGATTCTCTATGTATCTGTGAAAACATGGATTAAACAAAAAGATTTGCAGTAGGATTACTTCTTACAGCAAACGGTGTATAAAGGGTATTTATATACTGTATATGGGCTTCCTAGGTGGTGCTAGCAGTAAAGATCTTGCTTGCCAATGGAGGAGACATTAAGAGACATGGGTTCAATCCCTGGGACAGGAAGATCCTCTGGAGGATGGCATGGCAACCCACTCCAGTATTCTTGCCTGGACCATCCCATGGACAGAAGAGCCTTGTGGGTTACAGTCTTTAGGGTCACAAAGAGTTGGACACAACGGAAGGGACTTAGCATACATGCACACGTGCACACACCACTTACAGCATGTTTGATAAATTGCCTAATTTACGAATGTCTCACATGTGTACATCTGGGTCAGAAGCCTGTCCTTTGAATAGGGATAAGTATCTCTCAATAACCTTGATAATGGATACTTAGCATCTGATAGGATCAGTCTCATTGAAAGCATGTTTTAAAATATACTGGTGCTTAATAGTGACCTGTAAAGGTAAATGGCTTTGTGAATGTGGGATCAATACTGTAATAATCTGTTGGGATTATTATAATATCTTTTCTTTGGTTTACAAGGTGAACACATACTGAGAATAACCCCATCATGCAGTTCATGAGGTTGCTCTGCTGGTCTTAAGCACGGCTTCACCTCCCTGATGTCCAGCGTGGGAGGAAAGATTTTTCTAGAAGCAGCAAGTGGCTCAGCAGCAGACACTACAGGCAATTATGCTGGTTGTTCTGAAGCTTCTTGAATGTTAAGACACTGCTGACAGGCTTCACTGTCCAGGTAATTGTAAGCGCCAAGATTTTATCTACTATTTTTCCTAAACACTTGATCTCTGGGGCAATCAACCTCTCTATCCCCCTCTCCCTCTCTTTCTCTTCTAGAATATAGTACCCTGGGCATGACCCACCACAATAAATACACAGTCTTTTAAATGAATAGTTCATATCTTGACCCTGGTATGTCCACATTTAATGCTTTGCCCTGTACTTACAGAGGAACAAATCTCAGAAAACAATTTCTAAAGGTGTATTACATTATACACCCAGGAGAAGGGTAAAATTCTACAAAGTTCTTACACACAGACATTGGACAAAAATCATTTTGTTACATTTTCATTTAACTCATTGTACCACTTTGGTTTTGAGAATGCCTTATTTGGCTGCTTTGTTTTATTGCTCAGCTACTTTTTGGGTACCTGATATTTTGTCATGTTAAGAGTTGTCATTTATCAAGCACTTACTTTGTGATGAGTACTGGGACAAGCTCTTCTTATGTATTAAAATTTCAAAAAAGTGTATAAGCTTAAGTATTATTTTTATTCCCCTTTTTTTAGATGAAGACATTAAAACTTAGACAATTTCAGTGATATGCCTAAGACCACTTAGTGTTAAATCCATATTTGAACCCAGAGCTATGCATCTAAATCATTTCTTGATTTTTAACTATTTTAGATGTTTCCAACAGTACACATATGGCTAAAAAAATGTTTTGGGATGCTACAACAAAGATTACTTTCTAAAGTATTTGCTTGACAGTTGAGAAGAAACTGAATCTGAAGTCAGGAAATAAAAATGTATGGCAGAAATTGATCAACATATGTTCTCTTTATTTTCTCAATTCAATAATTATAGAATTTTATTTCTTAAAGTAGAATGTGAAGATGTAGAAACCGGAAAGACAAAGATTCTACACAGCCATATATAACAGCCTAGCTTCTGGAGGAAGTGTGGCAGGTTGTATTTAAGTAAAAAAAAAAAATTGAAGTAACTGTTTCAAGGTGTTCTTTAAAGTGGAAGAATACAGTTTTCCATCTGAATCAAAAAATAATTTAATAGATTAGCTAATTAATATAAAAATGAATCCACCCATGTATTTGACCTCTTACCTAATTTTTTATCCTAGAAGGTAATGGGGGTAATGCCAATACTATCTTAACTACTGTGGCATCAACAGGGCACCCTGCATGACAACCACGTTTTCTATGTTTTTTTTTTCCCCTCTTCTAAATTGAACCCAGGTGGACAGAGGTGGGTCTTTGATAGACTGTTGGGAACCACAGTTTGCAGAAAAAAATTAAGGCAAGATTTTTAAATTGACAATTTCATTCCAACTTTCCTTCTGCATTTCTGTGCTCCAGTTTTAATTATCACTTTGAGTAAGTGTACTGGATATATACTTATCAACTCCTCATTTCCCCTGTGGACCACACTGTGGGTTACAAAATACAATTTCCATTTTGTCTGCTGATGGCCTAAATAAAGTACACACAAAACAACAAGGATGGGCTTCTTAATTTAGCAGGATAAAATGCTCATATGACAGTGGCCCTGGGGTTTAGATTAGAGGAGAAAGAGAACTAGATTCCACCTCAGTGGAGTTGAATAATTTCTAAAAGATTTAGCACAAAAGAACTGGGCCATCCCACACTATGAACACTTCAAAAAATCTAACACTGATATATTAATTTTTTCACATTCTTTAATACAGGGATCCATGGCATACATGCAATTATATCTTATGATATTTTAAGCACAACTATCATAGGAACAAAACTGTAAAAGAAATGTTAAGGATATGCATATCATGGCAAGTTTGTATTAAATATATGTTGGACTGTAAAATACATGACATACGTATCATGCATCATTGAATTCCATTAGCCTCTTCAGTGTGTAAGTGTAATAAATACCAGAATAAAATATCGTAGTGGAAAAATATATTAAAAATTAAAACTTTCAATAATCCATGCTTATTTTTTAAAATGAACTTTCCCACCAGTGAACTATATTTTTTAGTTTCTTCAACATAGTTCCTCCAAATATATGGCCACTTTTTATTCCAAAGCAATACATATTCCAGGCCATAATCCTTATTAAAATCATTGCTGTCATTATCATCAGCAACATTTAATGAGTATTCATTATCACCTGAGTCTTAGGAATTCAGAAGGTTACACAATAGAGTCAGGAGTTAGCAAGTTAGTGGACTGAACATATATGAAAAAGATCATGAGTCGTGCCAAACAATGAAAGAAGCATGGTGGTCTGTCAATGTTACAGGCTTCACAGAGAAAATAGCACTTGATATGGACCCTGTATAGTTAGAATTTACATAATAACATCGGAATGAAAAACATACTTGACTCTGCAACACAGAAGGAACAAAGGCATACTCTACTTCAGCCCTTTAACTGAAAAGTTTTACACAATGAGAGATGAGGGGGAAGGAAACAAACATTTTATGAAGGTCACTGGACTCTGACCTACATATGCTATTTGTACTTGACATTGGAGGCAATGAAGCTTACTGAAGATTTCTGAGTAGACGGAATGATAATTGCAAGTTTATATTCGGAAAATCCTGACATTATAGAGGAAGCTGAAGAGACCAGCTGGGACAAAGGAGAACACGTCCTAAGTGGCTTCTGGCTTCATACACTTGGCATTTTTCTATTCATTTGTGTTACATTTTTTGTTTCCACACTTAGCATCAGATCAGATGCATTTGCCTATACTTTTGGAAAGTAGGGAGATGACAGTTTCATATAAGAACACAGACATTCCAAGCATGCCATAGATCCCACTGCCTAAAGAGAGATAGACCTTGAGTGACAGAACATTACAGGTGGCAGAAGGTGTGAAAATGCTGGGAGAGCAACAGAGGAGAGAGGGTTTGAGCCAGTTCTATGCAGGTGTGTAGTCCTTAGTTCTCTACTACACAGCTTAAAGGGAAGTAGAAAACAACTAATTTACATTTGACTTCCATGCATTGGTTTTTGTCGTTTATCTTCCCAATAGACACAAATCAATTTGCGCTCTTGGAGCAGCGCTTGACAGGGCAGAGGATACACTCACTGGTTGGTAGAACCAGTTTAACAGTGGTGTACTGATGATAATTCAGAGCCATCTGCCTTTACTGAGTAAGAAATTATTGTATAATTTCAATGGTACTTTCAATGTTTTCCATGGAAATGTGGACACTTGCAAAATTGTTAATATCTAACACCAAACAACTCTTCCATCACCATTAATTCTAAATACAGTGATTGAATATTAACTTAATCTGATAATAAATCAACAGCAAGGCAAAAACATGATATACAATGAAGATAATATCAGTATGATCACAAATGCACCAAAAGTTAGTAATTTAGAGTAGAATCCTCATGAATGAGATTAATGCCCTTATAAAAAGGCTCTAGCCCCTCCCTCATGCGAGGATACAAGGAGAAGTCTGCAACCCAGAAGAGGGGTCCCGTTCGACCATGTGGCTACTCTGGCCTCAGACTTCCAGATTCTAGAACCTTGAGAAATACATTTTAGTTGTTTCTAAGTTACCCAGTCTCTAGAATTTTATTACAGCATCACAAATGAACCAAGACAGATAGTACTTACTGAATAAAGTTCTTATAATTTTCTTTGAGTCCTACCAGTATGCACTAGTCTTCCTTGAACGACTCTTAAAATGATGATTTTTACCATAGTTACCCCTCAGGCAGTTCATAAGTTTCTCCCTTTTCTGCTAATCGATAATTTTTCATCTACATTTGGAAGAGTAAGAAATATTCTTAAACAATATGTTTATAATGATGAGTGATGGTATTCAAACAAAGATCGGGCATTTAAAAAATAAGGAAAAATAAAAGAAAAGTAATTTTAGCAGAAAAATATGCTGTCTGTCAGTATGTTAAGATTATATACATGGCGGCGCTAGTGGTAAAGAACCCGCCTGTCAATGCAAGAGACATAAGAGACGCAGCTTCAATCCCTGGATTGGGAAGACACCCTGGAGGAAGAAATGACAACTTGTTCTACTCCTCTTTCCTGGAAAATCTCATGGTCAGAAAACCCTGGCAGGTTACAGTCCATAGGGTCACAAAGAGTCAGACACGGCTGAAGCAACTTAGCATGCACACACACGCACACATATATATGTGTATATATATATGAAGTGAGGTGAAGAGAAAGTCGCTCAGTCGTGTCTGACTCTTTGTGACCCCGAGGATCATACAGTCCTTGGAATTCTCCAGCCAGGAATACTGGAGTGGGTAGCCTTTCCCTCCTCCAGGGGATCTTCCCAACCCATGGATTGAACCCAGGTCTCCCGCACTGTAGGCAGATTCTTTACTAGCTGAGCCACGAGGGAAGCCTATGTGTGTGTATACACACACACACACATATAAATTCCTTTCCTTTGCATGTCTCATTCTCTCCATAATAAAATGATCTCAGCATTTCACTCTACTGTCTGATTGCACTGAGACTGCAAAACCATTGCAACCTTTCTGCTGCAGCATTATTCCTAACACCATACTGCTCCACAAGCATTTACCATCCCCTCGAGCACCTGCTGTAATTCCCAAATATGCTCCCCTCTCCCCTTTAAAGACTAGATCCAACCCAACAATCAGGCTAAAGTTAGGAAATACAAGGACCAAAGAAATGCAAAACTATAGCGTTGAGTCTATTAAATGGCAGGCAGTGCAGAAATCAGCGATGCCTCGCCTTTGGGTTCTGGTCAACCAACTCATAAGGTCTGTTTTTCATGAACTGGCTATATTAGCAAACTGGCCAGAACTCCTCTGATTTCTCACATATATTAGTTTTTTTAATCTCATGAAAATGTTTTCCAGTGACATTGCCATTTAGTTATCCACCTATGGTTTACAGACACACAACCGGCGACAGGTAAAATCTCCTCCCCTGCGTGCCTCCCACTCCACCGGGGTCGGCCTGGGAAGCAGCAAATGCAGAGACCTGGGCCCGGCCAGGGCTTGGGGAGCAGAGCCCAAGGTGCGGGGAGGTTCCTTGAGGGACAAGCCCATGTGCTTCTTTTGCTTCCAGGAGGGAAAGAGGGGCCAGAGCATTGGCGGGAACC
Organism: Cervus canadensis; assembly: GCF_019320065.1. Lineage (NCBI taxonomy): Eukaryota > Metazoa > Chordata > Mammalia > Artiodactyla > Cervidae > Cervus > Cervus canadensis. The sequence goes on along the minus strand of NC_057416.1, from coordinate 11,058,727 downwards.
CTCTTGCCGGCTGGGCGCTCAGCTAGGAATCCGAGAATATGAGGCCCAATTATATTCAAATGTAAGTACAAAAAAAGTCATTTTGACTGGAATATAAATGATTCTAGCTGCCATGTTGAATTACCCACTCCACTGCTTCTCTTCATTAGCAGTGATAATTGAGCGATGACTGCATGCACTTAAATGATAATATGATTAACGGTGTATTTACCAACCTTGCTGGTGAGTGCTCGCATAAAGGGAGTGTTTCCTATAAGCTATTGTCATCGTCACCTGCAAACAAGCCACTCAAGCCACTATGTTAGTAAAGTCTGGAGACAAACTGTTACTGAATCTCAAGACTGGCCCATCACTTTGTCACTGTTGTCTTGTGGGTACCTCAAAAGCCTTCATTAACAAGAAATAAGAATGAATGCTGCTGAGTGAGAGAGAGGAGATGTAAACAGCTGCTCTTTCTTTTCTGAAATTGCATATCATTTACATTTTTCTCACCTCTCTTAACATTAACCTACAGGCTTCTTTTCTCTAGTCATGAGATTCAAAGAGTAGAGTTTATGGGTTTTTTTTTTTTTTTTCTGTGAAGTTATTTTTCAAGTGCTACCATTAAAATGTGGAGCCAAAGTAATCAGCCAGAGATCAAGCTGAATTAGAGTAGAGAGAGTTATTTTTTTCTAAAACAAACAAAAAACCCATCCTTATATCTGACAGAGGTAACTATAAAAAGTACATGCCCAGCATTTGACCTTTCTTGCATTAAATTCACCCAAAAGTTATGAAATATATACCTAACGACGTGACTCTGTGTATAGCACCCTGACACTCTCCCTAACTTAAACCTATAACTTATAGCTGAAAGTAAACAGAACAATAAGTTATATGTATAATTATCATATGAGACCATTCTGAAGGAAAATATACAAAAATGCGAAATGGCACATTTTTGTTTCTCTCCTATTTTATATTTGGAGAGTTTTTAAAAAAAAACAATAACTGCAGTAATACTTGGAAAAATCCATGCCTGGTGGGACAGCTTCCTTTATGTTTGTGAAAAGAAAAAGAGCCTTTGTTAATGTGCTTCCCTTTTGACTTTAATTTCATGTTGGCGGATTCCTACTCTCAGACCCCTGTAGACTTCCCGGTCCGGGAAAAAAGCTTTTCGCTTGGGTCCCCTGAGTAGGTTTGTGACAACTTTAAACACGCAGGTAAAACTAACACAGAATAGTCATTTCAGAGCCAATTTTCTGCAGAGGCAACAACAGGCAAGCAGTTTCTTACCCACCACTGGTTCCAAGGAGACTTCTCTGAGCACCCACTCAACCCTCATGAAACACTAGAGACTGTTGGGGAATCCTCTGGGGGATAATTTCATTTTCATCTTGTTTCACTTCCCCTTAGTCTTTGGAAAGTAGCATTTACATTCCTCTGGAGGAGGGCGTGGCAACCCACTCCAGTGTTCTTGCCTGGAGAATCCCATGGACAGAGGAGCCTGGCGGGCTACAGTTCATAGGGTCCCAAAGAGTCAGACACAACTGAAATAGCTTAGCATGCGTGCACTGCTCAAATTTATAACATGGAAATAAAACCTACCTAATTCAGAGAGTAAGTAAATGATCATTGCTTTGGCATATCAATTAAATTCAGGCCAAAATTAAAAGCACTCAAACATCCGGATAAATACCAGAGCACAGTGTTAGAAACTAGTTTAATGGAAAAGACAGAAAGAATAGTGGAGAAAGTGTGCCTGGCAACAGAAAAGCCCTTAAACATATTAGCTGCATTGAAGATATATTATGCTATTCAGTATATCCTTGTAAGTTCAGGCATCTCTCCATTTTATGGTTGAAGAAATCCAGAATTGGCAAGTACTTTACTCATGCTGCATAGCTGGTAAGAGAAAGAGAATTCACACTCAGATCCAAGGTCAAAGTGCATGTCCTTCCTTGAATATCTAGAGTATACTGAAAAATAATGAGCATGATGAACAGCATTTCTACCCAGCTACAGTATTTCTAGCTACTAGAATGTAGGAGAAAAATCACAACTGTGTATTATAAAAGTTCACATTCGTATCTATAAAGAAAAATATCATCTTGCTGTTAGGAGAAAATTCAGCTTTTTCTCTTTATGATAATTAATTTTGACTCAGTCAACAGACATCACCATTCTTGTAGTGTTAAGTAAACTAAGAAATCAAGAATTGTGAAGAGAATTTGAAGTTTAGGAAGAAGGCACAAATTCGTTATCACTCATAAATGAAAAGCAATCACAAAAGAATAAGAATGATGAAATTGTGGTGTTAAATAGTAGAAAGAGTTGCTTGATTATGCTTCTATTAATATTTCAGACAATGCACTGTAGATGGCTCCAAACTCCACAAGGACAGGGGAGTTTCAGGGGAAAGTTTCAGGGGAAAGACTGGTAACACTTTGCATCCCTGGAGAGTCCTAACAAACATGGGGATGTTCCCAAGTGCCTGCTACAGACCAAGGGGTTTTGCATCACTGCTCCCTGTTCCCAGGAGGAGGAAATGGCAACATACTTGACTGTTCTTGCCTGGGAAATTCCATGGAATGAGGCATCTGGTGGGCTACAATCCATAGGCTCACAAAAGACTCAGACATGACTTAGCGAATAACACAACCACAACAACACACACACAGACCCCAAATAAAACAGCAAAGAACCCTCACTGCACGTGCCACCCATACACAAGGTTAGGGATTAGAAGAATTAGATTATAAGCCAAACCCTCCCACTAACTAACAATGAGACCTCTATCAAATCCATCCCACCAAGCCTCACTGGTGAACTGAGTACATGATCACACCAGTCTCACACACTCGGATGGTCATGAGAGGTTCAAAGAAGGTAAAGTTCATGGGGACATGCTTTCATTGTAGACACCATTTGAATGCAATTATTGTTATTGCCATGCTGTTGTGTATTTCTGCGATTCCTGCTATGATACTGTTTTTGAAACAGACGGCTACCTACCAGGAGGAGCAACTTCGTCCCTGAAGCAACCCCCATCCAGAACAGTTTTCCTCTGTATCACGTGGGTTTGCATGATGAAATGATTGCCCTGCATGGCTGACAACTTAACTCTATGACTGTATTTTGAGAAATCAGTCACAAATAGGAGGTTTCTTACAAAGAAATTACAAAATGAAATGAAATCATATACTACAAACTTGGGAATGCAATATCCTGATTTCTAATAAACCTTAAAAACATCCAGTGGAAGGGAAGACCTTTAGGTAAAGTATTTTAAACAGATGGAAAAATCTAAAATAACACCATTTTAATAATTCTATAAATAAAATAACCATCAACAACAATTCTGCTTACTTTTATCCTTTTCTAAACTATCGTCTTTTTTTTTTTACCTCCCTCTTACAAGGTCAAAAATAGTAAGTTCACTATTCCAGAATCTTGGATTTTCAACCCCTTCTGATTGTCATGCACCAACAGTGCTTTAAAGGGCTTGAAGGGAGGGGTGTTTTCTGCACTAAATCTACACAGTACCTGTGTTTCCGACCCATCTCCGACTTCCCAGAGCTGTGCAATAATGATTAGTTTTTAAGCTGCTTAAAAGAGATTCTGAGATTTTAAGCCTTTTTTCCCTTTCTTTCCTCTGAGCAAGCCAGAAAAGAGGAGCATTCAGACTGAGCCATAGCTCCATCTCCTGGAAGTGTACAACACCAACAACAACGAAAGATCCAGAGGCACCTAAGACATTTCCTCCCTGAAGCACTGGTTCTGGGTCTGTGTGCAAAAGACCTTTCACGTCCCACTCACAAAGCGAGGCTATTCTTCACTCCATCAGAAGGGGAGAGACACACGCCTTAGAAAACCTTCAATTACTGAAGGCAGTGACTTTGCTGGAACACAACTCGAAGGAAGCCCCGCCTGACAATAAACCCCTCTTAGAAAGAAAGGTTCCTTATACCGGGAAGCTAGCCTACCGCCAGATAAAAGAGCCCTTTGTGCCATACCAGAACCACAGATTATCTGATGAAATTTCTATTTGGGAAAAAATGGAAACTTTGTTTGGTGCCACTTTCCATTTTAAACGTGACAGGACAAGTTGTACCTTATACCTGGCTTCTGGTGACTATTTTCCATATTGTATTTTCCTATCGAGCATCTGCTTTTCTATTTTCATGTTAGAAAAATAAGGCTTGGTTATGCAAACGTGATTTCTAATTTTATATATTTATGTTTCTATTTCAAGTTGAAATGCATCTGCTGGAGACCATACCTTATTTTAAAATTCTAATATAGTTGCTGTCCATACTGTCCATTTGTACTTAAAAAAAAAAAAACAAAACACAAGAGATTGGATTTTACTGCTTCCTGTCATATATTCCATGTTTCTCTCCCTTTGAGGTAACTTGAGGCTATCTAAAGTCTGAGAGGCTCAGGTTACGTTCAAATATATAATAGAATCCCCTAGTCTTCTTGGTTCTGTCTCGTCCATCATTAATACACTTTCGGTACATTGGAATTGGATGATACCATTCTAATGGCAGAAAGTGAAGAGAAACTAAAGAGCCTCTTGATGAGGGTGGAAAAAGGAGAGTGAAAAAGCTTGCTTAAAACTCAACATTTAAAAAACTAAGATAATGGCTTCTGGTCCTTTCACTTCATGGCAAATAGATAGGGAAAAAGTGGAAACAGCAACAGACTTTATTTTCTTGGGTTTTAAAATCATTGCAGATGGTGACTGCAGCCACAAAATTAAAAGATGCTTGCTCCTTGGAAGAAAAGCTATGACAAAACTAGACAGTGTTTTAAAAAGCAGAGACATCACTTGGTTGACAAAGGTCCATCAAGTCTAAGCTATGGCTTTTCCAGTAGTCATGTAAAGATGTGAGAATTGGACCGTAAAGAAGGCTGAGTGCCAAAGAACTGATGCTTTTGAATTGTGGTGGTGAAAAAGACTCTTCAGAGTCCCCTGGACAGCAAAGAGATCAAACCAGTATATCTTAAAGGAAATCAACTCTGAATATTCATTGGAAGGATAGATGCTGAAGCTGAAGCTCTAATATTTTGGCCACCTGATGTGAAGAACCAACTCTTTGGAAATGACCCTGATGTTGGGAAAGACTGAAGGCAGGAAGAGAAGAGGGTAACAGAGGATGAGACATTTGGATGGCATCACTGGCTCAATGGACAAAAGTTTGAATAAACTCCAGGCGATAGTGAAGGACAGGGAAGCCTGGCGTGTTTGTAGTCCATAGGGTCACAAAGAGTCAGACACAATTTAGCATCTGAACAAGAACATGCTATGTTATTCAATATGGATCAGCTGTTTATTTACAAAGATTTGAGTAATCAAGGTCAGTGAGCCATCTTTTTCTTTTTTTTTTAACTCTTCTTAAATGTTTCTCCGTTTTTACATACTGAGAACTCCAGGGAACTAAAAACTCACCTTCGCCTATTCTGTATTCTATAAAATTGTGTTAAATGGAGATTGATAAAATATTACATAATTGGTTTCCAATCTGGAAACAAAAAAATACTATATAACTCTTAGAGGTGAACCCACTGTAGCCAACACTCTGATATTAATAAAATCATTATAATGCACAATAAAATACAAAGTCCAATTTGTTAAATAAGATTGGGAACATGGCCCTTTGGTAGGTTGAACATTAAAAGAAAATTAAAAATCACCTTATTTGGGTGAATAGGATAAAGACAGTCAAAAAGCACAAACTTCCAGTTAGAAGATAAATAAATATTAAGGAATATTTAACATGCAATATATAATATGTAATACTATATATAGATATATATATATAAATGTAATATATAACATGATTAACATAATTAACACCACTCTACGTCACATATAAAATTATGAGAGTAAATCCCAAGAACTCTCATTATAAGGAAAAATATTTTTTTCTTTTTATTTTATTTAGTATCTTTATGAGAAAATGGATGTTTATTAAACTTGTGGTAAATGATATATGTAAATCAAATCACTATGCAATAAACCATAAACTTATACAGTGCTGTATATCAATTATACCAATAAAACTTGTAGAAAAAAACAAAATTACCATGTTCTTTTTTAATTTTCAAGGAATTCAATATACACACACACACACACATATATATGTATATAGACAGAGGCTACGCTTAACAAGAAAAATAGCTTGATTATGATATAATCTCATTTTGATGCTTCAGAAAGAGCACTTCGGGCCTCCAGATCATTATGATAAACACAGGTGTCAATATCAAGCACTAAAGAACTAGAAGCTAGAAGAGCTAACTCGAATGTGGTCCTGGAATCAGGATATATTCCTTTACAAGTATTTCTGGGTACCTGTTTCTGTGCTGACTATCCATCTCTTTTTCACAAAAGTGAAATATAGGATATATGTGTGCAAATCCACGGACTACATGCTTCAGAGCGAACGCGTGTACTTCAGGTCTCCCCATCTCCATCTCATATATGGCTTTTCTTGATTAACGTGCTTCATTCAATGGCCACAAAGGAGCTTGCATTTGAGATGAGAGTTTTCTGTGGGCTTTTTGATGATTGGCTGGCAGCCAAAGCACTTATCCTGCTAGTCAGGATATATTGTAGAAAACCATATAACTGCACCTAAGAGTCTTTAATTGCTAATTGTTCCTAATAACTGTTTAGTATATAATGCAAACAATAATACATGATGTCAGTTTGAATTTCAAGGTTGTTATTCAATCCCAAGTTTCTGCTGTGTTATGTCCTCTTCCTGTGGTTAATGATGTCTAAAAAACCCTCAGTGGAGTAACAATCCTGACTTGGGTAAGGGGCAAGGTCTGTATTAAAAGAAGAACAATAAGGAAAAAAAATAGAAAAGAGAGGTTTGAGTAATAGCCTACTCTATGTCTGAATACAATACCAAGTACTATACAGAATGAAATGAATGGCAACTTTTGTGCTTCCAATTACAATACACATCTCAGTAACCATTCAGAGATTAACCACACTGCGGATTATCAGTGGAATTTGGAATTCTCTTCTTCATTGTCACCTACATCCAAAGAGTTCCGTTATGCTCTGGGAATCACTTTCTCTAGGTCTTATTCTTCGAGAACGAAGACAAGCTTTCATTATTTGCGAGGAACTCTCGCACAGATAGATGTGCATTGATCCATCTCCTTTTGTCTCACACTGGCTTAAGCCAGAACATGGAAGCCTTCTTATAACACGCACCAGAAAAAAATGTGATGGGGCCAAGCTCTGGCTAGCTAATAGTCTTTCAAGTACTCCTCCCTCTGTTCTGTCTGCAATTTCAGTAAGACTTCCAGCACTTGGGGTTAAAATGTCCTCAAGCCCTTTAGAAGCTGGTATCTAATTGCTTCTTCATGTTGCCAAATGACTGAGTGTTTTCTTCATTGACTTGGTTTCTGCCCGATTCTGGAAGAGACAGTAAGCAGGATGAGAGAGACTGGGGAAGTATAAAACTCACTCAGAGAAGGAAGAGCTGATCTGGGAGTCAGGGGAGAGTACAGAAAAGCCAAGTAAAACATTGAAAAACTGTAGATTGGGCAAAAAGATGGGGAATAAGGTTCGAGTGGAGTGTCCATTGGGGGGGGGGGAATCTGCTTGTGTTTGAAAAATATTAAATGGAAATGTCTACTGACATATGTGTGTGCTATCTATACACAGTGATCTATCCAAAACAGTGTTCTATTCTTTCCTGCCCTCTCTGGTCACAAAAGGCACAGTAAGGTATTTGGTTCATCACTCCCATTCCACATTGTTCCTCATCTGATTTTGATAGATCACAAAATGGCCACATCCTTGCCTTTTCTTGTTTGCTTTGGAATTTAGAAGCTCCTCCCAACACCATCCAGAAGTTCTTCCTCTTCCCCGCACATCTTACCTGCCTTGTGACTCACTTAAGCCCATACAATGTGACGGAAGTGATGTTAAGCCTTTCTGCCATGCTTCTACTAGCCTTTTTAGACTCCTTCTCACATAGTACGTGAAATACCTGGCTAACCTGAAGGAGGATGAGCTACAATGGGGAACACAGATGAGTCCTCCTAGCAAAGGTGATCCTAGATTTATCAGCTCCTAAACAACCTGGCTGTCCACACAAGATGGATGAATACATACAAGGAAAAGGACCACATCACTGAGCTCTACCCAAGTTTCTGCCCAGTAGAATCAAGGGTTCAATAAATGTGCATTAAGCCACTACATTTTGGGGTGATTCATTTTGCATCAAAGGCTAACTCTTGTAATAACCAACTTACATTTCTTGGATGGCTTAATTCTTGTGAAGTGACAGTATATTAAGTATTAAATTTCTATTCAGAATTCACATTTTTCTTATAATCTTCTTACATAAATCTCCCAAGAGTCCTACATGAACACCTGGCTATATTAATCATATTTGTGGTTCAAGATACAAGATGGTTTGAGAGATACTAAACCATAATTCAGGGACTTCCCTGATAGCTCAGTTGGTAAAGAATCTGCCTGCAATGCAGGAGACCCTGGTTTGATTCCTGGGTCAGGAAGATCCACTGGAGAAGAGATAGGCTACCCACTCCAGTATTCTTGGGCTTCCCTTATGGCTTAGTTGGTAAAGAATCTGCCTGCAATGCGGGAGACCTGGGTTCGATCCGTGGGTTGGGAAGATCCCCTGGAGAAGGGAAAGACTACCCGTGCCAGTATTCTGGCCTGGAGAATTCCATGGACATTGCAGAGTCAGACACAACTGAGTGACTATCACTTTCATTTTCCTTTCACTTTCAATCTGCAATTCTTGCACTTAAAAAGCTTTGGTTAAGACTATGCCTATGGAACATAATAAAGTCAGCTATCCATTTATTTGTTCAATACAGAGGCTCATTTCATAAGATGCAAGATATTTTGACCTTGAATCCTAGCAGGTATTCTAAGACTTGGATTTGTGGGAAATGATACATTTGGGGAGAAAGAGTTACTGACATGGGCCATCAAGATATATGAGTTCTAACTAGTGAATTTCTTTGTCCTCCAATTCATGAAAGAAGCAAAACTAAGAAAACTAGATTGTTCACCTACTATAATAGCATGCAGATCTATCTCTGCCTCCTCTGTGTTGTTCTTTAAAGCACCTGAATCACTTCAGGATTCAGTAACTTCTCAAAAAATTACTAGTTCTACCAATATCAGGCAGTCAAGCAGTTTACTCATCATCAGAAAGCCTCTTGACTTCAATGGCTCTGGTAATACAGAGATGGTAATGACATTGCCTAATTCTGTCATGCACAATTAATTTAATTTTTTCTCTATGATTAAAATGGAAATTACTCACGACTTAGAATTGCTGTTAAATAATGGGCGACAAATTCCACCTGAGTATCAGAAACTGCACAATATGCTTGCAAGCAGAAACTTGATAGAGGTCCTTTCAGTTGGAAAAATAAAGCAGGAAAATTGGTTTTGAATAGAATGAGTAACAGTAAATGGATAAAATTGTACTAAATTCCAAAGGTTTCTGTTTTCCATCAAGACTTGGGCGGGAAATAAATGGCTTTATCATATGGAGTAATTGAGGAGAGGAAAGACACTATTTGCCAACATGTGGGCAGGAGCTCTGTGGAAGGACTCAGAGTCGGAGTAGCAGGGAGCACGGATGATGCCCTAGGGAGGGGCAATTGTGCTGGACTGTGCTGTTCCGAGTCATTTCAGTCGTGTCTAACTCTGCAACGCTATGGACTGGTCCACCAGATTCCTCTGTTCATGGAATTCTCCAGGCAAGAATACTGGACTATGTTGCCATGCCCTCCTCCAGGTGAATCTTCCCAGTCCAGAGATGAAACCCAGGTCTCCTGCTTGACAGGTTGATTCTTTACCACTAACACCACCTGGGAAGCCCCCAAAGAGCTGATTGGAAAGGCCCACCGAAGAGGAGCCAAGGATTCCTTAGACAGCCACCAGCAGGTGATCAGTCAGGAGAGGAACCAGGGTACACCCCGGATTCACAGTCTTTCCAGCCATTCAGCTGTCAGTGCCATAAACTGGCTCAGCTCAGCAAGAAACCCAGGGTAAGGACACTCATCAATTCTATTCATTCAATTCAGCCCCTAAGACATCAATCAGAGTAGAGAATGGAGAGAGGTCCAGAGGGAAGACTGCTTCACAAAGAATAAGAGCTGAAAAGACATTTGAATGTTTTTAATTCTCTGAGAATAGTGGCATATCTTAAGGAACTACTATCATACATGTTTTCCTTTAGAATTGTGTAGGGATTAAAATTATTGAAGATTGAAAGGACCAGAAATATTAAAATCAGGGTGGGATGAAGATGCTTACTACATCTCTAGTCCATTTTCAATGCTCTTAGAATTGTATTTTCGAGTCCAAAGCCTTAACCACTCGGCCATCACAGCAGAATTGTATTTTCATTATCACCTTTTGAGTTCATTGTCATTTTCCCCAACATCATCGTTGCTTCTAAACTCATATTTATTGGGGCTTCCCTGGTGTCTCAGACAGTAAGGAATCCACCTGCAATGCAGGAGACATTTGTAATTATTATTTGTAATTATTAGAGTAAAACAATTTATCTTTTCTGCTGTAGAAATCTACAGAACTATCCCAATCCGTGAAAAAGAATGAGTCAAGCTCATTTCTTTTGTTGTAATTTTAGTTCTGCCTGAAACATGCTGCTAAACTCAGGCAAGTTGATAGACTTGCTTTTTGCCTACATTTCTTCATCCATATAGTAGAGATAATAATAGTCTCTAGTTTAGAGTTTTGTTTTGAAGATTAAGAAAATTCTTTCAACTAAACCATGGAAAACTGTGCCTGGCACATACTAAATACTCCAAAAACGTTACCTAATGATATCAGTAATGAGGGAACATTGATTTCAAATTTTACTATTTGATTAGTATTGATTCTTCTTTTCCTGTGAAGATTCAATGGAGTTTCAATGTATCTTGCTACTTTGTAAGACTATTAATTTGACTCAGAACTAGGCCTAAACCTAGTTTAGGCCTTCCCTAAACCCCCTCACCAGGCTCCAGACAGACAGGCAATAAGCATAAGAAAGAAATCTAGATCTGTTTGATCTGGGGCTTTACAAGATTTTTAAGAACAGATTTTACTACTTAGCATGGTTTGGCAAGAAGGACAGAGTGATCCAGTGCCATGTGGGCAAACTGACTTCCCCAGAGTTCACAGTGTGAATTCCTTTATTTAAAGTATCCACAATCAGTAAAAAGACACAGCCATTTGAAAATCTCGGGATTAAAATATATTTCCAATCAGAAAGCAGGATTTATGGATTTTAAATTCAGCACTTTAACCATCCCTGGGTGCTCTGATAGCCCAGCAGACTTCATCTAATTCCTCTCCCTGGATCAGTCTCCAGTCCCAGCTCATCTGAGATGCTTTCTGATTCCTGCAGACACAGCGCCTTCCTTGATAAAAATAGATTATTAGCTTTCTTTGTTTGGAGGCAATCAAACACTCTAAGAAGTGAAAGAAAGGTGCTAAAGACAGATAATCAGCTAATTGGAGCTTTCTGCACCAAATAACAGAAGAAACTCAAAGAACATTGACTGAGGGGGAGAAATGAGAGAAAGTACTGGAATAGAATTCTCCACTTGAAGACAATTGTTTTGGAACATTGGTAATTCTCTCCAAAGTCAGAGACAATTGAGAAATTCTCACTCAGACTTTGTACATTCTTTGAGTTTCCTTTTGAGATAGTCAACTGCTCCAAGATGGAAAATCACAAATCACCTTTGATCCCTGCTGATTTTTGTACTTTACCATCTGTCTGCATGCTCAGTCATATCCAACTCTTTTCGACCCTGTGGACTGTAGCCCACCAGCCTCCTCTATCCACAGGATTTTCCAGGCAAGAATACTGGAGTGGATTGCCATTTCCTACTCCAGGGGATCTTCCCGACTGAGGGATCAAACCTATATCTCTTGTGTCTCCTGCATTGACAGGTGGATTCTTTACCACTGTGCCACCTGGGAAGCCATCTATTCGATCATATACAAAAACTGGTGCCTTCCATCGACTGAATGAATTTAATAAAATCCATGCAAACTTTACTAGTTCCACTGTCATCGAATGGTCTTTTGAATTGTTTGAAATACTGAGAGCACAAAGTAAATAAACTCATTCTGATAGTTGTATGCGACTTGACAGCAGGGATTTCATTTCATTCATTCTCTTAATTCCATAGGATGTAGCTCTGCGCCCTGTACACAATAGAGCCTGAAATGATCACTGATGAAACCGGTTAGCCTGTGAATAATCAAGCCTCCGTTTCTGTGCCTAGACCTAGAGGCTCCCAGAACTGCAGAAAAACAGAACAGAATACTTGGAGCAATCAGGCAGTTCACAAAGGGTTCTTGGGCATCCTCTGGCTTGAGCCTTCCAGATGCTCTAAACCAACAAGATTGCATTCCTCCAGCACTTGCATGTACGTGTTCTGGCACCCAGAGCACACCTGCTTGAGGGCGGTCACACTGCACCACGCTCACCTGTTTGCTCGTTCAATATCATTCAGTACCACTCAGTTCAGTTCAGTCACTCAGTCGTGTCCGACTCTTTGAGACCCCATGAATCGCAGCACGCCAGGCCTCCTTGTCCATCACCAACTCCCGGAGTTTACTCAAACTCATGTCCATCGAGTCGGTGATGCCATCCAGCCATCTCATCCTCTGTCGTCCCCTTCTCCTCCTGCCCCCAATCCCTCCCAGCTCAGGGTCTTTTCCAATGAGTCAACTCTTCGCATGAGGTGGCCAAAGTATTGGTGTTTCAGCTTCAGCATCAGTCCGTCTAATGAACACCCAGGACCGATTTCCTTCAGGATGGACTGGTTGGATCTCCTTGCAGGCCAAAGGACTCTCAAGAGTCTTCTCCAACACCACAGTTCAAAAGCATCAATTTTTCGGGGCTCAGCTTTCTTCACAGTCCACACTAGGCTCTGAGTATTTTGAGAGCAGGGACTGGACCTCAGTGTCGTTAATAATATTCTTGAAAATAACTATTATCTCCTCATCTAAGTCTCTCAACAGTATTACAGGTAATAAAACTATCCCCATTTTACACTTGAGGACACTAAGGCTTATAGAGAGGGTAAGTAACTTGTCTAAATTCATCTGATTTATACATGGGGAAGTTTGCGTTCCAAATCAGGACTGTGTGACTTCAAATTTTGTGGTGTCACTTACCAGCCCTTCCTAATTTGTCTGTTTCCCCTTCCTCTCTTCCCCTCCTCCTCCCTTCTTTCATTTCTTCCTTCCTTCCCTCACTCCTTCCTTCCCTTCCTTTCCTCCTTCTTTCTTTTCCTTCCCTGTTCAATAACTAGCGGCATGGTGTCTGGCTCAAAAGTAACAGGATGACATTTAATGCATATTTGTTCAAAGAAGGACTAGATGATGGATGTTCAAGACAGAATCCACACTGGCCATCATGAGGGTGTTATGTCATCTTCCACAGACAACACACACCAATGATCCAAGAATGTATCATTTTAAACACCTTAAGAAGCACATCAAACTACATTTCTTTCTACAATGACACATATTTGGCATAAGATAGATCCTTTCAGGTAACACCCTAGGAATTGATTTTAAAGAGCTAGGTTTTATATTCTATGACATGAAAAGGATAAAGTAAAAACCACTAATACCAGCCTTTTTGGTATTCCTTCCACTAGTGATATTGATAGCAAACCCCAAGCACTTGGGGGTAGTAAGTCCTAATAATGGACTGCATCACTGACATTAAAAAAAAAAATAAAAACAACTTTTCTTAAAAACGAGAGATCGAGAGCAAGAGAGACTATGCAGGATTCGAACTTATCATAGCCTGCTTTTACAGTTTCTTTCACACTTCTTTCCTTTTAATTTATGAAGAGAAAAATCACAGCGATAGATATAAGTTGGCAGTTTTGATCATTAACAGCGAGCTATTGCCCATGGGTCTGCAGTAAAATGTAGTACATATTGATTCCTTTTAACATTAACTATTTTGAGGTTGTGATTGAAAATTACTGGTGAATTGCAGATAACACTAGCTGTGCTCCACAAACGATAAATATTATAAACCGGTTATAAAAGCAGTTAAGGTATTATTATGTTTGTGTCATTAGATTTACTTTACTGACATAAACAGTTCAAAACAACACACATTTATATGTAATTTAAGTACTATCTATTCAGCTTACTTTAACAAATAGCACCCTACACTGTGCTTTATGCAAATGAAAGAGGGCAGGCTTCTTTCAACTCCACTGAACAACCACTGTTCTTCTATTGAACGATTTTCATATCATTTCCGTGGCACGCTTTCAAAATTAACTTCTTTGTCTGTTAGAGGAATTGCTTCTCCAAAGAGGGGAAGAAAAGAGAAAGAAATAAAGCACAAAGAAGGAATGAAAGAAAGATGGGTTTGCTGACTTTATAGTCTGTGAAACAGATCAAATAAATTCAGAGTCAAGCAGCAGAAAGCTTCCAAGCTGAGGAAGTCTCCGCAGTAAGAGGATGAAATCTACATTAAAATCACCCCGACAGCTGTTTCTTCAGTAGCATCTGTTTTAACAGGGTGGCCTGTAGGAGGCTCTCAATGGAGTCACTCTAAGGGCAAACCTCTGGGCGGGTGTCGGGCTCTGTCACCCACACCCTGTGAGGTTCTGAGGCTTTCAAAGAGGCTATTTTTGTGGCAAATAGCCAACATCTTGGCTAGGAATATTTCATGGGGAAAACGCCTTGCAGATTCAGCCTTTACACATGTTTACAAAGACACTAAATTCTCCTGTGCACAAAATGAATGAAAAAGGCTTCCTTAATGATTGTAAAAGCCAATGCATATCTTAGCTCATATTTAACCCTGCAACTGTAAGGAGAAACACTTAAGTTCATTTCACGCTCTGATGGCCCTTGTGAGACTGTCTGAGTCTTCTAGTTTCCTGTCTGTAAAGTCTCTAAGGGGATGATTTGGGGCCAGAATCTTCTCCTTATCCTTGAACAGCCTGTCCTGAGGTAGCTTGGATACCTCTCAATGTGGATTCTCATTTGAGAGAAACCAAAGCACCTACTCACTGAAAGGACTGATGCTAAAGTTGAAGCTTCAATACTTTGGCCACCTGATGCCAAGAGAGAACTGACTCATTGGAAAAGACCCTGATGCTGGGAAAGATTGAGGGCAGGAGAAGGGGGTGACAGAGGATGAGATGGTTGGGTGGCATCACAGATGCAATAGACATGAGTTTGGGTAAACTCCAGGAGATAGCAGAGGACAGAAGAGATTGGCATGCTGCAGTCCATGGGGTCACAAAGAGTCAGATATGACTTAGCAACCGAACAACAACAACAAAAACTGTCTTTCTTGTCACACATGAAACCCCAGGTGTTGACAATTTAAGGCATGTCATAGCCATCTTTGCTTGAGGAGAAGGCTCAAAGATGAGTGGCTCCCTAGGTGAGGAAGTAACATATTTTTCTCTACAAAACCCCTCACTTCTGCTAAAGATTGGCTTTTTAAAACAGAAATGGGAATGGTGGACTCATGAATGAATACAAATGGTGATGTGTGGATATAATTCATAACCGAAACTCTTTGAAAGAAAATGCTGGGAAATGCTAGAAAATATCTGCATAGACAGAATGGCAACAGCAATGTTACTTTTCCAGTCAGAAAGGAAGAGACTCTACTGAATTATTCAAGAATTCAAATGCAAGCTCCAAGAGGGCAAGATTGAACTTGTTCCTTTCTGGGCAGCATCTCCAAGTCCCAGCACTGGACACACAGCGCTGAACATATAGCACCTATTTGCAAAAAAAGATACTGAAGAGAAAATCTGTTGTCTAATTTTTGATAAAATATCAATTTGGCACTCAATAATTACTATCTTTTGCCTATGCAAGTTCTTGTTAATGAAACTGTCTTATTTATTACAACAAACATGCCTTATTGATAGTGTCAAGCTCATTTTGATTGGATTCACATGTATTTGATGCCTGACTTATGACAGTGGTGGTTTAATCACTAAATTGTGTTGGATACATCTTTGTGACCCCATGGACTAGCCCACCAGACTCCTCAGTCCATGCAATTTTCCAGTTAAGAATACTGGAGTGGGTTGCCATTCCCTCCTCCAGGGGATCTTCCTGACCCAGGGATTGAACCCAAATCTCTTGCATTGGCAGGAGTTGACAGAACCACCAGGGAAATCCCCGACTCAGGATAGCAGTTGTCAACTTGAGGACCTGTTGGTGGCTGCTTCCTTCCCAGCACCAGCATTTTTTTTTTTTAAATAATGAAAATTGCAGGGTCCTCATTTGCTGTCTGCCAACTGCTCCATGCTGTTTGACTTCTGAGCTAATGCTGGCTTTCCTACATTATTACAAAGTATGTTCATGGCGTCCTTGAATCCTTTCTTTTGTCCCTGTTCAGTCAGAATGCCCATCCACAGTTGCCCACTTGGAAATTGCCTTGATAACCTGCTGTCAGCCATTCTCTTTACACGACCAATCTATTGAAACTGAATTACCATAAGTATGACTTTCCCACCAGTGTACTGACAGTGCTCTGGGCCCTCATTAATGCAGATCATTTTGCCATTTAATTTTAAATATAGCATACAGGGAGAATTGCCTAGGAATTGGATATCATATCAATGACAGGCCTGACCACAGCTCAGAGAAGCAGAATCCTCTACAGTCAGCCAGGCCCTGAGTTCTCAATTAGAATTTCACGGAAGAAACCAGAATTGGTCCTATCACAGTCACTTTCTCCTTTTCTCTCTACTGGTGTTTTTCTGTATATTCTACTTTCTGTCACACCTGTCCTCTCTCACCTTACCAGCCAACAGGGACAAGGGATGTGAAACGAACTTCTAAACTGTCATGATTACAAGTAAGTAGCCTCATCAGTCTTCATTCAGACTGCAGCTGCCCTAGGTTCTCCAGTGTAAGAGAAAAGTAATCTTTAGAATTCTCCAGTGGTCAGAAGGACTCAGGTTGGGCATGGTGCTTATGACAAGCATTTTACTTTTATTTCTTTAGATATCTATCTATCTTTCATCTATTTATTTTCTGTGTTATATTGGATGCCAGGATGGGGAAATGGGTCATCGGAAAACATTTAGTATGTTTAAAAAATATATAAGTAGATGGAAAATTTTAAACAGGAGAGAGAGGAATCAATGGTAAAGCAATGGATCAGAATTCTGATTGGGGAGACAGAGAAGAATTAAAAAAGAGAAAATAAGAAATCTAAATTCCACCATCACTTGCTAACCTAAAACAGCAGTTTTCTGGCCTTATTAAGAAGTTAAAAGGATTCCATATACATGGAGTCTAGAAAAATGGTACTGATAAACCTATCCACAGGAAGGAGTGGAGATGTAGATGTAGAGAATGGACTTGTGGACACAGTAGGGGAAGGAGAGGTTGGAATAAATTGAGAAAGTATCATTGACATATATACACTGCCGTGAGTAAAGCAGATAGCTAGTGGGAAGCTGCCATGTAACACAGGGAGCCCAGCCTGGCACGCTATGATGAGCTAGGAGGGATATATATCCCTCCTAAGCCTCCCTCCATATATATATATATGGTTATGATTGATTCACATGGTTGTATGGCAGAAACCAACACATCATTGTAAAGCAATTATCTTCCAATTAAAAATTTAAAAATATAATTGCTTTAAAAATTAGAAAGGAAAATAAGACAAAGATGATCTTTATCAAATGGGAAAAATGAAATCAAAGATTTGAGATGCCCACCCCCAAGAATGGTGGATGAAATTTTACATGTTAAAAAAAATAAAAAGATAAAGCCATGGTGATGTACAATCAATAGAGAATGCCATTCTAAATGGAAACTTTTCCAAATAATCAAAGGTAAAGCGTCATAAAACACAACTTTTTTTTTTTTTTTTCATTTTAAATACCTGTGATGGAACTCTTCTTAAAGTGCAAGGACATGTCCCAACCTTGTTAAGCAGAGAACACTGAACATAATTTAATCTTTCCTTGCTGCCCTGGGGTTATCGCTCTGAAGGTCAGCTACTGCATTTTGCTGTAAAACAATGATTCCCTTGGTGATGGCTGAGTTTATACACAACTGTCCGACTTGACACAAAGTGAGTCCTGACTCCTAATCTTTGAAAACTTAATTTGATTTCATTTATTTTAAATGTAGGCTTTTAGTTATTATTTGTTTTGATTATTAGATGGATCTTGCTTATAGCAAAGTCCCCCACATGCAGTTTGCTGTGGAATGGTAAACCACATCCTCATACGCACATATACACACATAATACATAAGTGTGTGTGTGTGTGTGTGTGTGTGTGTGTGTGTGTGTGTGTGTGTGTGTGTACGCGCGCGCATGTAGGCTTCCCAGGTGGTGCAGTGGTAAAGAATCTGCCTGACAAAGAGGAGACTCAGAAGATGTAGGTTCAATCCTGAGTCAGGAAGATCCCCTGGAATAGGAACCAGCAAACACCACCCTCACCCCGTCCCAGTATTCTTGCTTGGGAAATCCAATGGACAGAGAAGCCTGGTGGGCTACAGTCCATGGGGCCACAAAGAGCTGGACATGGCTGAAGACACACACACACACAAATATGGACACCTATTTATTAATACATAAATACATTATTTAAATAAAATTTGGTTCTAAAAGGCTCTTGTGTTAATAAATGCACAGACCTTAGTGTGCACTTTTGTGGTACATACTTTATTCAAAAACCTTGGTGGTTTCTCTATTCTTTCTGACTTTTAACTGCATTCCACAACAAGACTTCTCAAAAGTAAGGGAGCACGAGATTCATCTGGGGAATCCCACTAAAAATATAGATTCTGATTCTCCCAGTCTGGGCATGAGCTTAAGATCCTGTATTTCTCACAAGCTTCCAGGATCACACTCTGAGGGACAAGATTTGAGATTCTTTTAGCTAGTGAGGTAAAGTGACCCAGATCAGGAATTAGTCCAGTCTGGCCCAGCACCCATTTTTATATGGCCTGTGAGCTTAGAAAAGTTTTTTACAGTTTTAAATGTTTGGGAAAAAAAATAAAGAGAAGATCATGTGACACATGGCCATGATGCGAATTCCAAGTGGGAAAAAAAAATAAAGAGAAGATCATGTGACACATGGCCATGATGCGAATTCCGAGTGTTTAAGAGTCTATCAATGATGGTTTACCAGGACATAACCACACTCGTGTAACTGCTTCTGTACCACTACAGAGGAGTTGCAACAGACAGCATGACCCCAAAGCCTAAAATGTTTTATCTCTAGCCCTTCAGGGAAGTGGTTTGCAACCCAAGGTCTGGATGACAATACTTCGTATTTGAATAGCACTTTGTAAATTACAGAGAGTTTTTTTTATCTCCTTTGGTCCTGATGGTGCCATAGGTAATGCTGGCGCGGGCCACCCTGTGGGTTGGCAGAGTGTTCTCTGCTCAAGGATGCTCTACCAGGGGGAGACTGCTACAAAGTCCCACAGGGTAACATATCACCTAGAAGAGATCCATCAAAGATAACAGCATGAAAAGGCACAAATTGCATGGCGGACAAGCAGCGATTCCAGGACAGAGCATAATATCAAGTGTTTTCCACTGCAGTACAAAGTGGCAGGCTGGCAGAACTGTTGTGATGACATTTCCAATTATTTTTCTTCAACTAAATTGTTTCAAAATTAATGTATTTTCAACCATTTCAATATAAATGATGACCTTTTATTCTGATGACAAGAAAATATCCTTTAAAATGATAAAGGAGGTCAAAAAACATCTCAATGAATATTTTCTCCCAAAGTTTTAATATCTAAATCAAAATGAAAACAGCAGAATTCACATCCATTGAGAAACATCTATTCATCTTCTAGACTTAAAGAAGATTTACTGGCTTTTTTTCCAAATGCTTATTTGATATAAAAGAGATTCCATTAAAAACCCTAAACTCCATTTCTTGGACTTAAAGGGCAGCTTTCAAAATAATAGTAAATCTTGGGCTCATCACTTGCTATCATAAAAGAGATTTTAGAGCTACTGAAAATATTTGTTTAAATTATCCTTTAATTATTTAAAAATATTTCTTAATGGTTTATATGGTCTAATACAATATTTTCTCTTCCAATTTGTGATCTATATAATTTAAACATGATGGTTTTACAAATAAGAATGAACCATGGGAACAAAATCATTTTTTTATGAAAGTTATGGTGGTAGTTTTGTCTTTATGTCAGCAAGGAGTGTTTTGGATTTAGCTTCTTTCATTTCCCACCAGCAGAACTGAGAAAACAAGAGAAGCCTGAGCTTTGGAACGCAAGCATCATAGGCAACACAAATCCTCCTTCATTTCATCAAAAATCTCTCTACTTTCTATAAGGTTTCACATCAGATTTACCCTTCATTGGATGACACATTAAAATATATTACACTGAAATGTGACTACAAAGAAAATGAAAATCAAAGCATTAGAGACTAAAAGTTTGGCCAATCAAAATATACCTTTTAAAAACCAACATTACTGGCAGTGTGTTGACAGCCAAATTGTTAGTGAAAATGTCTGTTGTTGGAATTGAGTTCTTTTGTTTTCAGCACTCTTTCAGGAAAGACTGTTACAGTGTTACCTTGAAGAACCAGTTGTTTACTTAAACACAATCAGATAGTTTTTAATCAAGCCTCTGGACTTGTTTTTTAGCAACAGCATTCTCATGCTTGAGATGGTCTTGATATCCTGTTAGAATCTGACCTGAGTAATTGGCATTGATGCTTCTGAATCTCAAAATTGGCCAGTTTTTGACATAATTACCTTCCTAAAATATATATATTTTATTTCCTCATAATTAGCTTCCTGCTGTTTTTCAAATTTGCTTCCTTATTCACTTCATAGAGAAAATGAAGGGCCTATTGTCTGACTCAAGTCTCTCGCGGGCTTTTTCCATCAGTACTATGCCAAAGTAATTCAGTTCCAGGAAGCTGTTCCCTCTGCCTGGAATTCTTCCATCCCTCTCTCTCTCTTATCCTCTCCCATCCCAGTCCAATCACTCCATGCCTCATGTGGTAGAGACTGACAAGTTGTTTACCAAACAAAGTATTTCCCTTTTCCTTCTCGGCACAAGCTAAATTACATTCCTCAGCCCTCTGCCAATTAAGTGCTGCCATGTTACTAGGTTCTAGCCAATGGAATATGGACAGAAGTGATGCAGTCCTACCTGCCCCATAGAAAACACAAGCCTACCCTTCTCTGCCTTCCTGCAAATGAATTTCCATCCATTTGTAATCTCTCAACATGGAAAGAATCTGGGTCCTTATGTTGCCACTTAGAAGAACGTGGATCACCCAAGAGAGATGCTCTTCAAGGAATGCCCATTTTGGGTCACTGTGCAAATAAAAAATAAATATTATGGAGGTAGGAAAGACAGTGAGACTTTAGTCCCCCTTAATGGCTTAAAAACAGCAAACATTATTATCTCATCATTTCTGTGGGTCAGGAATGCAGAGATGATTTAGTTGAGTGCCTGTGGTTCAAAAACTGTCATGAAATTGCAGTCAATCTACAGTCAGGGCTGAGGACCTACGTGAAGGCTCCTCTTGGTGGAAGAAGGGAGCACCTGCTTCTAAAGTTACTCCCAGGGCTGTTGGAAGGTCATGCTCTTTTGCTCTGTGAGCATCTCCAAAGAGTGCTCTCATGATGTGGCTGCCCACCTCCCAAAGAACAAACAATGGGACACAGTGAGAGTGGAAGAGGGATGGAGGGAGAGAGAGAGAGGGAGGGAAGGAGGTCACCTAAGATGGAACCAGTCATTCAAAATCTAAGCCCAGAGACGTCCCTGGTGGTCCAGTGGCTAAAATTCTGCACTCCCAATGCAAGGGTCTCGGGTTAGAACCCCGGTCAGGGAACTAGATCCCACATGAGGGCATGCTAAGTCACCTCAGTCATATCTGACTCCTTGGGATCTCATTGACTATAGCGCTTTGTAGAGGTGGAAGCCTTCACCTCTCTGACTCCTGTACCCGTAAGCCTGATCTTTGTCTTCAGCGCAGTCTTTATTGACACACCATCATTTTGCCCTGTCTACTCTTGACCTCTTACACTGTCTGGAACCTACGGGCAGGCATCACCACAGTACACTAAACTCCATCCTTAAGATGTTGCCTCCTGGCTTACCCACTGTGTCAGTCCTTGGTACCTGGGAAATCCCACTACCAAATCTCCCTTTTCCTTCTAAGTGGCCAAAGGTTATGAAAGGAAGTTTAAAAAAAAATTCATTAAAAAAATCATGCCATCTAATGTCAGCTGGGCCTTCACTTCCACTTGCAGTCTTTTTATCCTTATATATTGATTAAACATCAAAATTCTGAAAAATCCACACAGTTCCCAGAGGTCTGTGTGTGCAAGCTCGTGGAGTCAGAGGGAAACCCCGGAGCAGACTGGTCTAGGACAGGAGTGATAGACACGGCCCAGGAGAGCCGGGTCAAAGGAGAGCCCAGAACAGCCTGCTTGACAAGGAGAGTTGCTGCCGTCTGCACAGGCTAGAATGTCCATGCCCAGAGCCAACCAAGATAAATTCCACTGTGGCTGAACAAATAGACTTTCCTCTTCCTCAGCCAATAAATATCCCATATTCTGAATAGGTTCCCAATTGACTTCTCGGTACAATTTGAGTTGATGGCCTGCACAGCTGTGGAGAAGCGAGGGCTTGGGTTACATCACAGACAACCTCTCTGCCTGTAATTGCCCCATTACAGGAATGATCAACTGAGACGCCATTGCCAAACGTCCCTCATTGTGAATTCCCTGAGACCGGATACAGACGGTGTTTGATGGAAGGCCAATTGCTTAGGGATTTACTGCCTTTAGTGGTTCTATAGAAGGCAACGAGGCTTGCTCTCAGGGCACAAGGAAGAAATCATCTGTTTGCTCAGACCTATGCCAAAGTGCAAGCCTCAGAGTCCCCGGGGACTTTGTTGATGTTGTTGTTATTGTTATTCTTCATTATTTATTGATCATTAGAAATACATAATGTACCAAGGGATGGTAATGTTCATGGGAAATATAATTTGTGTATGAAAAATGTTCAATCTAACACGATACCCGTGTTGTCTGGAACATAGTGCTTCTTATCTGGTGACTGATAGAGTTGACTACTGAGGAGAAGTAGAATTATTTTGTTTTCTCTCTTGGTAAGAGTGCTTAAAAAAAAATAGCAAACACTCTGACTACTGGAATCATTGTCCAAATCATGTTGAGAGTGCTTGGCTCACAGAGCATGTTTGATCTGGATCAGTTGGGGTTTCCTATTTAATCCCTCACTCACTAATTTTCCTTCTTTTCTGTTCCTTTTTCTCTTCTTCATTCATTCACTCATTTACTTGAGAAATATTTATAAACATGTCTTATGTGTCAGACATCATGCAATCAAAGATTAATGAATTACTGTCATTATCTCAAAAGCTTATCTTTTAAAAAACTAGCCGAGGCAATTTACCTAATATCACCTCCCATCTTGGTAGAAATCCATAGATGTTGCCCTTAAGATTAATAACCTCATAATTAGTATTGTGGTTAAGATTCTTAATAGTGCAATTACAAGAATATTTATTATTTATTATATGGATGACATTAATGGGAAATTGCTTTAAAATTTTGCTTAGAATCAGATTTATGATATTGTAAATACAAATTTGGGGGTTTAGAGTGTGGAAGACTTTTTTTTTTTAATGTTAGTAACATTTCCTCTCTTCAAGTGATGCATTTTTTTCTCTTTTTGTCTAATTCTGACCTCTTTATATGATAATATCTTTGTCGAAGTTTCTCACAATGGAATTTCCCCATATTCAGGAATAGGGAAATATTTGCAAATTAGTCAACTAAAATACAACCAAACATGTTTTGAAATATTAAGCTTTTATAAAGTAGTATTAGCAATAATATCTATTTTCCTCAGTTAAAATACTATTAATATGCTATGTTTTAAAAATATAGTAACATATTTTAACATTGAGTTATATAGAAAGATTTCTAAGTTTGCACATGTGGTAGTGGAAATTTTTAATAATTGGGACAATGTATTGATGTTTGTTATCTGTGATCTTTGTAAACATTAATATCTTCACTGAAGTTCAATATTTTCTTTTGAATACTGAGAATTCAGTGGAAAGAATACTAAAGAAAAGTGCAATCAATCTTTAAACATGTGCCCTTACATTCAGTTTTCTAGTTTACATATTTTTACTCAGTAATAATAATATTTATTCATCAAGAAACTTAGTATCAAAAAAAAAAGAAAAAGAAAAGAAACTTAGTATCACCATGGAATTATTTCAAATGGCTAGAATTGACCAAAGTCTGTGTATCATCCATTGGGTAGGTCAAATACATTCATAGAAGCTACTTTGTATTAGAAAAAAATGTGATCTGAATGTTATCTTGAAAAAGCATATATGAGATGCAAAGAAGTTTCTGAAAATTGTCCACGTTATTATGGAATTTTCTTCTTTAATATTATAATTTTCATGATTTCAACTTATAGCTCCAAAACTATGGTCAAATTATAAGCATAAAATCACATAATGAATTGTTCCTCATATGTGAACACTAAGAAACATTATATACACTACAGATCGTACAACATATCACCTCAATCAGTTTTTGTTGATCAAAAATGAATGAACATTTGAATGATGGATACATTCTAGATATTTTAGGTGGCTAGTTTCTGAACAAAAATCTTATTTGGGAGGAATTTCAAGAAATTAGCTCACGAATTGCTGGCAAATATAAAGTCATAGCAATGAGATCAAAATACACCATGATCAGTGCAAAGAAATAGAGGAAAACAATAGAATGGGAAAGACTAGAGATCTCGTCAAGAAAATTAGAGATACTAAGGGAAGGACTGCAAGAAGATCCAACCAGTCCATCCTAAAGGAGATCAGTCCTGGGTGTTCATTGGAAGGACTGATGCTGAAGCTGAAACTCCAATACTTTGGCCACCTCATGCGAAGAGTTTACTCATTGGAAAAGACCCTGATGCTGGGAGGGGTTGGGGGCAGGAGGAGAAGGGGACGACAGAGGATGAGATAGTTGGATGGCATCACCGACTCGATGGACAAGAGTTTGAGTAAACTCCGGGAGTTGGTGATGGACAGGGAGGCCTGGCGGGCTGCAGTCCATGGGTAGCAATGAGTCAGACATGACTGAGCGACTGACCTGAACAGAACTGAATTAGAAATACAGGAGTGATTCACTTCTTGGAAACTGTTTTCCTTTATTTAGTTTGGTGAAGACTTCACCTCAAAGGTCATCTTTAGTCTGTATGATATCTGTATGATATCTGTATGATATTTTCATCGGTTTCTGACTTAGTAGCATTGAACTCTTGACAAAGCGGCCTCATGTAATACACCATCTCCCTTTTTATGCATGGTGTCTCTGAGCACATTTACATAGCACAGTGTGGCAGAGGTACTGATTCATTTTGCTCCAAAAGAGGAAGAATCATCAGGAAATATACAACATGGGAGCCAGCATTCCAGGATAGCTTCCAGTGAACCTTACCTTAGTATACACACCTTGGATAATCCTACTAAGAAGTAGAATTTTCTTGAGATAGAACTACTGGGCTTAGTCTTTTTTTTTTTTTCTTCTTTTTTAACCACATCAGGATCTTAGCTGTGGCATGTGGAATATGGGCATCCCAGGTGGTGCTAGAGGCAAAGAGCCAACCTGCCAATTCAGAAGTCGTAAGAGATGCGGTTTCAATCACAGGGGCTGTGATTAGAGAAGGAGAACTGAACGCTGAACTAGGGAAGTGGGTGACCTGACTGTGAATGGTGAGAAGTTCTAAATTGTCCTGCCTTTCTGCTCCTCTAACCCATGATATACAGTTGATATGGATCTCAGGTAGAGAAGTGGGCAACAAAGAACATTTCCTCAATCTGCTTATACTGGAGGGGCTGTGGGGACAGAAGGAGAGAAAAGTCAGAACTCAGATATGTGAAGAAGAAGGAATCTACAAGATGAGGCTCAGCATATGCCTGTGTTTGAAAAACATGTACATCTCTTATTAAAAGTGCACAGTTATTTGGTTGGTACCAAACTGAGCATTACCTTATTATTAGAAGTCACAATGGAACCTACCAATGTTAATGGATCTTTACTTCTGAAAGAAAAACATCCAAGTATTTTATGTAAGGTAATGGGATGGAGGCAAAAAGAAGAGCTTATATAGGGAGAGAAGTATTGGGAAAAAAAATAAAAGAGAGAGAGAGATGAGATGAGATGAGATCAATAAATTTGAGGGGGAAAAAAAACAAAAGGAAAGATGTGATACATGTATCACAGGGCAGGAAGACATGGTCTTCAGTGTGTTGGGATGGGCTCCTGGGGCCATGGTAGCACAGCTTACTACTCTGAGTGTGAAAAGTCGTCTGTTGTCAGTATAAAACTCTGGGTCAAAGAGACCTGAATGTCTACAGCATGGGGGGATTCCAGGGTTCACTGCAAATGAATGGGGTGTTCATGGAGAGGGTGGAAATAAAACTGCAATTTTCTAAGTGGCCCGCAATGAGAAGGGCAGCACACAGGAATGGATATGTTGGAGTGGAAGGCAGAAACAACCCAGAAATTAAGAGAGGAGAGACCAGCTTTCTCACCTCCTGCTTTCTCATGGTGGCTGCAGCTGAGACAGATCTGGGGCCCCTGAAAAACCAGATGTGGAGCTCAGCCACTGCTCCTGAAGGGGCAGAGTTCAGAGGAAGCTGAGCTCAGAATGCGGCTGGCAAGTAGAAGAATGTTTTACTTTTATCTTTGCATTATCCTCCTTGCTTAAGTCTTCTGAATCCTTGTAATCCCAATGACTCTTTTTTCATCTACCCAAATTTCCAAAAAAAAGAAAAAAAATGAAGGATTTTAGGGTTATTTTCTCCTTAGGACACTTAATTGGAATGAGACGTTTAATCAAAAATAGTGATGTATTTAGAAGCAGTAGAAGTTAAGTGGATATGATAAATGCTTTCAAATGATCTAAATCATATCAGTGAATTTATTAATTTGATAAATTAATAAAAAGATGATAAAAGAATTTATTAATTATTGATATAAAATGAAGCATAGATGCAAAATCTAATGACAATAAAATTTCAATTTATATTGAAATTACATATTTCTGAAGCTAAGTGAATCCTTATTTGGATAAAACAATTAACTCAAACATAGGTGCTAGAAGTGATTTCAACTGTCTCACATTCTACCTTTTTTCTTAGAACTGACTTCATACAAGTAAGGTAAGGCTTTTTTCAAACAAGTGATGTTATACAGTAAAAAAAAAAAGCACATTTGATGCATTTCATAGAGATAGAATATCTTGCTATTTTTCAGATTCTTCACATGTAAGACATGAAAACCAAAATGATAAATGAAAATTCCTGGGATTTTTTATAAATCTAAAAGATCTTAGAATTCAAGTTTACTCTCTTTACTGATAAGAAATTTTAGAATGAGAACTAGGGACTTCCAACTACTATGCAATGGGCTGAATGCATAAGGCTGAAATCTGGGTCTCCTTGTACCACATTACAGCATTATTTCTATTTTGCAATTGATACCAAGTAATTTCTAGTCATCTGACCTTATCAAGGAGACAACAAAATACATTTGCTAAAACAAAGTGCCCTAGTAGAGAACCATAACTTTTTTTCTGGGAAGTGATGTTTTCAAATTCACATCTGCACTCAGAATGTAAAAAGGAAAGGAGCATTGATCGGCTGCTATGCCTTTCTTAGGTTTTAGACATTCAATAAGGCATTGATGGTGTGAAAACATTACTCAGTTAAACCAGGGAGTCAATTTTCATCTTAATTCTTAAAAAATGTTTACAAAACAGGAGGGATCAATTCTAAGCTTATATTTCATCACACATGGGTGTGGGGAGGGGATAAGCTGATTCCTTTCAGAAGCAATAATAAACATAATTATTAATAATATTTCTAATTTGGATTGAAATTTACAAACTAATCTAATCAACATTTATTGAAATTTGCTAATACTCACCCAGACACTACAAGGCATGTTCATGGGGCATCAGTGATAATCATAATTCTTTTAATTACTGAAAAGACACAGTCTATATTCCTAACCCTGAACTAGGATAAAAGCTAAAGACCAGATTTGTGATTAAATTACTCCTTTAAAATAAGTGTGAGCTTTGTCAACCTTTTTATCTTTACATAAAAACTTATTTATGTTAATAAGTAGTAAACATTCAGTCCTTCCTGGAAGAAATCATGAATCCAGGTTATATAACTATATGTATTATAGTTGGAAAAAAAAGACAAATTTGACCAAGTAAAGAGAAATCAGTGTTCCCAAGAATGTACCTTGTCTGGAGACACTAACAGTATTCATACAGAGGCACACTTTCACCAAATTTATAGAAATGAATCATTAATCCAAATAATTGATTATGCCCATGTTTCTTTTCAATATACCCAACTATTAAGTACTAACATCAGCCTAAAAAAAAAAACCAAAGGCAAGAACATCTGGATTTTGAAGGGGTTTGAAAACAAAACAGTATCTATATTTCTACAAATCCCTGATGCTACTTTAATCGGGCTTATTCATCTCCAGTTTTAATAATGCTGTGTTAATTGTGTTACAGGATTAATGCTGTTAAATAAGCTCACCTGTTTGATATTTATTTGTATTGCTTACAAATGACAGAAACATAATTACAGACATAGACAAAAACTTTGACCAAAAAATAATAAAATGCTCTGATGTCAAATAAATGTAAGGATGCTTAGGCCTTAACTGCAGCTTTCATATCTAATTCATCAGAAAGTTCTTTCACTTCTTTTCTCCAAAAAGGACTCCAAATCCAACTGCTTCTTACTCCTGAAACCGACCAGGACCCTGTAGAGCTCTCCTGTGTACAAAAAAAGCCTTTCCTTGTCCCCCATTTCTTGTTTATAGGAAAAAAATTTTCAGCCTCCTAGACCCTCTGTGAGTTCCAAAGGGCAGATTAAAAGGGCTGCTAATTAGGGAAGCTGGTAAAGAATCAGTCTGCAGTGAAGGAGATCTGGGCTTGATTCCTGGGTTAGGAAGATCCCCTGGGGAAGGGAGAGGCTACCCACTCACGGGCTTTCCTGGTGGCTCAGATGGTAAAGAGTCTGCCTGCAATGCAGGAGACCTTAGTTTGATCCGTGGGTTGGGAAGATCCTCTGGAGGAAGGCATGGCAACCCGCTCCAGTATTCTTGTCTGGAATCTCCATGGACAGAGGAGCCTGGCGGGCTATAGTCCACGGGGTCACAAACAGTCCAACAGACTGAGCCAGAAGTGAGGGAACGCAGGAAGAAAGTCAAGAGACAATAGGACAATAGATATTTCTGCTCAAGAAAGATCCATAACAATCTGATTGTGATCTCCAAGTTTCTGGACAAGAGCTCAGGCCCCCTACCCAGGCAGAGGACAGTCATTTCAGGCTGAGCACCAGCATGCTGACCCCAGGCTGGCTGGAATCGGAAGACTGATGACAGAGATCCCTGGACACTGCCCTGTTAGCACCCCACTAACCAATCAGAAGGAAGTCACACACCTCGCAGCTCTCCCCTACAAGTTTAGCTTCTAAAAATTCTTCTCTGAAAACCATCTGTCAGTTCAGGCTCTTTGAGTATGAACTGCTCTTTCTTCTTGCTTGGCCCTGCAATAAGCCTTTCTCTGCTCCAAACTCCAACGTTTTGGTTTGTTCAGGCATGCAAATTTGTGGTCCATATCATTCTACCACCTCCATCCCACCTCAAACCACCACCATCTTGCACCCAGACTATTATTAGAGCTTCCTGTCTCTACTTTTGTCTCAAATGTCATTCTCTACATAACAGAAGAGGCAAGAGCTGACTCAGCTTATGAACATAGATTGTTAAATGATCCCTATTATGAGAGATTTGCAAGCCAGTTGTTAATCACAGCAATTATTAAAAATTAAATTATATACACATGTAATTAATTTATATTAAAAACAAAAGTAATTATTCAATACTCATCACCTCATTTGGTAGTAGTATATTTTTCTATCATCTAAACTCTTAAGATTACTTATATTTACTCTGTCTGCCTGGTGTGAATCCCTTAGTGTGTGTTCCCAAACCTATATTCAGTGATGTCACATCGATGGCTTAAAATCAGCTGTGATGAGAGAATTTACACCATAGAAACTGGCAAATCCTACAAATCAGGAATTGACAGACTACTCTGTTGATCATCTAGACTTATCAAAACTACTGGAGAAAATATTAATGTATAAATTATGCTTAATAGTGTGTTGAGTCCATAGACCATACGTTGTAAATAACAATAAAAAATATTGAAGAATTAGTCTTCCACTATGTAGAATCCATTATCTATTTCAGCAAATAAGCTATTGCCATAACTGATGAAAGAGTAAATTTGCAACATGCATCATTGCCATGTCGATTTCATCTTACTCATTATTGTAAATAAAATTATCATTCAACATTTGTGACAGAATGGCATGTTTTTTAAGCACCTACCATATTTCCAGAATACATAATAGTATGTATTCTGTAGTATGTAGGTGCTCAAAAAGCAGCTCTTGAATGAACTTAACACAGGCTGAACTTTTCTGTTCCTTTCTTCTCTCTCTTCTTTGTATCATTGTAAAATAAGAACCAGGGTCAATCCTATTCCTACAAATGCCTGAATCACCAAGAACACTTGGCCAGCTAGTTAAAGTCTTTTCTCCTCTGTTGTTTCTATACTTCCTGCACAAAAACACCACTGCCTCCCAACCGTCATCTCAGGACATTTCTAGAAACTCAATTAAGAACTTTACTATGAAAGTTGAAGATGAAACTAAAAATAGCATTCCCCGCACCCCCGCCCCCACCAGGACAACTACAATCTAAGAAATTTGGGAGGACCTTCAAAATATAATGTTTGCATATTTCTTTAACACAAAACTTACAGATGCAAGTATGTGGTGTAACAGATTACTGTTAAGTGGTGAATGCCAATTAAAGTTTAATCTTCACTAAATAAGAAGTGCTACATATACCATGCAAAATTATCTGCCATAGCATTAACAAAAACCAATTAGTTAACTAGCCAAACAGATTAAATACAGACTTTCAAGTTTATGGGAAAAGAATAGGCCTTAACTTTAATAGTATGGAATATTCTTTTAGTTAAATTTTATGATTCCTCATCCAGTTTCATTTAAAATGCCAAAATTGTAATGGTAGTGACATTCATTTTAAAATAGTGTCTGAAACATAGGCAGTAAAAAGGGTTGTAATAATAATACTACAAATTACATGCTTATTTTTCCAGATCATACCTAATAGACTGTAATATCATTTTCGGTCACAGTTCACCAGAGTTAAATTTAAAGCATAATATTAAAGTCAAGGTTCCTTCACATCTAATTAGACATTTGAAACAAATGTGGCCAGGTCTGCATTCTGTTAAATATATGCAAATAATCCATCAGAGGTAAGGGAACCATTTAACAACATTAAAGGTAAAAGTAACCCGCTCTAAAGGTAGACGATAAATTACAGCAGATACACCTTCAACATCATGCACTGTGATATCTCAGTTGCTATAGCACACCAAAGCATAAATTGTACCCAGCTTGTCTCACTGCAAAATATTCAGGACAAACACAGAATATTTTATGCTTAGAAGCCTAACTTCTGGAAATTATGCCAGCAAGCGAGGCAGTTCAACAAAGCACCTATCATTGGGGTATGGATAGCACCATTGAAAATCTTGGCAGAGTCATTTATTTTCAGGAGCAGCAGAGAAATAGTAAAAAGAATGCATTTTGTTCATTCTTGGGAAATTCATATAAATAAGTCTTAGTTATAGACAGTATGTTAGAGGGTGAGAGCTGGGTTTTTTTTTTTTTCCCCTTAAGCTCATTGTCATAAATGATTTTGCTGTATTCTTGCATTTATCCTCAGAAATGGATGGGGGAGAATATTCCCCTTAAGTTCCATCACCTAACATCATAGATTTTTCTCCACTTCTGTTTTTTTATCATCTTGGTAAAAATGAAATTGGGAAATGAAGATGGACCTTATGACATTTGCTAGCCTGGCAGATAATTTGATGAGGGCTATAGTTTTCCAAAGACTTCTGATTGGCTCTCAAAAGGCCAATCAAATTCTTCCCCTGTCTTTAACCACCCTTTTGCCCTATTTAGAAAAAGGAAGGACTGGAGGCAGGAGATAGGTTATTACTTGAAAATGCTTGTCTTCATATTCCTGTAGTAACCATACACATAGAAAAGTATTCCTTCTCTTAGCCACTATATTTACAGAGACAGTGAAATCATCATAATAAACCCTTGGTTTACAAATATCAGTTTTAAGTGAATTAAAAAAAAAAAAACTACTACTTCCATCTGATAGATCAGACCTATTGAAAATAGAATTCTGAATTTTGTTAATAAACTGAAAATACAATAACTTAAAAGGAAATAGTTTATATAGTGGTCATCGAGTCTCCTGCTACCGAGTCTTGAATAACTGTGTCTGCATTTTCACTCTTCTGTGACTCAGTCAGCTGCTGAGGAACTCTTTTCTAGAAGTACTGCCATAAAGCTAGGTCAACAGAAAGGTTTGGGCCTTCCAACTGACCATGATTTCTTTACAGCTGAGAACCAAAAAACTGTATTTCTTGAAATTTCTCTAGCAACATTCCCCCAGCGGGGCAAATCTTGCACAAAGAATATCCCAGATTCTTCATTTCTGCTGTGCTTGTTGTAGACAAGCCCAGGATTAAAAGGAATGTTGAGTATCAGGAGGGTCAGCACCTTGCCTCTGTTAACCTAGGTGAACAAGATTTTGACACTTTCCCAGGTGACGCTAGTGGTAAAGAACCCACCTGCCAAAGTAGGTAGATGCCAGAGACAAGGGTTCGATCCCTGGGTCAGGAAGAGCCCCTGGAGAAGGGCATGGCAACCCACTCCTGTATTCTTGCCTGGAGAATCCCATGAACAAAGAAGCCTGTCCAGCAGGGTACAATCCATAGGGTCGCAAAGAGTAGAACACAACTGAAGCTAATTTGCACACACACACACACACACATACACACACACACACAGAGAGAAAAAGGCTCCCACCATGGCTCTGACTAGTTTAGTTTGAGAGAGAGAATTTTGCTACTAAAACTACTAGTAAGTTCAACCATAATATATATTAATTTAAGGATCATCTTTACATCTTTCACTGTACCTAACAGAAAAAAAAAAGAAAGAAAGAAAGCTAAACTTGTGTTTTGCCCACTGAACTGACTGAAGCAATTGTATAAAAGAAAAAAAAAATGTAAAATATACCTCAATAAGTTTTTCAAAGGCTAATCACTGCTATTACCCATCAGTAAAGAATTTCATGCTAACAATGATTTGGGAAAAGATTATTTCATAGAGTGAAACAGAATTTTCCAAATAATTTTTGTATCCACTGGGTCTTGACTATATAGTATTAGAACAACCGATGTACCAAATGAATTCATTTTAGGATTTATATTTCTCAGGAAAATTACTGCTGGATAGATTTAAGAAATAAAAGTGCTATGGACAAGATTTAAACAGAGAGCTACCCTTGCAAAAAATATTTAGTTCTGCATATCTAAGCACTTTCAACTTGCTAGCATTTTGGCACATCATCATTTCTCCAAAAGAACAAGGCTACTAACATTAACATTTGCTCTAACACCTGATGAGCTGGACATGTGGGGAGCCTTAGAACCTATTTATGATTCCAAGATAATATATGGAAGCTTGGGTATAAAAGAAACAGTGAAAAAGGAATGACTATTTCCTAGTGAGCAGGATGAGTAAAGCAAAAAAAGTCTGAAGAAAAGAGCTGCAATAATTGCCAAGGCTGCACCTGTACAATCCATTCTGTGTAGCAAACCTTAATAAATACACAGCATTTTTCCCAAGGAAAGACAGTCTTTTCCAAAGATGTTCCTAAGAAGAGAGAGAAAATTATGGATAAGATGACAGTGCTTACATTTACGGTACTGGTCAGAATGCTAAAATACAAGCAAATTCTGCAATATTCGAACAGGGCAAAAACCAGTGCCCCCTGGTTCCCATTCTAGCCCCATCAGTAACTGCCCACTGAGTATGACTTAGCATTAAGGAGAGAAAGATTAAGGAGAGAAAGCATGAACTACGACAGGTCCTGGTATCTCTCTGGATCTGTCCCTTTACTTTAAAAGAGAGAGAAAAATCCAAGATACAGTCTGAGGTTCTCTTTTATTTTAACACTTAATTATTTTGGTAGGTAAGGGATCAGGAATTTGAGAAACTCTAGAGCTAAACCAGTAAGGGGCTTCAAAAGTCAGAGGATTCTGGGCCACAGTAACATAGCCTCTTTAGATAATAGATGTTCTAAAGAATTTTAAAAGAGACTTGGGACCTCCTTCCCAGTGATTAGGACTTCACCTTCCAATGCAGATGGTGCAAGTTCAACCCCTGGTCTGGGAGCTCAGATCCCATACAACTTGGGGCCAAAAAAATGAAACATAACACAGAAGTAGTATGTAACAAATTCAACGAAGATTTTAAAAATGCACCACATCAAAAAATATTTTTAAAAAATGAGACTTGTACAAATTGTTTAGAAATAAAAATAGATCAAATGTTAAAAACGTAAAGAGTTGTTATTGGTTATTGACAAGAGCTGCTTTTACTATATTTATTTTTATTTATTTTTTCTAACATTACCTTTGTATTCATCCCTTGATTGCATCCCGGGATCAGCAATAGGGAAATGTAGATAAACTCCACTAGAATTCCCAAACCCATATTTCAGACAATAGTGGCAACATTTTTTTCTCTGCAAAATCTTTTTCCGAGCAGATAACCTATGGAACAATGGATTGATTTTAAGTCGCAGCTCTTTGTTTTCCAGGGCCCTCCCTCTGGCGGAGCAGCCAGAGAGCCCCGAGGAGGGATGGGGGGAGGGATGACAAGCGGGGAGCTCACACCTTTCATAATGGCTTGCGAACAATCAAGAGCTGATGGTATTAGTGAAAGGTTATTATTTGAATTAATCATACAAGTTTAAAACAACTTGGCATTTCAAAATGTTTCTAGGTAGGCGTAGTTTCCAAACTGCTACTGCCAGGGAGTGGAGTGCTGGCGTGCCGAGAGGAGTGTAAGTCTGTGCTAGTGGAGGAGGGGGTAGGGACCTGGTGGGGGCATCATCTTGTAAGGGAGGGTTACCAAGGTTCAGATCCCTTCTCCTTTGTGATCTGGGGGAAGGGAGAAGAGGCAGAGCAGATGGAGGAAGAAGAGGGGAGAGGAGAGAAATCAGGAAGGAGAGAAGCAGACCTAAGATGTGTCTGTGTGCCTGCCCAGTCACTAACCTGTTTCTGACTCTTTGTGATCGCATGGACTCTATCCCGCCAGGCTCCTCTGTCCGGGGGCTTTCCCAGGCAAGGATACTGGAGTGGGTTGCTGTTTCCTTCTCCAGGGGATCTGCCCGATCCAAGGATCGGATCGAACCCGTGTCTCTTGTGTCTTCTGCACTGGTAGGTGGGTTCTTGATCACTTAGCCAACTGGGAAGCCCCAGTACTGCCTGCAGCTCTGTGCTAACTGGGGATCCATCCGAGCAAATCACTTGCTTTTTCTCTGCTTTGGGTCTCCCATCTGTAGTAAAGATGTGATTTATATCAGGGAATCAAATGATGTAACACCTGTGATAATTAAGGAAAAATTCAATAATACTAAAGAGTTGGAGAAAGAAGACATAGGGAGGTAGAATGAATGAAACATGTATGTGCCTTATCTCTCTTTGAGGCTGAGTAATGGTTTCTTGTTAAAAAACAAAAACAAACACACACACTTAATTGAGGGTCTGGGAACCAGACACTGGTCTAACCTATGTGTTAGCCAAGGTCTAGGGAATGAAAGATGGATAAGACATAGTCTCAAATATTCCGAACCCCAGAATTTAGTAGGAGACGAATGCTTAAATCATTCTGACAAATTATGGAAACCAGTATAGTAGTCTGATATAAATTAATATAAAGTCACACAGAAACCTCCAGCCTAGTCCTGGGGGCTTATGCTTGAGATAAGTCTTTTAGACTGCATGTGCAAAGAGCAGTCTTGCCAACCAAATACCCAGAACACAGGCTCAGAGGTGGTGTGAAAGTGAGCTGGGTGCCTCGTTGCTGCTAAAGTGTGATCAGATGCTAAATATGACAAAGACTTGGTAACCAGAGGGTCAGTAACGAATCTCCAGGACTAGAAATGCATGTGTTTAAATGGGGGTTTGTGAGTTTTGGTTCCTAAATTAAATAAACTGGAGAATAAAAGTCTACTTTAGGTACACTTCATTAGGCAAGGATATTAATGACAGGGAGGATAGTTATTTTTTGGTTCATGCACTTAATCACAAAATTTTGAGATGGAAGCATAATTGTGTTAATGACTTTTTTGTACATATGCCTTGATTTTAGTGTTTTTAGTAAAGGTACATTAATGGCACCAGCCCTCTAGTTATTGTCTGATAAGTCCATGAATCAAAAAAAAAAAAAAAAAGTAATGATAGTTTAATGATCCTATATTTTAGAGTTAGTGGAGTCATTTATTGTTGTGAAGTAATTTACAATTTCTTAGGACATTTTACTATGAAATAACTCTAAGAGAGCAATATTCAAATACATGTAACTTCAGTTGTTTCCCAAGGGACTTAAACAAAATTAATTCATAGAGGGTTTAAAACAACTGTATATTTCCAGGGCAGCATATATTTAAGGACAAATTAGTTCTAGAACATCACTATGTGTGTCTATGTTTTCTTGCAATGTATCTTTAAAAAAGAAAAATATACTAATGGTGAAATGTACTACAATAGGGAGAAATAACCATTTAGCTAGTAATATAAAATGTGTTAGCAAGCAAAAGGAACAGTGAAAAAAATCCACTGTAGTAACATGGATGGACCTAGAGAGTATCATACTAAGTGAAGTAAGGCAGACAGAGAAAGACCAATATCATATGATATCACTTATATGTGGAATCTTTAAAAAATGATACAAATGAACTTATCTACAAAACAGAAACTGACTCCCAGTCATAGAAAAATTTATGATTACCAAAGGAGAAAGGTGGGGGAAAGATAAGTTAGCAGGTTAGAATTAACACGTACATTTGTTGTTGTCGTTGCCCAGTTGTGTTCGACTCTTTGCGACCCCATGGACTGCAGCACACCAATCTCACTGTCTCTCACCATCTCCCGAAGTTTGTTCAAGTTCGTGTCCATTGCATCAGTGATACCGTCCAGCCATCTCATCCTCTGACACCCTCTTCTCCTTTTGCTCTCAATCTTTCCCAGAATCAGGAACTTTTCCAATGAGTATGTATTAACATATATATATATACTATATATAAAATAGATTAATAACAAGGACCTAATGTATAGCACTACACTTAATATTTTGTAATAAGTTATATGGAAAAACAATCTGAAAAAGAATATATGCATGTTTATGTGTGTGTCACACACACACATATAATTAAATCATTTTGCTGTACACCCAAAACCAATACAACTCTATAGATCAACTATACTTCAATAAAGCAAATAAAAAAATAAACGAACCCTTGAAAATGTCCAATATTTCTGAAATCGATTTGAGAAATAACTTTTAAACTGATTCTTAAATTTTTAAAAATTTCTCAGGAATATATACCAGTGCTAGAGAAAGACAAAGTATCTAATTACACCCCTTACATCACGTTCCATTGATCTGGCTTCTTTCCTGTCTCTTATAATGTTTATCAGTCAATCAATACCTTTTGCTGTGTGTCTTAATTCCCTACAGCTGGAATGAACAACTTTGGCTAACAGTGTGGAGACAGAAAAACAATTTAAATGACTTAGATGATTACTTAAACAGTTATAAAGGCTACACACTAACTGCACCATTCTTCAATTTAAATCTGATGGATAGGTTATTTTTTTTGTTGTTGCAGTCAGAAATCCACACTTAACATAGTAAGATGGAGACCGATATTTCTATGCTGAGCGGATGAAATAACCTTCTCATTTGAACAGTTCATAACCCCTTGCCTGCCCAGGCATAATGATATTCCAGACAGGAAAAATGATCAGAATATTAGGATGTCAAAAGGCTTAGACTGTCATCATATCACAAAAATTAAAATGTCTTCACTTGAAACCGTGTCTGTCACATGATTCCTGCCAGAACTGTGCTCGCTGGTAACCACAGGAGTGAGGCTTGGGTACCTTTTATTGCCACAAATACCACTTCCAAGAGGTTTGAAATGTTGGCTTGCGGCGGGTACATCGTCTCCAGGTATCTCTTTGAAAGAAAGCCCTTTAGGAAGGAGCTCTTGTACATTTAAACACTGGTTTTGTTTGGCTTAAAAAGGAAGTAGCACCAGCGGACGTCTCCACAGCCTACAAGACTATGTGGAAGCAGTTGAGGTCACTGGTGAGAGGCGTTCACCCACTTCCTGCTTCCTGACTGGATCTGACTGGCGTATTTCCGCTGACGTAGAAATGGATGCGGAACGTCCCACAGCATAGGAGCTTAATGGTTCTTTCGCATGGCTTCAGAAAATGTTTCCTTAGCATTTTCCCTATATTGTTCATGATCTTCTTCTATTATTGTGTTGTATATATGAAGAACAGAATTAAATATATGGACTAAAGAATATGAATCAAAGGGAATCATTATACACCCCCCCCCCCATACATACACACTTGACTGATAACTTCCATTGCCACGAATGCTATAAGCGGTTACACAGATTACTCATCCTGTACTTCTGGTTTTCATATTTGTAACAAAGAAAGAGGCATATTAAAATGTTCATGTAAACTTTGAAAGGAATAATGAGGAAAGCCATGAGAGCAAGTTATTTTTTGCACTGTTGTGTCTTTAAATTCTATGTTAGTTGACACTGGAAAGAAAACCTTCTCAGCTATTCCATATGCCAAACAGAGTATAGGAAATGATTCTTGCTCTCAATTGTATTACAGTTCAGGAGTAAATTAAAAGAAGGGAATATGTATAACTCTATGGCTGATTCATATCAATGTATGACAAAACCCACTGAAATGTTGTGAAGTAATTAGCCTCCAACTAATAAAAAAAAATAAAAAATTTAAAAAAAAAGGATACATAGTCAATGACTGTTTAACCTCTACTTTGTTACCCTTTCAATGGATCTAGCCAGAATGCTGTTTTAACAGAAATTGTTCCATTGATAAAATCACTAAGCTTCCATTTTCTGCATGAGACAAGTGCTCGGGCCTGGTGCACTGGGAAGACCCAGAGGAATCGGGTGGAGAGGGAGGTGGGAGGGGGGATCGGGATGGGGAATACGTGTAAATCTATGGCTGATTCATATCAATGTACGACAAAACCCACTGAAATGTTGTGAAGTAATTAGCCTCCAACTAATAAAAAAAAAAAAAAATCACTAAGCTTCCATTTTCTGATCACAATTTCCTAGATTTCAGTTTCATTATTCAGCTATTCCTCCATGACCATCCTTCAAAGTCTGCAAGCATCCAATAGGAAAACATCACTGCCTTTACTCTGGCTGCCTCCCTGGCCTCACTGGGCTCTCTGTTCAGATTATATTCCGTGATCTATTCATTAAGTCATTTGCCAATGACCTGACCTTCCGTGCTCCTCTTATCTTTGTCTGGCCATTCCTCCATCTTGAAAAAAGTGAAAGTGTTAGTCACTCAGTCCTGCCTGGACTCTATGCAACCCCATGAACTATAGCCTGCCAGGCTCCTCTGTTATGGAATTCTCCAGGCAAGAATACTACAGTGGGTTGTCATTCCCTTCTCCTGGGGAACTTCCTAACTCAGGAAAACAGAAGTCCTAATTAGTATTAAAATGAAGTCAGGATAACCAAATTTAACTAGACTCTTATTGCTGCATAAGGATATTGCATGCTAAGTCACCTCAGTCATATCTGACTCTTTGTGACCCTATAGACCATAGCCTGCCAGACTCCTCTGTCCATGGGATTCTCCAGGCAAGAATACTTGGAGTGGGTTGCCATGCCCTCCTCCAGGTGATCTTCCCGACCCAGGGATAGAACCTGCATCTCTTATGTCTCCATCACTGGCAGGCGGGTTCTTTACCACTAGCAACACCTATTATTCAACTCCTGTTTTGGATCTTTTTGACTCTTTGGAAAGTTCTGATTGAGCTTCCCTGGTGGCTTAGCTGATAAAGAATCTGCCTGCAATGCAGGAGACACGGGTTCGAGTCCCATGTCAGGAACATTCCTCCATGACCATTCTTCAAAGTCTGCAAGCATCCAAAAGGAAAATATTACTACCTTCACTTGGCTGCCTTCTTGGCCTCTCTTGGCTCTGTGGAGAAGGAAATGGCAACCCACTGCAGTATTCTTGCCTGAAGAATCCCAAGGACAGCGGAGCCTGGCAGGCTACAGTCCATGGGGTTGAAAAGAGTCAGACAGGACTGAGTGACTTTCACTTTCACTTTCAAAGCTCTGATTACCTCACCTTATTCTCTCATTACCCACACCAGACACCAGGCCACCAATTCTTGGAAAAAATAGGTGACATCATATGAGAACTCACTCAGGTTCCCAGTATCAAAAATATACTTGCAATTGTAAACAGGTTCATCTGTATCATTTACAAGACAGAAACTGAGTCACAGATGTAGAAAACAAACGTATGATTACTAAAGGGGAAAGCTGTGGGGAGGGATAAATTGGGAGATTGGGATTGACATGTACATAGAACTATATATAAAATCCTGGAGGAAGGCATGGCAACCCTCTCCAGTATTCTTGCCTGGAGAATCCCCCTGGACAGAGGAGCCTGGTGGCCTACAGTCCGTGGGGTTGCCAAAGAGTCAGACATGACTGAGCGACTAAGCACATATAGATATAGATATCTAATAAGAACTTACAGTATAGTACAGGGAACTCTATTCAATACTCTATAATGACCAAATGGGAATATAATTTTCACTCATTTTCTTCAATAGAGAAAGTACACATCCTTTCAGTTAACATCAACTCTACCCTGATTTCATTCTACTTCCTCTTCTCAGGAACCTTTTATTATTATCTTCTCTATCCCCTGCATCTGAACCTTTTTTTTTTTTTTAAACATAGTCAGTTTCCTATCAACATATAAAAATTCCTGTCTCTCCCTGAACCTCATTCTCTTCCAACTCCAGCTGTTATCTCTCTTCTTCCCATTCATGGCAATGCTTGTCTAGAAAGCTGTTGGTATATACTCATTAGTTCTATTTGTCACCCTCCACTTATTCAATATGGTTTCTGTCTTCATCACTCTACTATACTGGATGTTACAAAGTGATCCAGAAATTCTCCTAGCGCTAATATCAACAGTGGTATCTCAATCTTCATCTTATTTGGACTCCCAGCTGTTTGACCAGTGTTGACCAGCATCTTTCTTAGACCATTTCTTATCAGGAATCTCATTTTCTTTTTCGTTGTTGACCTGCATTTCTCAATCTCACTTATTGGCTTATTTTTTTCTCCATATGGATTATGTTCCTCAAGGTTGTAGCTCTAAATACACAGAGACTTTTTCACAATGCATTCTCTTTGGGCAACTACACACTTGTCCATGGCTTAAACTGTCACCTGTACCCAGTCTCCAAATTAAAATGGCACACACAGCCTTTTCTCCAAGTTCCAGATCCATGTCTATACCTGCCTATTTTCCATGTCCACTTCCATATTAAAAACAAACCTCAAGCCCAACTTGTCCACAGTGGTCTTCATGATCTTCTCATCCACACTAATCCTCCAGCGATTCCGCTCTTTTTTTTTTTCCCATTTATTTTATTAGTTGGAGGCTAATTACTTTACAATATTGTAGTGGTTTTTGCCATACACTGACATGAATCAGCCATGGATTTACATGTGTTAATGAACCTTCTCCTATTCATGTGCTGGAAAAGTAGGTGCCAACATGCACCCCCAAATCCAACTCATCAAAAATGAATGCTAATTTTATCTCTTAAATGCCTCTTAAATCCATCTCCCTTCTTTCCACTGTCACCAACAATCCCAAATCCTAATTATATCTCTAATATGATTTGCCTATTGTAATCCTTTTATGAGGTCTACATGCACTCACTCTGGTACTTTTTTTCTTTTTTGACTGTTCCACAAGGGATGTGAGATCTTAGTTCCACAACCAAGAATTGAACCCCTGTCCTCTGCATTGGAAAGTGATTCTTAACCACTGGACCACTGGGGAAGTTCTCACTCTGGCATTTTTCAATGAATTCTTTACAATGCAGATGAACAGACATTTTCAAAATACAAAGCTAGTCTTCACTGGCTACCAAGTTTTCTTAGTAGAGAGAACTATATTTTTGACATGACCTGTGTGTTACTCAATGATCTGACTCCTGAATCCCATTTCAACTTCAGAAAGAACCCTTTTCCTCCTGTTTTCCACATGCCAGAAAACTGGCCTTTGGTCTTCCAACAGTTTCTTCTCTTTTTTGTTTCCTTGGCTCTGCATGTGTTATTTCCGCATTTGGGTCATTTCCCTCCTCCTACCTTCCCCTTATTAACTCCTCTGGTGGCTCAGATAGCAAATAATCCATCACCTTCAGTGTGGGAGACCTGGGCTGGGAAGATCCCCTGGAGGAGGGCGTGGCAACCCACTCCAGTATTCTTGGCTGGAGAATCCCCGTAGACAGAGGAGCCTGGTGGGCGACAGTCCATAGGGTCACAAAGAGTCAGACGTGACTGAGCGACTAAGCACACAGCACAAGTTTAAGTTTAATATTGTCACTTAAAACTTATCCATCCACTCTTTCATATTCTGCTCTTCAAATCAGGTTAGATGTACTTGACTAGTCCATGGCATTTTCTAATATGAAGTTATAGTATAAAGGTATTTGATATTTTGATCAATATCTAATTCATTAAAAGGTAAATTATTTGGAAAGGGAAGCTATAAATATTTTGTTCACTATTGGCTCAGATGGTAAAGTGTCTGCCTGCAATGTGGGACCTGGGTTCAATCCCTGGGTTGGGAAGATCCCCTGGAGAAGGAAATGGCAACCCACTCCAGTACTCTTGCCTGGAAAATTCCATGGATGGAGGAACCTGGTAGGTTACAGTCCACGGGGTCACAAAGAGTCAGACATGGCTGAACGACTTCACTTTCACTTTTCTTTCATTGTGACCCCAGTGTCTAACCCTGGTACAAAATATGGAAATAGATATCTGTTGGATGGATGAATGGAGGAAATGACAGGGGTAGAATGATATCAATTGCTACATTCTGATGGAATTCTGTGCCATTTAGTGTGGAT
The DNA here is from genome assembly GCF_019320065.1 of Cervus canadensis. Lineage (NCBI taxonomy): Eukaryota > Metazoa > Chordata > Mammalia > Artiodactyla > Cervidae > Cervus > Cervus canadensis. Next base: position 11,015,351 of record NC_057416.1, on the reverse strand, counting down.
ATTAAATATTACTGAGTACTTCTGGTTTAAGTTGACAATAAATTCTTACACATATTTGACAGGGCCCTTAAGTGGATTTTTAGTATTTGTAACTTCCCAGACATTTTCACTGAATTTTATTTCACTGGATGGGCTCACTAATTATTTGTTAATAAACAGCAATAGGCAGAAGAGAAGGCAGTTGCACATACTCAAACACCACAATAACTCAAATGCACAGTTGGTTTAATGTGGAGAGGTGGGAGTGATATCAGAAAGAAAAAAGTCACTGCTCTTTTCTTTAGCACAATGCAAGTGAACAACAGATGGCTTAACATCTTCAGGCTTATTAGTTGTTTCATGTTAATCATCTTGACTCAAGGTTGCTATTCTCCAATAATGCTAAAAGAAAAATAAATAACTTTATTTATTTATAGATAACTGGCTTTTTTTTTTTTTTTTTTTTTGAGAGAGAGACAGAGAGACAGAGATGAATTCTTGACATAAGGGTCTAGTTACTGTGGGGTGTTGTAGAATCTCTTTCTCTGAAGATTGCTAAAAGTTGATGACAGTTTAAGCAGAGCTCTGCCTGGAGCCATAGGAACTAATTGGATGACCCTTCTACTGATAAGTTTCCATCGTGAAGAGTGCTACAGGAAGTCTCCCTCGAGATGGCTCATAGCAACTAGAACAAAAACAGTCACTCGTCCAGAAACTTCAATAATCAAATGTCATGAAATGCATTCCGAAGAATAGCTTGTTATTTATCACTAATATTTGAAGGATCTAGAACTTTTTACATTTTATATAATCTCATTATTTTTATATCTCATATTAGGTTACCATCAGAATTGTGCCTATCCCAGTTCTCAGGTGGATATATATCTGTCAACCACTCATGGAGTGACCACAGGGTGTTTAACATGACATTAGATGTCTGGAATTAGTTGCTCCTTCAGGACTGATCCATTAGTAGGACAGATAAAACCACTGAGAATGAACTCTCCCTTGACATACAGGCAAAACTAGTACATGCAGAGAAGTACAATTACAGGGGAGGTGACCATACAAGTTTATAAGTACCATGAACGATGGGAAATATTTGTAGAAAAGTAAGGAAGAAGAGGCTTGGAAGCTGTACAGAGAGGAAATTATATGTTTGTTGGATAGAAGGATAATTTATAAGATGCTCTTGAAAAGGCTTAGAAGATATTTCCAAGAGTGGAAGGGAAGATTGTACAAGACGATGGATGAGATTAGTGGGAATAGAAGGTGCCAGTTTGGTTTATTTGTGTTCAGGAAATATATTGATCCTTTGGGATGTCTGTCTGGGCTACTTCAACATGTGCATACCATTTCCTTGGTGAAGTTACAGCCGTTGCTCTCAGGAGAACTGTTCCACTCGACACTGCCTATACCAGAGCTTCTGTGTTGGCATAAGGTCAGATTCAGAATGGTCCAAAACCTAACTTGATCACTTAGGTCAGCTATATTCTGTGCAACTTCAGGTAAATTTACCTCAGTTCTCCAGGCTTCATTCTCCCAATCTATAGCATGAAAGTGTTGGATCAGACAGAAATTCTCAACAGAAGCAGCCCCAAGGGACTTTTGAAAACTTGTAAATATGCAACTTTCATGTAACAATGTTTGCATGCATGCATGCTAAGTTGCTTCAGTTGTATCCGACTCTTTGCGACCCTATGGACTGTAGACCACCAGGCTCCTCTGCCCATGGGATTCTCCAAGCAAGAAGCAGTGGGTTGCCTTTTCCTTCTCCAAGGGACCTTCCCAACCCAGGGATCAAACCTGTGTCTCTTAGGTCACCTGCATTGGCAAGCAGGTTCTATATCACGAGTGCCACCTGGGAAGTCCAACAATCCTTGAAGGCACTACAATCATCCAGTGAGTGAAAGCCAGGAATGATAATGCCTGGCAATGCACAGGACATGGCAGATGAAGGGAAAAGAAGTCCCCATTGTGCAGGATTTGGGAAAGTTTCAAAGGGGGACACCTGTTTGCAATTATCGAACCCCATCATCTAACTCCATTTAGTTATGAATACAAGATATTTTGAGCTAAGATTTAATTGTCATAAAACTGTCCAGCAAAGCAAAAACCACATAATGAAAAATTGCACTCTCTTCTGTTTTGAATTTTACTAAAACTTATTCATCATTATAGAAAATCACCACCAACACACACTTATAACATTGCATTTATAGTTCTGTATTCTCTGTGCCCCTATGAGTAGGTGCAAGATGAAATGAGTTTGCAATGTCTTCTGTTACAGAGACACATGAGTATTTATTTACATGTGGACATACATACTGTTATCCCTTCTTTATATTACTTCATAATGTTAACTTTTTAAAATGATCCTTATACACAGGTGATATTTTCTGTGAATTGTACTTCACAGAATTTCTATAATAAACTATTTGGTATAAAAGGGAGCTTTAAATCTAACAGAGTTGAGGACCAGTGGACTGGACAATCTCAAATATCTTTACGTTCTTAAAACCATGGGTTTATAAGTTTTGCTTTGATTTGCAAGAAAGGAGAAACTCTTGAATGATTTTCACTAGTGATATTCCATTCAATGTCTAAATTCTAGAGTAAGGGAAAGAGTGACTGAAGTGGACTTTCCATTTATTTTACAATCTTTCCACTTAGTTCACCTGAGAAGGGAGATGGACAGATAATCAGGAGATCAACACAAATTGAAAATTCACTCTAGCAGGTACTGATAAGAACGCTTAAGAAATGAGAAAGCATGTTTCCCTAATGACACCATTTAGACAGAAACTTCATTCACAAACAATAAATTTCGTTTTCTTTAAAGAAGGCAGAACTGTACTGTGTTAAGTAGTTAATTTTTTCCCTGTTTTACTAACATTCTGTTCAAGATGAGAAGAGGAAATAGAACACAGAAGCATACTGCTCTTTCAGAGCATGTGCCATATTTCATCATTTTCACTGCTTTGACATCTGGATAATTCCCCTCTCCTTTGATTTCTGTACACACGTGCAGCCACACCAATCACTAAAGTAATTAAGTCAGGCAAGCCCATACCACCTCTATGGGAAGGATGTTGGAAGGTTTTCTAAATAGGATGCATACAAATATTTTAGTAGTATAATCAATAAGCTCCATTCTATAGGGCTTTCTAATTTGCACATGTCACTCCTTGAGAGTAAAGCACAATAAAAGTGGACTTTTTGCAGTCAGATGCCTTAATTTTTGTTTCATATTTCACTTCTGAAATATGATCATCTACTAAAACAAAACCTATGGGGCAGAAAAGCATTTTCCCATTTTGCCAATCAAGCAGAGGCATGACTGTTTGCCAGGATGTCTAGCAGTTCTGTTCAGACCGGGCATTTCTCATCCTTCTATTAATGTGACCTTCAAATGACAGAATTGGATCAAGAATAACACAGTGTGATGGTACTTGTAAAAGTAATGGAGCTGCTGTCAAATGCACCCAGGATGACAATGGAACTTAAATACACAGTAGGTACTATGGGGGTGAGATTAGGAGCTAATGTTTTCACTGTAAATGTTTCCCTCTTATTCATGCTTAAGTCACAAGATTCCTTGACATCTAGTTCCAAGTGATAAAAAAGAAGTATAATTGCTCCAAGGGAGCCACTATAATTGGTCCAATGGAGCCACTATAATTGAAAGAAAGGTAAAACAGCCCAATAATGCTTGTGCATGCCATACTGACAAATTCATTTATTCATTCATTCAAACATATTTATTGACTCTCTACACAAAATACTGGTAGTTGCTAAGGTAGATGAAAGAGAGTCTAAAGCTTTATTTATGCTCAACAGTGCTACTGGTTGAGTTTAGGAGCTAAAAACATTTGGAGGAATGTTTGCTTCATGTTCTGTTTCATACTACACATTAGTTCATTGAAGAGGGAAAGATCACTTGTCTCTGGAATGACTGCAGGAGGCTTCTTGGAAGAGGTACCATTTCAACTAGACCATGAGAGAGGAGTAATGATTCTAGCACAAGTCACTCCAGTCAGATAGAGCAGTGTAAAAGCAAGAACCCCAAAATGTTCTCTGTGGAACAAGGCAGGGTTCTAGTCAAATCTTGGGTAAAGCTGTATTAGAAACGAAGACCAGAATTTAAGTTGATGACAATGCAAAGGTGGATAATGAAAGGATAACACATTTGGATTACATTTAATAGATAACTAAAAACCAATAAAGCAATGTGCTCAAAGAAGATTTTTAAAAAGATGAATTAGCATGGCAAATATGACATTTCCATTCTTAAGCCTGTGCTCTGAGATTGATAACTTTTAATAATTCTGGGTGATTTTCTCACATCCGAATCATTCCCCAACCTTGGGTAAACCCACTATCCTCTCTCTGTGTTCCCAGTCCCTGCATAAAGGATATTGTTGCTTTGGAAAGGAGTCTATTATTCCCTGAAAGTTTGAGCTGCTCAAAGAACATTCTGAGCAAAACTTAACATCTGATGCCACCTTGGCACTCATAGCTGATTGGACCACACACAACAAGTTCATGGGCTTCGCCAGGACCTCTCTGAGTGGCCAGCACTAAAAGCTCTGCCTCACAGGGTCCAGATAGACCAGGTGGACCAATGAAGTTCTCTTTGCAACTGGTTTCCAAAGGAGATTCATAGATAATAGACAGCAGAGAGCAGAGAAGCCAGGAAAGAGAGAAGGAGTTGGCAGAAGTAAGGAAGGAGCAGAATATCTAAATAAGTAGAAATCATGTGGCAAAGACAGAAATAGGAGGAGTAGCAGGGGCAGAGTGTGAAAATAATCGTTAACCTAATTGACCTGCAAGGTTACTCACAGTGTAGCCCTTGGTTGTCACCTGGGGACCTGGATTTTGAGAGGGCCCCTCTCCATCACCGAAATTCACAGGGTGGCCCCCTGGGCCTGAACTATTTCTACAAATATTATAGTTTACACTGAACACCTGCTTTCCTCCTGGGAGTCTGGAATCTGGGTATGTGCCAGGTAGTATCTGCCTAGCAGAACTCCTCTAATAAAACTCATGGCGCTAAGTCTCTCCAAGCTTCCTTGCAGACAGGGTTCCACACATGATATTGGAACTCTTTGCTGGGACCATGTGGTGTGTCCTGAGTGACTACCCCGGGACAGGACCCCTGGAAGCTTGTGCCTGGTTTCCTTCAGACCTCACCCAGTACTTTGCCTTTGCTGAGTTTGAGCTGTACCTTTTATCAACATAAATTATGGCTATGAGTACGATTTGAGCAGCCGTGTGAGTGCCATTGAAACATGGAACTGTGGGTGGTCTGGGGAACCCCGGCACACAGAGCTATTATAATAAGTTATAAGATGCTAGGGAAGCCTATTCATTTGTATGTATCTGTAGCTGAGGGAGAAAGCATAATAACAACAGATCTGGATGCCGATGACTGGCGCTTGGTCCTAGGTGGCTTGAGATTTGCAGTATCCTGAATAATTCTGAATGAGTTTCAGTTTTATTGTGGACATCATGAAGATCCCCACATTCCTTTATTTACAAACCCCCGGTTACTTAAGGTAAATCAAACAAGGCTCTAATTCTTTCCTAAAAGAGCTGAACAATTCCCAAAGCAAATCATATAATCAGATAAAGTTATTCAGTGACCAATGGATGGTTTCCAACCTCAATTTGTGGATGCCTCACGATGCTGTTTGATTTTTTTGTCCTTATTCACCAACCCTGTGTTTTTTCATGATATGTCTTCTAACTTCAATCTTCAACCCCACTCCTATGATTCTTTGTTGAGCAACTTGATCTCTGAAGAAAATGAAATCCATTAAAGGAGTGACTTCTACATTCAAACCTACCTGCAGGGACCCTTTTCTGTCTCACCTCTAGTTCCAGAGGAACAACTGTCTCTCCCTATACACAGGAAATCAGAGATCTAATTTCTACCCCATCTCTATCTTTCTCTTTTGTCCATGTCCCAATTCTCTGAATTATCCCCTCATCCATAATGTCACTCATCTCTGCTCGCCACATCATCTTTCTTTCTCTGTATACACAAAATTCAAGGCTCTTTCATATTAAAATAACAAAACAAACAGAAAGAAAAATGCTTCCTGTAACACCGCTATCACTCTGCAGAAATTGTGAAAGATGGTTCATGCTTACTCTTAACTTACTAAAAGCATATTCATTTCTTTGTTTCCATCCTACAGCTTCACTGAAAGATCTACTCACTGTAAAATTCACTGTCTTCTTTCAGTCCTTCCAGTCAAGTTAGTACAGCCTGCACTGACCACTTTAATTTTTGAAATTTTCTTCTCCTACTTATTCTCAAACTTCATGTTTTTCCTGTATTTTCTCTGCTGTCTCTCATGTCCTCAGTAACTTGCTCTGCATCTTCAACTTGCCTGGCTATCACTGAGGTCTCCTCTTGGCCCTCCCCTCTGCCTACCTGTGTTCTCCATTTCCTCCAAGAGTCCTCACACCCCCTCCTCTGATGACTCTCAGACCTGAATCTCTCTACCTCACTTTCCCTCTCATGGTCCAGATCCATCCTCCAAATGACTCTCTGAATAATTCCACTGTGATGAAAACTTTAAGACAATATGCCTACAATTTGACCCAGTGTCTTGTTCCGGAGATGTGTTCCTTCTCCTTTATTTTTGATCTGATTGATGATATAATGTCTACATTCTTTGAAACTAGCAGATTAGAATATACATTCTCAACCTCTTTCTCTCCTTCATACAGTCAATTATTCCTTAAATCCTATCAGCACACTCATTCCAATCCCCCAAAGCTCTTTCACCCTGCCACTTCTTTCCATCATTTCCCAAACAGTTGTTCATCTAGGAAATGGCAAGAGCTTTCCTGACTGCTCCCCACTAGAACCCACACTCCACAAAGTCATCGGAGTCAGCATCCTAAAAGAGACATCATGAGCTTGGGCTTTTCAATCAGACTATCTAGATTTGAATCCTGATGCTGCTACCATCTTGCTATGTAGCCTTGGGCAAATAATATGCCTACTCTGTGCCTACCTTCACTGGTAGAGTAAAATGCTGATAATAGCTAAGACCATTAAATGAGTTAATATATGTTAAACAACTAAAATGTGTCTGACAGTAAGTGATCAACAAATGTTTTATAATCATAGATCATATTATTTATTTATCTGAAAAAATATTATATTTCTTTTGACACCAAATGAGAAACAAAGTATTTCCTGCCATATCAATAACTAAGGATGTCATGGTCATCAGTGATTCCAGCCCTCCAGGGCACTCAGGAAGGAGAAGGGGCTGTGGGACCTGGCAGCCACAACAGGCTGCAGCCCCTCCCTATGGGGAGCCTTGAGGAACTCAGGGTGTGAAAATGCAAATTATTGACCCCAGATAGCTGAGATGCATATGAAAGGAATGATTTCAATCAACCCAAACTCTTGCATCTTCCCATTCATAGGAAAGCACTAAACTTCTTAACTTGGGATATCTGATTTCCTTTAATTATCAATAAGTTCTTGATGGTCAGACTACCTGCCCTTTGTTGCACAACTTCTATATAACTTGGCTCTTCTCCCTTTCCCCCTCAGAGCTGTTCTCTCAAGCTACTTAAGATGCTGTCTCCTGGGCTTAAGTCCTAAAAATTTCTGCCAAAGAAAACATAGCTCTTGACTTTTAGGTTGTGACTAATTTTTTAATTGACACAAACAAATAGGCAAAATTTCAGTGAAGCAACCATCCCTAGAAGAGTAACTTTTAGGGAATAACTGGCTCCTTATCTGGGGTCTTAAAGTATATGATTTCTTTCATTATCATAGAATATACCACACCATATACCATGTAACAAGTCCGCTGCAGAATACTACAAGCTCAAGATTAGATTTGAGTAGTCCCAGAATGAGTGAATGAGTGTGTGAACACTCTGTTGCAGGCCATTTTATCATAGTCCAAATTAAGTATTGTTATGTTTTCCAAAGCATTTATGATAAATGAAATTATCAAAGGATATACAAGATTAAAGAAATAAATATCAAATCCACATGATAAAAATGCCTGTGAGTATTTAAAATGAATATATGGACTGTTATGCCCGATGTCCGAATCCCCCAGCGGGGAGAGAGAGAAGGCTTCCAAGACAATGCAACTCGCAAAAAGGGAAGTTTATTACTGTCTCGAGCCAGGGCTTTCTGCCACAAACATCACAGTGGTGCAGGGTCAGAAAGCGCCGAGCTCAAGCTTGGTACACAAATTTATAAGATATGCAAAAGCGGTTAGTAGCTGGCTTAAGCGGATTGGTTACATGTTTGCAAAGTAATTCTATCGGTACAGACTTTCGCGGGCTTTTCAGCTCTCCCTTTGTTCTTACTGGGCGCATATTGATTGGCTGGCTCCAGGTTACCTGATGAGGGTAGGGAATCTTACCATTTCGGGGGAAGCTAAAACTTAGGTCCAGGCCGCCAGTCATGGTATTAACCCTGGCAGCCTCACATGGACCATCTCTAAATATTCTGGAATTTATACTGTTAACTAAGGAAGGTTCTAAAACTGTTGTGAGTACAACTGAACTGCTAATATAAATAAACACTTATTGAGTACCTACTCTGTGAAAAGTGACACTGTATTTTTCTCACAGTACTAAGCATATAATTGGATGAAAAATGAAGAATAATCAAATTCTAATAAAAGGCAAACTCTAAGTGATATAGGGTTTCTCTGGTGGCTCAGCTGGTAAAGAATCCACCTGCAAGGCAGTAAACCCAAGTTCAACCCCTGGGTCAGGAAGACCCCCTTGGAAAAGGAAATGGCAACACACCCCAGTATTCTTGCCTGGAAAATCCCATGGACAGAGCAGACTGGTGGGTTACAGTTCATGGGGTTGCAAAAAGTCAGACATGACTTAGTGACTAAACCACCAATCACTGCAAGCAATATAATCAATGTCTTGAGAGTGTCCTCACACTTAGACAAGAGAAGGGGATATTAATTCTGCAGAAGGACATCACCAGGTCATGCTTCATGAAAGAGCTTGAGGTTTTCTGGAGGCTTGAAGGGTGAGTAGGATTTGAACAGAGACAGAAGGTTAGGGAAATGTTACTCCAGACAATGAATTATTAGTTTAATATTGTTTTCCATGGTTATGCCCTATCTGTGGTCTGATTACACAGTGAAACCATGCAGGACGCTATGGGGCTCCAGGGCACAGAAATCTTTCTGGGTCTCCCATTTCCTGACTCTAAGAAACAGGATTCATTCAGCACCTGTGACCCACTCCTGAGTTCCAAAGAACAAATTCAAACAGTTGCAAATCAGGGGAGGGAGGGGATGCAAAGAAACAATAATGCAGCCTTGGGACAGGGTCTTAATTCCCCTTCAAGGCATGCACAGAATCTTTGAGCTGTTTTGCAGACACTGACACACCCAGAGGGTGGGGAAAGCTAAATGTCTATTGCCCACAAGCACACAGACCCCTGACTGGTTGAAACCAGATTGATGATGCTGACTTCCTCTTATCTCACCACCAACCCATCAGAAAAACTGATCACGCCCTCTTTGAACCATTACTATAAAACTCCTCACTACCCCATCCAGGTTAGGACATACAGTTTTGAGGGCATTAGCCCACTGTGGCCCTGTTTGCCTGGCAAAACAATAAAGCTATTCATTTCTACTTCACCCAAGACTGTCTCCAAAATTTAACTGTGTGGGGTACAGAGGCTGGATTTAGACTTGGTATTAGTAGGCGGGCAGGCTTCTTGGGAAGAGCCAAGAGAGAGAGTAGAAGCAATGCCAGATGTGGTCCCACCAGGCACATCAACCTGGGACCAGTGAGAAATACTATGATACCGAGGGCATCACTGCATGTGATTCACCTTGGAGCAACCATAATTGGTTATGGAAAGAAAGTTCACTGCACATTATCTGCAATGACACTCCCTAAATGTGGGATGGGGGTGGGAGTGTAGATAGACTAACAGAAAAACGTATTTGAGATATTCTGGGGTTGTGCCTTAAAGCACTTGCTTGGCAAAAGATAATTTCACTGAAGATGGAACAGGTTTTGATATTCTAGCATAGCACTCAAAATAACATCCATTGACTGAAGGGAGGCAGGCATTCAAAACGTCATCTCATAACACACACAAAATGCTCACAGCGATAGTTTGCCCTACCCTCCATGGGGGAGCTTTATTCACTTGGTCTTGCAAATTTACAGTCAATGCTTCCAAGCAGTAAATTCATTAAAACCAGGAAATTGCTTAAGTAGTTTAAAGTGACAAACAGTTCTAAAAACAAATGTTTGAACTACATGGATTCCAAACAAATTTATCACAATCAGAACTGTTATGGCACACCTGTAATGACTAGAAAATTAATTTATGACAATTACATGTCAAATTGTTTTTCTTGTTACTCCCTCACTGCTAAAAGAGAACTTACTTGTTTTTAAGGGTGTTCCATTTCCACTCATGCTCACTCCCATTGGTTGTATCATTTTAAGAGCATGCTGACTTATTTCCAACCTACTTTGTCCTCTTCTCTTTTTTGTCCAAAAAATGGCTATAGATGTGAATGTGGATTATTATATAATAGGGATGCTCTTATGTGTTTTAGGAACCCAATACAGAGTCTAGTCTAACTGTAATGTGTTAACGTTACTCAAGAGCAACATTTTTTTAAATGGGTACAGATATACAGATACATACACACTTGTCTTTCACTATGGGCTCTTTGAGGCTTCCCTGATAGCTCAGTTGGTAAAGAATCCTCCTGCAATGCAGGAGACCCCAGTTTGATTCCTGGGTTGGGAAGATCCGCTGGAGAAGGGATAGGCTGCCCACTCCAGTATTCTTGGGCTTCCCTGTGGCTCAGCTGGTAAAGAATCTGCCTGCAATGAGGGAAACCTGGGTTTGATCCCTGGGTTGGGAAGATCCCCTGGAGAAGGGAAAGGCCACCCACTCTAGTATTCTGCTCTGGAGAATCCCCATGGACTGTATAGGCCATCGGGTCGCAAAGAGTCAGACACGACTGAGCGACTTGCACTTTCACTTCATGGGCTGTTTTGCCAGAAATAAAGTTACACTTTATTCATACATTAAAGTTGTGCTATTCCCATGGACATTTATCTTACAAAATTTAAAAAAAAAACACACACACACATGAAGAGTGAAATAACTAAATGTTAGAACCACACAGTCTCCATAAGGTCCTTTGGTTCCCTCCCCCACCAACTACACCTTTCAGAGGAGCCCAGCCTCCCCACCACTGTCTTCACTGATGATGAAGGAGCAAACACCGCCAACGAGATACGGATTCAAGCAGCTTCTGGCACACAAATCATGAACGACACCAATCTCATGGAGAGCCGACAAGAGTATCTTGAATACTGAGACTGACAGAAGCCTGGCATACACACAATTAGTCTGTTCAAGTCTGTACTTCCCAGCAAGTTTAGAAACACAATTATCTCTTAATGAACTCCAAATTGCTTCTAGAATTTAAGTACCATGTTTACCTCCTTCTAGGATCACCACTGGGAAGAAGAATACATCCAAAGGAAAGGGTGGGAAATCGGGAGGTTGGGATGATTCACCTTTCCTTCCCCTCTTCAGAAATGTTTCCTGGGAATGGAAAGCTGGTCCAGTACCTGATGTTTTCTTCAAGTGTCTCTTAATGGACAGCACCAAGCATCAACCACATTGTTGATGAGCACAACATCAATTTCCAATTGATTATCCCCACAACATATCAATACATGACCATCAACATTAAACCTTCCAGCAGTTTGTGGAATATATCAAGTGCTGAATTTTAATTGGGGGATGCATTGAATAAACAGCAACCTCAATGATTCATCTGGTTCATAGATTTTGTGTTTGTTTGAAATATTGTTCTAATTGGGTTCCAAATAGTTAAGTAAGAATGCATATTAATTATTATCACAGTATAATAATGTTCCTAAAAGAACAACTATTGTCCACATAAATATTAAAGTTTTATTTTTTAAGATCAGCATGATTTCAGCGAAAACCAAGTGAATTAATGGTAATTGGCATGCAGATAAAAGAAGAAAATGGTTTTATTACTATTCAAAGTTCCCTCACTTGAATTCGTTTAGTATTTAACATGTAATACTAGTATTCATAATGCATTAGATCATTATTGAAAGGTTTTTAGAAGTTTGATTGTCATAAAATTTTAGAGGGTTACTTTCTTGACACTGATTGTATAGAAAACATACTTACGTACCAAATTTATAAGATCACCAATAAACTCTCAGCAAATATAAAGAATTTCATAGAGAAAAAAGATTTCTCTTAGAATTATTTTTATGTTTTACTTAAAGAAGCAAAAAATAAACAGTGGAATATTTTAGCAATCTCAGTTTTAGGAAAAATCACGTTTACTTACAAGGAATCTAGAAGTCAAAAGGATGATATTCCATCACCAGCCTGCAAATTAACAAAACAGAACCTAAGACAATATTACTTTACTCAGGGCACTTAATTGAACAAGACAGCAAAAAACATGATTGTATCATTTCTGATTCAATTATATAAATGTATAACATTGGTCACAGCAAATAATAATGGTAACAATAATGATATCACAATCCTTTTATCCAAAGATTTAACTGGGGCATACAGTTGACTCATTGGAAAAGACCCTGCTGCTGGGAGGGATTGGGGGCAGGAGGAGAAGGGGATGACAGAGGATGAGATGGCTGGATGGCATCACTGACTCAATGGACATGAGTCTGAGTAAACTCTGGGAGTTGGTGATGGACAGGGAGGCCTGACGTGCTGCGATTCATGGGGTTGCAAAGAGCCGGACACAACTGAGCGACTGAACTGAACTGAACTGAACTGAATCATAAACCTATCCCTTTTTTTTAAAGTGCTATTCTTTTACATACTAAGCAGGTCAAACTGTTCATTTGTTTACATGCATGCTAAGAAAGCAACCAAAAGATTAATGCAGTAATTGAGAATAAAACTGTGGAATCGTATTCTGAACTGGCACTAACATATATTCAGAAACTCAATTAAGCTCATAGGAAAAATGATTTATTATGTCATTGAGGTTTTCCAACAAGTTCGCACAAATCGTTGCATCCAGATATGAATGCAAGCTAATCTATAGCCTCTCAACCACCACCGATGTAGCACTGTAGACTGGGTTGCAGGAAGTCACTGGGGTGTTGCATTGATGTTAGCTCTGCTGTTTTGACACTCTACCCAGCTGCTCTAATTTTGCTTCAGTGCACTCAGAGCTGAGTCTGAAAGCCTCAGAGCATGGGTACAAAGAGCTATGGTTAAGGCAGGATCAGAGGTGCAGGGAACCAGCTGCACCTGCGCTGATTTGCAATCTCGAAACTGGTGTGAAAACAGTATGGTGGTCTTGACTGGACACTCACCTGGCTAAGGGCACGATGAGAGGATGAGGCAGACACAAATCCAAATGTTTCTCCCTCTTGTTCTCATCACCACTTTTTTCTATACCATAATGGCTCAGCATAGAGTCATTTTATGATAAAAGATGGAAAGGTCTTTGTTTTTAATAGCAGATAATCTATCAGGATGTTGTATGTTAGGCATTTACCAGAGCTTACATGTATAACATTAACAGCCTTAGGTCGACCTTCATATGTTATCAGAAGATTTAACACTGGGTTTTGTTAAATTTCTTGTCTCTTTTATCTACAAAGGTAATGATGCACAAAGCAGAAGCACAGATCTTTAATCTGGGAGGAGTCTGCAACAATAAGATGAGTTTTCAGCTTTTGAGCAAGCTGCATGTCAAGATACTTGGCAGAGTTAAGTGGTACAATTGCAAAGTTAAATAACAGAAGGGAGAGGCATCGAGAGGCAAAGAAAAGATGGAAAATTTGTGTTTTCAGGTGAGATCTGGGAGGAGGAGGAGGAGGAGAGTCATCTGAGTGGGGAGACATAAAAACCCTCCACAGTTAACAGGAGCTGAGGAGAAATTGATTGAGAGAGAACAGAGGCATAATCATGGTGTTGAATAGCGCATTCAGTAATGAGTCTGATTCTTGGAAACGCTGAGCTGAAGGTGGGGCCAATAACTCTGAGAGGGACACACGCCATAATTTCCTCAGAAATAGAGCCACTCCTTCAGCCCTCTCGAGATGAGTCTCAGAAGCTCATTGACACAGTCTCAGAAGCTATGTTGAGGGGTAAAACTAAGGCAAGAGGGTGATTCAGAAGTTTGAGGGATACATAAAAGTGATGGAATTTTGAGAAAACCCTAGAAGCAGTGGACACATGCCACAAATCAGACTCAACAGCAACGTTCAAATGAGTGCATAATACTGTCTCCTAGCTTTAGGGGAAGGCACCTGGATGGAGCTCTGTATGTTGCAGAATGAAAGTGTCAGTTGCTCCGTTGTATCTGACTCTTTTGTGATGCCCCCCCACCCCCACCCCCGTATAACTCTAGCCCACCAGGCTCCTCTGTCCACAGAATTCTCCAGCTAAGAATACTGGAGTGGGTAGCCATTCCCTCCTCCATGGCATCTTCCCAACCCAGGGATCAAACCCATGGATTGAACCCAGGTCTCCAATGTTGCAGGCATTTTCTTTACCATCGGAGTCACCAGGGAAGCCTGGATGTATGTTGCAAAGATGTCAATTAAAAAGTCTCAGAGAGAGGGAGAAGACCAATGAAAGAACTTGAAAGTATAGCTCATTGGAAACGATGACAAAAATAAGGAAACAGTGCTGATTTAGCAACAACAACCTATGTTCTAATAAACTTTAGGTTGGAAGTGAATGTTTCTGTGGAATCCCTCTTGATACCTGAATCTTTGCTTTCACTCAAACAGGACAATGTTCTTAAACAGCGACACAGCAAAAGATGCAGGTGATGAGGGCAATGCTGTACATACCAAGGATGCTTCGTGCCATCCTGGCAGCTGGTGGAAGGTAGCACAGACATGAACCCAGGGCTCTCAGCTGCATGCCAGACCACACCCTCAGCCCCTCCACCATCTGTCCTAGGGTTTCCCATTCTCACAAAGCGTACTTCCGATCTCTCATCACACCACCTCTCAAAGCTGTTTTCTTGTATGGCTTTCTCTTTTTATTTTCTTCACCAGTAGACTATTCTGTAGACTTTTCTACCAGTCTGCCTACATAATTGATCTCTACAACCCTCTTTAGAGTAAAACTTAGCTCTGCTCACTCTATTCTATATTTTTGTGTGTTACAAAGTTAGGTACTATTTCCAGATTTTGTTCATCCCTTCTCACTGACCCAAATCCTCTAACCACTCCCCTCTCCACCATACACCCATATGTATATACACCTGCTCTCCTCTGACCAGTTTACTAAGTCATATAGCCATATATATGTATACACACATATATTCCTTGAGTCTAAAATATTCCAGAATTGCACTTGAAATTTCTATTATTTTAGAATTAGGCTCTCGGAAATCAGGACATTCCCTGGTGGCTCAGATGGTAAAGCATCTGCCTACAATGCGGGAGACCCAGGTTCGATCCCTGGGTTGAGAAGATCCCCTGGAGAAGGAAATGGCAACCCGCTCCGGTACTCTTGCCTGGAAAATCCCATGGACGGAGGAGTGTGGTAGGCTACAGTCCATGGGGTCGCAAAAAGACACGACTGGGTGACTTCACTTCCCTCACTTGGAAATCAGCCAATCTAAGTTTGTATTTTGTTCTAGAACTACATTGCCTAACCTTTCAGAATGTAAGATTTGATTCAGCAGGAACGTTTGTGAAATACAGAAAAGAGCGCAGTCTCTCGGGGTCTGTTATTTGTCTCAATTGCTTATATTGTTTCCAGTTTTTAAAATTAGCAGAGCGGTGTCTGGTATCTGCCAAATAGAGCTCTGACAAGCAGGAAGACTTGAGTAAAAGAAGCTGGCATGTGAGTTGAATATTCAATTCATCAGGGACAACTGTATTACACGTGGATAGAAGGGTGCTCTTATCAGCCTGACTCCTCATATGAGGTGCCTACAACTCCCTTGCCTTAATCTCTAATTCTCAGTTATCCTTCTCAGATTCCAGTTCTGCTACCCCTTTCTACTCTTGGATTCCATGACCCATCACTCACCAAGCACACTGTATCTGTCTGTTTAATTTCCCATTCTTTCCTTCATTCACCTTTCTGTGCACGTCTGAGTTAGGCATGGGGGGTGGGTAATACAAAGCCATACTAATACTTTCCTTTTATATAACGTGTTTATAATCAAATTGTGAATCCCAGGATGTTTTCTCATGACATGTTAACAAAAAAATCATAGCAGACAATGATTACATTCCAAATGAATGGTATAAAGTTATAAAAGTGAAGAGGAAGTAGAGATCATTGTGATTCACAGTAACTCACTCATTCATTCAATAAAACTGTATCAGGCACTGTAATAATGATGGGAATGATAAAGTTATTTAAAAAAAAAAAGACTAGACCACATACAGTTTTCAGTTGGAGGGATATATATATATGTGTGTGTATGTGTGTGTGTGTGTATGTATATATATACATAAAACTATACATATATATAATGTTAGGTAGCAAAGAATGTAAAGGAAAAAAGTAATTCAGGTGATGGAGAAGTTTCGATTTTGGGTGAAATGGCTATGAAGGTTCTCTTGGAGCAGACAAGATTTGAATGAAGAACCTCACTGGGTGAGAAAGTGAGTCACTGAAATTCTGGGGTAAGAGCACAAGAAGACCTTGAGTTGGGGCAGGTCTGGAATATTAAAATTAAGAAACCTCAAGGGTGAACAAAGCAGAGATAAGTAGAAGATAATGTCGGAGAGTATTGGGACCAAGATTGTGAAGAGGTCTGTGGGCCACTGGTAAGGACGTGGGCTTTCACTCAAAACCAGAAGTCTTTGAGAGCTTTAAGCAGAAATGTGACATGATCTGACTCCCGTGTGGACAGGATTGTCCTGGGTGGTGTGTCAAGAGTAACCTAACACGGGGGAAGAAGGGCAGGGTCAAGGAGGCCAACCAGAGGCTGTTTCACCAGCCCAGGAAAGAGCTGACCGCAGCTTGAAACAGGATGGTAGCTGTGGAGTGATTAGACATTTTCAGATTTTGGAGTTATTTGGAAGGTTGAAGCCAAATATTTTATTGAGCAATTGGGATAGTATATGCTCCATTGGGATAGTATATCGCATATAGTATATGGGATGAGAGAAAAAGATAGTGAAGAAGAAGTTAGCAACAAGCAGGCAGGACTGATGGAAGTCTGACAGAGTAACTCTGCCTGGAGGTGGGACAGGCGGTCTAGTCTCTGGAGTGGGCCGAGCAGAGGAGGCCAAGATTTGGGTCGGTGCTTAAACTGGTCCCATACATGCCTCATAAAAAACCGGGCTTGGGTTTACATCACCCTTACAGACAGTGTCAGCTGCCCTCACAAGTCAGCATTGCTAGAAGTGGTAATTACGTATTCTAGATGAATGACAAGGCCAAGAAGTTGGCCAGAAGGCGTTTATAATTCGTGTTTCACCTCTACCTACTGTACCGTAATACATGCTGTAACAGGCAATCACAAATACAGCAAAGCCTTGGACTGACTCTGTTCCATCAATGCTTGTAAATTTGCCTTACTCTCCTAAGCAAGAGATGAGATTATGATAACATATTCTAATTGTTTTACCAGTTCACATTGAGAGAAATAACAGTTATGGAAAACATTCACAGAACATGGGCTTGAGATGGTAGGTTTCATTGCTATATCCAACTGGAAAGAACAATATTAAGAGTTGTTTTTGACTTGGGGCAGATTACTTGATATGAATGGATAGTTGTTTTTTTTTTTTTCTTTAGTAATTCTCTGCAAGTGAGTTTTACACATATAACCTGAGAGGGGTTTTGTGAAGTTCAACAAGGTAATATTTATAAACTTCCCTAAAATCCCTAGCTGAAAGTGAAAATGTCATGTAATATTACCTTTCTAAAACTGACAACTATTGTAAGCCTTAATTATAATTTTAAATTCTCCTATATAAAGGAGTGTGAATCAATCAAATATAATGAGCAATGACTATGTGCACATTGTAAGTTCTTTAGGGCCACAAAGTGAGTCATTCTTTTTTTCCTCTTCCATAGCATATACTATGAAAGTTGATGTTGGTGATAGTACTACCGGTAGTTAGCAGTAATAATAATAATAGTGTAACTGCTTAGCTCATGGTGTATACCACTCATTAATCAAGCAAGGAGGTGTCATTCACAATTTACTGGTTGAGCACAAGGCGCAGGTCAGTGTCAAAAAAATGTTAGCATCAAACTCAACTCCATTCAAAGGAGCCAGGATCCAAAGCTAGAACACATAGTAAAACTAGGAGTTGGAAAGTCATAGAATATGTATTTGAGCAGAGGTCAAAAACCATCACAGTTGCAAGGCAGTGATTTAATCTATCTGTCTGTCTATTTTTATTGTTGTTGGTTTTAGCAACTTGAAGTGCCAGAGAGTTCTATCTTGCTGACCCTTCCCTTTATGTATAGTCCACAGGAAGTTTAAGCTTCCCATTCTTGTTAACAAAGTCTATTTTTCCTATTAAATAGAATCATCTTATTTAAAATCTGGTAGTATCCAGTTGAAAACAATTCCTGTGTTACTGGAGTATTTGGGGGCAATGTTCTGCAATCATCAGGGACACGCATCATCTATAGGCTCATGTCTGAACATCTAGCACCTAGTACACTTTACAGCGTGTGCAAGAATAAAAACATAGACAAGAGATGGCTCCTTTGCCACCTCTATTTTGTCATTAGGATTAGGCCATGCAGAGAGGGATGGTTTTCCTTTCTTAGATTAATGTCTCCAGGTTTTCTATCTTTTGGCATGATCAACATTTAAGCACTGTGTTTAGTTCTCATATTCATTCATATTTTTCCAAATTAATTGAGATATAATTAACATTTAATATCATATAAGTTTAGCATGTACAGTGTGTTGATCTGATACATTTATATACTGCAAAATGATTATCACAGTAAAGTTAGTTAACACATATATTCACCACCTTGAATAATTAACACATATTTACTCATATGTGTGGTGAAAACACTTAACATGTACTGTCTTAACAACTTTCAAGAATACTATGCTGTGTTATTAACTATTATCTCCATGCTTATATTAGATCCTCTAGAACTTATTCATCTTATAACTAGAAGTTTCAACCCTTTGGTCAACATCTCCCCATACCCCCTCATACTCTGCAATCACCATTCTATTCTCTGTTTTTATGAGTTCAATGTTTTACATTCCACATATCAGTGAGATCAAATGGTATTTGTCTTTCTCTGACTTATTTCACTTAGTATAACACACTTATGGTCCATCTATATTGTCACAAACAGCAAGATTTCCTTCTTGTTTATGGCTGAGTAATAGTCTATTATGTATACATATATATAATGCATTATATGTACACACTAATATATATATATATGCATATGTCTGTATGCACAGTATGTATAAACATATATATGCACATATATTTATATACACACATACCTACATACACACACACATATATAGGTGTATATAACATTTTCTTTTCATTTATTGATGACATTCAGATCATTTCCATGTTCTGTTGGATATTGTGAATAATGTTGCAATGAGCATGGGAGTACAGATAGTTTCTCAAGTTAGCGATTCCATTTCCTTTGGATATATACCCAGAAATGGGACTGCTGGATCACATGGTAGTTCTATTTTAACTTATGAGGAAACCCCACATTGTTTCCCATAGTGACTGGATTGATTTACATTCCCACCAACAGTCCACAAAGATTCCCTTTTCTTCACATCCTTGCCAGCACCTGTTATTTCTTATCTTTTTTATAATAGCCATTCTAACAGGTGTGAGGTGATATTTCAATGGGCTTTTGATCTGCATTTCCCATATGATGAGTGATGCTGAGCACATTTTCACCTACCTCTTGCTCATTCATCTGTCTTTTTTGGAAATATGTCTGTCCAGGTCCTGTGCCCATTTTTTTTTTTTAATGGATCACTTTTGTTTTGTTTGACTTGGTACTGAGTTGTATGAGCTATTTATACATTTTGACTATTAACCCTTATCTAAGATATACTTTGCAAAATATTTCTCCTACTCTACAGGTTGCCTCTTTATTCAGTTGATTGTTTGTTTTCCTGTGCAGAAATTTCTAACATTGCGGTATAAAGTGGGCATATGGTTTGTTGTCTACACCAAGACACTGTTAAGAGCACAAAGGGGTAAGAGTGTCAGCTGAGCCAGGACACTAGGCACCCTCCCCGGGCCTGACAATCATGTATGATTACCGTAATTACACACTTCCAGATGGCAGGCGAGTGTGCCTTTTGCTACTTTCTCCTATGATTAATCAAAGTGGATTGTACTTATGGTCTCGAATAATTCTTTCTAAACAGATTTTAAAATAATTGAATTACAGTTTCACTGCACTAAGCATCTTGCTATTTAAAGGAATTGTATGGTGATTCTTACTGCAAATTGGATAACCAGAAAGTTATTCTCCCCACTCCCAATTTCTCTTTTATAAATATTATTACAGGTTGAAATTAGCTTTCAGTACACCTATTGTAATCATCAAGGCCTGATATCTCTACAAATAATATATATTAACTATTTTCCTGACAGTTTATCTGGAGTCATCCTTTACTCTTTGCAGGCCTGCCAGGTGGCGCTAGTGATAAAGAACCAGCCTGCAATGTAGGAGACGCAGGAGATGAAGGTTCAATCCCTGGGTTGGGAAGATCCCCTGGAGGAGGGCATGGTACCCCACTTCAGTATTCTTGCCTGGGAAATCCCCTGGACAGAGGAGCCTGCAGGGCTACAGTCCATGCAGTTGCAAAGAGTCAGACACGACAGAGCATCTAACACTAGCACTTTACTTTTCTTTCTCTCGAATCTCACATCCAATTCATGAGCAAATTCAGTTGGGCATTCCTTTATAATGCATCCTGAAACTTACTCCTCCTCACCATCCAAAACCAAGGGACCTTCACCTCTCACCTTGTCTATTCCAGTAGGGTACTCTACCTGCAGACCCTTCTTCAGATTATTTTAATCACAGATCACCTCCACAAACCTACTTGAAACCATCACAGTGAGAGTAAAATAAAGTGATTACTGTTGTTTACAGGGTTTTACCTGACTTGACCTTAGCTGTGTTCCTCTCAAACCTCCTTCCTTTCCCTCTGCGGTAGTCAATCCGGGTGAAGCCAGCGCAATGGGCGAGACTCAGTCTCCATGTCTTTGCTCCCCATAACCCACTTGTGTTTGCATAGCTCACACCTTTGACTGTTTCTCTGGCCAAATCTCACCTCTTCAGAGATTCCACTTCAATCATGCTATCTAAAAGTTAAATCTCTCGCTTCCTCTCCTGCTTTATTTTTCTTCATTGCACTTACTCACTTTTGATGTATCATTATGTATATTTGTTTATTTTCTCTCTCTCTAAACAGGCCACAAACTCCATCAAGGTGACGACTTCTTTTTTCTATTATATGACCCATTTAAATAAGTTCTGGCACATAGGAGACATCTAATTTCTATTTACTGGATGGATATAAAAGAAATGAGTAAGTATGAGTATACATATTAGGTCAAATCTCAGGTTGAAAAATTCAAAACCAAAATATAGCACTGAAACCTCTTTCTCAGTCAATTTTTTACCCTTTCATGTGAAAAAGGTAAGAAAAAGATCAAAACAGGAGCTAAAGTATGAAGTCAGCGAATGCTGAAGACTGAAGTCAAGAAAAGAGAGACTGTACTGTTTATCTTATTTTAATGTAAAGCATTAAAGATTCTGAGATGGTCCTCATTGAATGCATTGCTCTTTTTTTCCCTCTTTTTTAAATTATGAAAGTATGATCAGACATTTTCAGGAGACTTAGAAAATATAGAAAACTGTTATATAGTTCCACTGTATATTATGATTATTTTTTAAGTAGATAAATTAAGATTTTTAGTTGGAGTTTCAATATCAAACTCTTAAAAATTAATACAATGAATAGTCAGAAAAATAGACGATATAGTAGACCTGAAAAGCACTAAGAACCAATTCAACCTAATTAACGATTTACACAATTTTCACACAACAGCAGGATACAAATTCTATTCAAGCTTCCATAGACTAAAAATTAGGAGACACTAGAACATATCCAGGGACACAAAACAAAGATGAGATGCAAAAATTTCATAGTCTAAAGTTACCAAAATCATACAGGGTCTGCTTATCTAACTGATAAATGAGCATTATTAAGATACAGGGTCTGTCTTATCGCTTGGAATCATTTCACTATGTTATTATTATGCATTGTTCTTGGTAAAGAGTAGAAATTCCTGCTTTTCAACTCTGATTAAAAGATGAGCTTTCCTGCATGCCCTGAAGATCACCAGATTAGCTCTTTGTTGGCTAATGGAAGGCAAAGTGGTCCATAAGAGAGAGCCTGCCTTGGAAGACTCACTGCCTCGGTTTCCCTAAGGACAGGAGGCGGGAAACGCCGGCAGCAGCACCCCAGCTGATCTCAATTGCCCTGAAGTCGCCCAGGGAGGACGGTGGATCTCCAAGCGGCGAAGGCCCAACCATTTAGCGCTTTATAGACCACAGACAATGGCACTCAGGGGCCGGGAGGCAGGCGGTACTGACGGCAGTGTTCTGATGAAGATGCTCCCCGCAGCTCCAGCCACACAGTAGCCAAACGACCCCTGATTCTGCTCTTGCTGTCACTTCTGGACCTCTTCCAAGACAGAGCAAGTTGCTTAACCCAACAACAGTATGAAGTTTCACAAAAGACAGCACCACTTCCTAAGTCAGAAGTCCACTTCGTTCGGGACTGGTCTTTTTGATGGGAATCACGGAATTCTACACTGTTCAAAAATGAGTTTTAATCAAGATGCCTCCCTGTCAAACAGTAAAGTTATTAATAATGCTGTAATCTTCCAAATAAGCTTTGACAAAGTTGTTTTTTGAAAAAAAAAAAAAAAGGCAAAAAAACCAGAAATGTAGTTGCTAATGTTTGAATAGATCTTTCAAAACACCTTTACAGTTTTTACTATGAACTCAGAAGTTTCCTATTTCAAATTTTGAAAAGTACATCATAACTTGCTAGTTAATATGTGATTAATACAGTTTGCCTGCATTTTTTAAAAAGTCTGTACTATTCTATATGTTTATGAGCACCATTTGATGCTATGGTAGTATAAATTTGAATAGAGCAGTTCATAAAACGTGAACCATTGTCCCTTTAATTTTGGGAAAGTTGAAAAATGTGCCCTTGAAAAATGAGTAGACAATAAGGGGCAGTTATCATCCCAGCCTGATGACCTATTCCTTGTATTTAAAAATTTTAAGAGCGAAATGATACATTCTACATATCTTTGCTTTGGGTTAGAAGCTGCATATGTGCATGCTAAGTTGCTTCAGAAATGTCCCACCCGTTGCGACCCTATGGACTGTAGCATCCCAGGCTCCTCTGTCCATGAGATTCTCCAGGCAAGAGTACTGAAGTGGGTTTCTATGCCCTCCTCCAGGGGATCTTCTGGACCCAGGGATCAAACCCACATCTCTTATGTCTCCTGCATTGGCAGGTGGGTTCTTTATCACTAGCACCACCTGGGAAGTCTTCTGTTATAAGCTATTTCCATTATATCATCATGATACTGTGTCTTCATGACAGTCTTGGAACTCTTATCCTCAGTTTGCAAAGGAGGCTACCGAGACAGAGAGTTTAAGTAATTTGGCTTCAAACACAAAATGAGCCCCAGATTTGGGATTGAGTTGCAAATCATCTATCTATTCTCCTCACTGCCTCATGTCAACCTCCTTACTATGGTTCACTGTGTCTGTGCCTTTTACCCAGCACTTGTATATGTACAAGTTTCCTGTGGTGGAGTGATTCTATGTGATGTAGACCATGGCTTTGAGCTTATAATTCATTTAAAAATGGCCTCAAATCCCAATATCAGAACACATAAAAAGCAACTTGTCCAAAGATACATAACATTGAGTCTTCTAAAAACTCTGAACTATTAAGCATATTTTATAAATATGTAAGTACATCTCTCTAAAATTATTAATGAAATCAGACATCTTATTAAGGCACAAGGGATGAGATTACTCTCAGCATAGTCCTACACTAATGAACCTCAAATTGCAAGAAAGACTCAAATGGCTTAAGCCAGTGGGTTCTTATTTTTTGTATGATACCTGGATATGACAATACAATGTTTGCATCTGAATATTCTAGATGCAATGATTCAGAGAATGATACTCTAGAGGTCCCCTTCATGGATCACAGCTTTTTGTGGCAAAGGGGCTTGCATAACTCAAAGAAGCTATCAGTCATGCCATGCATGGTTATCCAAGATGGGTGGGTCATAGTGAAGAATTCTGACAAAACGTGGTCCACTGGAGAAGGAAATGGCAACCCACTCCAGTATTCCTGTCTTGAGAACCCCATGGACAGTATGAAAAGACAAGAAGATATGACACTGGAAGATGAGCCCCCTAACTCAGAAGGTGCCCGATATGCCACTGGGGAAGAACAGAGGACAATTACCAAGAGCTCCAGGAAGAATGAAGCTGCTGGGCCAAAGGAGAAATAAAACATTGTTGTGGATGCATCTGGTGGTGAAAGTCCAACACTGTAAAGAACAACACCGTATAGGAACCTGGAATGTCAGGTCCATGAAACAAGGTAAACTGGACATTGTCAAGCAGGGGATGGCAAGATTGAACACTGACATCTTAAGAATCAGTGAACTAGAAGTGAATGGGTGAATTTAATTCATATGACCTTTATGTCAAAATTGAAGGCAGAACGAGAAGGGGATGGCAGAGGATGAGGTTAGATAGCTTCACCGACTCAACGGATTTGAGTTTGAGCAAACTCTAGGAGACAGTAAAGGACAGAGGAGCCTGGCATGCTACAGTCCACGGGGTTGCAAACAGTCAGACACAACTTAGAGACCAAAGAGCAACAACTGGAGAGTTGTATTGTACAATATGGGAGCCAGAAACCACAAGTATCTATTGAGCACTTGAATTGTGATTGGTCTGAACTGGGATTTGCTGGGAATGCACGTCAGTATGAAGACTTAATACAAAAGAAGAATGTAAAATATCACATGAATCTCTATTATACTGATTACATGTTGACACCATATTTAAGATGTATTAAGTAAGTATATATTACTAACATTAATTTCGCTTGTTTTCTTCTTGTTTTTTGAAAAGAGGCTACTAGAAAATTGAGAGCTACCCTTGGGGCTTTCCTGGTAGCTCAGAGGTTAAAGCGTCTGCCTGCAATGTGGGAGACCTGGGTTCGAGCCCTGGGTTGGGAAGATCCCCTGGAGAAGGAAATGGCAACCCACTCCAGTATTCTTGCCTGGAGAATCCCATAGATGGAGGAGCCTGGTGGGCTACAGTCCACAGGGTTGCAAAGAGTCGGACAGGACTGAGCGACTTTACTTTCACTTTCATTTTCATGGGCCTTACAGTATATTTCTATAGGAATATCTAAGACATGATCATTGTCCTTGCTCAAGGATGTGACAAGGGATATCTGTTAAAGTTACAAGTGATTGGAAAAAGAAAGTAGCATCTCCAAGAAAGCCCAAAGAAGGGGAAAATCAGTGTGGTCTACAGACATGGGGAAAGTTTGATGTTAAGGGTTGCAAGAGAGTCTTTGGATGGCCTTGATGAGGAAAAAGAATGGGACAAGGTCACTGTCGGTGCAAAGAAAAGAAAGGAAGAGAAATATTAAAAGATAACAGAAGTACAATGAAAACTCCAACTTTTTCATGAGCCCAGAAACAATAAGTGGTAATAATAAAGGAGATATATGTATTCATTTTTCTGATTTTTCTCTTAAGCTCTCTATTAATCCAGTGTTAGTAAGTCAAATATGTACCTTTTGGGGAAGCCATTTGACACATGGTTTTTTGTTCCGTCAAATAAATAATGTTTGCTAGTAACAACTGGAGTTCTCTCTCTCTTCTGAATGCAATTTGCCCCTTCATTTTTTACAGAATCACCCATTCTGAAACAGCTCTGCAAATGATTACGCGCTTTCAGGGTTACACGACTCACTGCTCTATGCATTTGTCAAAATTTTGGCAAGTCAAGAGATAACCTAAGGACATAAAAATTAACACATGTAAATTAATCACTGATTCTAGTTTGGGCTACGAAATCAATACAAAAAGTAAGTCAATTTTTTAAAGCTTCAATTAAAAAAGACATACCCAGAAGAGGTGCAACCGATAATCTGGCTTGTTTCAGTAAGAACATGTGCGGAAACCATATGTCAGAGAGAACACCAGAAACACAATCCGTGGGAAATGTTTTGTTTTTAAATCTGAAATCAAAATGGTAGTGTGAAAGCTATGTTTTATTCTACACTGAGAGAGCTGTCTCATTTATGTGACTCGTTGAAATAACGAAGTTCTTTTTGGGCTATTGGCCTCTTAATCTTGTATATTAATTCAGGTAATGCACCACTACGACTATCGTCTATTTAATTATTTTTATTTATGTGCCATTAAGCTCCATTTTCATTACTTTTGAAGTACAAAAAAAGGGCCAAACAAAGGGTATTTGGCCAGCACCAGCACCTCATTTACAATCTTCTGAAGACCCTTTTCTGGGTAGAGAATACAAATGACAGTCCCTGACATTTTTTAAAAGCATTTTTTACTTCTTTAATTAGGAATTTCAGGCAGGACCCTCTGCTTGAACCCTTAATATTTTCAGACACTTCTGCCTCACTTCTGGACTGATTTTTCCTACGTTTGTGCTGAATACATTCTTGCTTCGCAAGAAAGCTGCTTTCAGGCCCTTTCATATTCTGCTATAATCCCTTGGTAATTACAAAGTCTCTCTCTGCAACAATGGGCAAATCCTGGAGGAATTCGGAAGCCAGGGCCCGCATGCAAAATTGTCCTTGGACATCTCGGCTGAATTTGCCTCCCAGGGGCCCCAGACTTAGAAAACAGCCCTGTCAAAATGCAAAAAATCAGAGGAGCACAAAGGTGATAATGACAATAACTTTGTGTCAGTGCAAAACACTGGTTAAATAAAGAAGGACTACCAACTTTCAACAAAATATTTCATTTAATAGGGGATAAACCTTCACCATAGAAGTTGCAGTCCCAGCATAGCAAATTCCAAACTACTTAGCACTCCGCATATAACCATTTCACACCCTTACACAGTGCAGACCCGGGGGAGTCTATATACCTCTTCCTTCCCTTTGTCTTCCTGTAATTATTAGTACACTTTTCCCTTTTTTTCTTTTTCCTTTCAGTTACTGATATAAATATTGTATTGAAAATTCTTTAATGCCACCAACTCAAGAACATCAAAATAATATTTGTGTAATTATTGTGTGTTTGGCTATTTGCAATTCATCGTATTATTAAGTATTTGTAAGTGGTCATAATGATTAAGCTGGAGTTTTATAATATATGCTTTTCTTTGCTTATATATCACAACAAAATATACAGTTTACAGAAGTTTGTTACATTACTATTTGGGTAATTCTTAAGTCCTCACTCACCAAAATAGTGTTAAGTGCCTCTATCTGGTTTTGTTCTAAAGGCAAATAGAAAATACATGTCCTGCAGTTATCTTGGACATCTATTATTGAGATGTAATATGTAGGTAGTAAACATCTTATGACTTTTGCTCCAATACACTAAGGTAAGTTTAAATTGGTTGAGTAATGTGATAAAGGAATTGCCAAATCAAGAGAGCAGAAAGCTAAGAAATGTTAGTTTGCACTTTTTCTTTTTTGGCATACATATTTAACAATTTTCCCTATTATACTGTGAACCTTTGAGGAACTGATTAATGCTCTTTTCTGCTGCATCCTGCCCAACAATCATGCACTGAGCATCACCTACAATAGCTTCATGCTTCCTAATGACAGCAGTAATTTCATATCAGTGTCATTTCTAGGCCACTGAAAATATATACAGAAAAATAATAAAACCATACTTACTAAAGAGTAGCACGTACGTAGTCAGAAATAAGATTATTAAGGGGCTTCTAGAGTATTTTGCTTTTGCTTCACTGTAAGATGAAGTAAACATGGGGATTTTCAAACTGAACAAGCACTGAGACATAACTCAACTTCATCCTTCAGTCCTAAGAATTTTTGGCAGGTAAGCAACATGCCAATAATCCTAACAATGTTGAACTACCTAGTTGCATGTAGGGTTAGGGAGGTGGACCTCATTTGATCCAGAATTTCCAGGGGACCACAGTAGATTTTTTTTTTTAAAGACTCACAAAATAGACTACAGGATGGATGCTATAAGTCCTAGGTTGAGGATCCTCTGGCATTTATCCAGATTGTAGATTCTGAGATGAAAGGAGACCTAAGGCATGGCCTCTATATGAAAGGGGAGAAAGGAGAAGCCAAATGACATCCCCTTAGTCAGTTATGTCCACTTTCACCAGATGTGAAGAAAACTATACAAAACTTAAGGACTAAAGCTCGAGCAAGCACAGCGTGGAGAGCTAAAAGCCATGATTAAGCTTGGGAGAAAAAGAATATAAATTGCAAAGAAAAATGATTCACTATAAGCATTTACATCCTCAACCCAATGGGGTTTTCAATAAACCATTCGAGAGGGGGGAAATGCACAAAAATATGTTTCCATTGGCAAAAGCTTGTTAAATCTCCTAAAGCGAGTTTTTGTTTTATCCCCTGCTTTGAAAGTACTCAGTTCAATCCTATAAATTGGTTGAGGAAGGGAAAAAAAATCAGTTCCTTAGGTCCTTGTGAACATTTCACTTTTATTTTTAGAAATAAGAGATTATTTTTCAAAAACTGCAGGTGTGAGGAAACTAATATTGAAAGTCTCCCGTGAACTGTTTTACACCTTACTCCATTGGAGTGTCCTTGGAGTAAAACAAATTGGATGAAAAAACACAAACCTTGTAGCTTCAGATACTCAAAAGCTTATTACAGCTGAAAATGAGTAAAATATTACAGCCACCAGGCCTATTACAATAGAGAAGAGATCCAGCTTAGGCTCAAATGTAAAAGCAACCTCATTATAGCCTCCAGAAGCAAGGCAGTCCTGTTCTTTCACATGGGCCCCCATTTAACCTACACTTTAAAACAGAGTCTCAGTTTTCAGTTTAAATTACTAGTTAGAAGACAACAATGAAAGTGTTTACTTGTGAGAAAAAAAATCTTAAATACAAAAGAGTATTGAATTTTGTTCATTATTTCCACGCAGAGGCAAAGATCACAATGCCTCCCAAAGTGCTACTGGATTTCAATTTCAACATTCAACACGGCTCGTACACTTAGCACTTCCCAAACAGGCACTGAGATATGTTCTCAGCTTACCAGAAGGACAAAACACATCTTTCATTGCTGTTCACTCACTCAGTGGTGTCTCTTTGTGATGCCACGGACTGCAGCACGCCAGGCTTCCCTGTCCTACACTAACTCCCAAAGTTTGCTTAAACTCACATGAGCCCATTAAGTTGATGATGCCATCCAACCATCTCACCCTCTGTTGCAAGATTTTATGGGGCACTCAGGCACAAACACTATTTTTTCTTTTTCAGATTAACTAAAAGGTAAAAAGTAATTGAAATCTACTCACAAATACGGATTGGGGTAGGCTTTCCGGCTGCTAATACAACTTTAGGATTCTTTTTCTAACTTCTATAAAGCCATCTCTGACTCCACAAGGAAAATTTCCAGGTTTCAAAAACAAATGTCTTCCTGTGTTACATTTTCTACACATGCACACACATAAACACACTTTGCCAAATAAACATATAAATTACTATAGAGGTCAGATCATTTGCTTCTCAGGTTTGTCCATGGGTGGGTACTATGAAAAAAAAATACTGATAAAAGAACTAAAGAACCACAGTCATGATTAGATATTATAAAGACGGCTGAAGTTAGTGAATTCCTAACTGTGCTCTTGTTTTCTTGTATTTATGAGGATCTTCCATCCTTCTTACTTTCTTGAGTTCTTATGGGATTGAAATTTGTTAAGTCTACTCTAAACATATTCCAATAACAAAGTAACACCTATTCTTTCAGTCTCTTTTATAATGCTTATTTTCCAATAATCGAGTTTTTTAGAACACTTGTTTTCTGGGCTCCTTAAAGGTTTTCAAATTGCTTTTGCAAATGAACATAAGCTCCATTCTTGCATCAACATGAACAACAGGGCAAATGATTTTCTAATTATGGCATGTGATATCCTGCATGTCACTCAAGATAAAGGACGTTGCAATCAGGAGTAAATTCGAAACACTTCCTATTGAGATGAGGAAACTGATGCCTAAAGGAACTAAGTGATGTTCCTGAAGTTACTGACAGAGCTGAGAATACAATGAAGAGTTTTAGCATTCTAGATCATGGCTCTTCTGCTATATGATACCCTCATTTATGGTGACATTTTACAGCATATCTTTATTTTTAATCTTTGGGTAATTTGTTTATGAAATTGCATTTCCACCAAGCAAATACTCTTTCCATGTTAGGGCAGAAGTGATGTGCTTTCCATTAAAGTTTTCCTAAAACAGTCAAACCCATCTGAAAAATTTGAAAGTCATCAAAAGACAATACACATTTACCATTAGCATTTCATGAATACCAGAAGGAATATAGAATTGCAATCACCATGCATGATTTCTTATAGATTTTAGTCAATTAATATCATTAATATCATCTACAAACTGGCTTAGCACCCAACCTTACCCATATCAATGACTAAGTCATTAAGGGCCCTGGAGCCACATCTTGTATACTAAAGTCTCATCTGGTAATGGAAATCTTTGAATCTCTATTTCACCATTCCCTAATAAAATAAGTCATTTGTAGAACATTATGCATTAGCCTAATTATTTTTAAAAAATTTGCTTAGTACTTACTTGTGTCAAGTACCCGATTTGCTCCCAAGAATTGAGAAATAGGAGAGTGACTGGGAAAGTGAGGGAATCTACCCCTACTAACATGGATCTCAGGGGAACGCTTGGACTTCTAAGGAAGAACAAGATGCTGTCAAAGGTCAGAGACTTGTGTCTCCTTGTCCCAGCAAAGACTTCAAGTGACATTGGGATACCGAGCCAGGAGTCAGCAGTTGAAAATCAGTAGAATAGTGTTGTGTAACAGGAGAAGGATATCCGAGCAAATGCATAAACAAATGAAGTTGCAATGAGTCTTTCCCCTGCCCCTTGGGGGCAGGCTGGTGGGGCACTGGATCCATGTAAAGGCTCAGAGTGGACAACTAGGGAAAGGAACTTGAATAAGACACTGGTGACTATCCAGCAGCTTAGGGAAGACCACGGAGAGAGACAATCCCCAACAAATCACTGTGGTCACTGAAGTCAGCACGCGCAGTTGTAGTATGGCATTATGGACACGCAGAAGAAGAGCAGAAAATTGTGCCAAGGGGTATGCATTTTCTTATTGGGACTGTAATAAATCACCACACATTTACAGGCCTAAAATAACACCATTTTTTAAAAAATTTTACATTTATGAAGGTTAGATCAGAAAAGGGTTTTATTGTGCTAAAATCAAGGTATTAACATTCTGGAGACTCTATGCATAGCCTGTATCCATGCTTTGGTTTGTCTCCATCATCAAAGTCAGCAACAGCTATTCAAGGCTTTTTCATATCACTCTAATTAAGCTCCTGTACCCCTCTTTCGCTTACAAGGATGCTTGTGGGCCCAAGCAGATAATCCAGAATAAACTCCCCACATCAAGATCCTTAATCTAATCACATCCAATTAAACCGAGCTAAAGCAGTCAATCCTAAAGGAAATCAACCCTGAATATTCATCGGAAGGACTAATGCTGAAGAGCTGACTCATTGGAAAAAATCCTGATGCTGGGAAAGATTGAAGGCAAAAAGAGAAGAGGGTGGCAGAGGATGAGATGGTAGACAGCCTCATTGACTCTGAGGACATGAATATGAGCAGACTCCAGGAGATGGTGAAGGACAGGGAAGCCTGGCGTGCTGCAGTCCATGGGGTCACAAAGAGTCAGACATGACTTAGTTACTGAATAACAACAAAATGTACCTACTTGGTCCCACTGGCCATGTACAGTAACATATTCACATGTTCTAGGGAATTGCCATTTGGACATTTTGGGGGCTAGGGGCATTACACTGGCTACCACGGTGTGAGAGGAGATCGATAACCTCGGAAATTTCACATGAGATGATAATGGTGGAGTCTTGCCAAATGAGTAGACTTCCAGAGGGGTAGTGAATAGGAGGTGAGAAACAGAGGGAAGACGGCGTCCAGGCAGAGACAGCCCTGGAAAAGCAAGTGTCAAAAGTCTTTCATCCATTGCTTCCTTGTTAACTATATAATCTGCCACATAAGGAAACTGCTCTGACATTTCTAGTCATTTTGTTCACTACCAGCATATGCTATCCTTTTGGAGATTTTCACAGATTAATATCCTATTTCCATAACTAGCTAGATACTAAGGTTAAGTAAGCTAGCTGCACTATTCAAATATCCATTCTTTACCCTCTCTTTAAAAACAAATACAATAATATTCTCCTATTTAGATTTCAAATATCTTTTCATCATTCATATGGACTGAATACCATGATTACAAACAGCACTGAAATACATTCCCCCAGAAATCAACAAGGATCTCAATCATCTGGTCCTGTTAATTTACACATACTATTTACAGACTACTCAGACAATATCTATGTATACACCTTTTTATTTACAAAATAATCACCTCCCTCAATGGTCTTCTTTGAAATTCAAACCTTCCACAGTTCCCAACAGATTGGTGCAATTTATTTTCACTTGCTTTTCACCCAAAGAGGATGGGTGAGGAGTATGTGAAAATTAATCAAACATAGAATTAACAGGGAGTCCAGGGGAAAAGATGTGGTAGGTCCATTCAGTTCAGTTCAGGTCAAAGATGATTAACAACAGTCTGTCAACACAATGCTGCCTCTGGGTACCCAACCAAAATCTGGGGACATTCTAGCCAACCCCCTGTACCAGAAGCATATATGTCTGCCAAGGACCACCCTGAAACAGAAACCTCATGGAGTCTGGGAAATATATTCAAAATTGTCTCTACTGAATAACTCAAAACCAGTAACCATGCTCTAGTCCCAAACTGACTGGAGATATCTAAATGGTTCCAGGTTAGGACTGGCTGACTCTTCCCAGGAATGTTCAGCAAGATGTCTGAATCTGAGAGTTACACAGAGTTTACTTATCATTTATGGGTCTCAGATCAATCGAGATAATTGCAAAGTTCCCCTAAGAGAATTAATATTTTGTAGCAGACTTAAATGTGTCTATTCTTAAATATCCCTCAGGTATGAGCAAGCCACAAATTTAACTAAACCTCAAAGGTAATGTGACTAACCTCAAGGGAGGTAAAACACAGTGAAACTGGGGGTGGTGTCCAACTCTTTCCTCTTAACCATTATTTTTCACAGACTGTTGTCTGACTTGGTTGTGTAAAACACTTACTTGATACATATTATCTAAGAATATATTTATGTTGCCTTTCTATAATAACATTTCTATTTCTCTTGTGCTTTTGTCCCCCTAAATATATCCCTACCCTCTTGTGCTATTTCTCTGGATCTTTCCTTGGTGACCTAGCCTAATTTCCAAGGATAGTTGCATTCCCACTTGCTTTTCAGACTTCATATTGCCCTGATTTTTGCAAAGTTTATATTTTTCTATTGTTTTAGTCTTCTCTATGTATTGGGAATTTTGGCACAGTAAAAGTTTCCCTTAAAGAATCAACAATGCCATGAGAATGTATTTAACAAGTCATCTGGAAAAGATTGTAAAATATATCCTATAATCATTTACATCTTGCTATTCATGACAGCGTCCGTGGATATTTGAAGAATTCTAGGCATTAAAGTAGCAACTAATATTTAAATAGTGCCTGTTCTATGCCAAGTGCTGTGAAGAAAGCCAGGGATATAAGTAGGAGAGAAGGGAGTGAGGGACTTAACTGTGTATATGATATGGTTCCTGCCACAAAGAAAAAAGTCCAGAAAGGACAAAGATATGCAAATAGTTATAACACAATGTGATAAGTACTTTAAAAAAACATATGAACCAACTCCTTTGGGAACACAGATAAATGAACAATTAATTAAGCCTGAAGGAGTTCAGAGAAACTCCTGAAATTCAGATAAGAGATCATATTTATGCTGGGCTGTGAACGAAAAGCAAGTCTCCACAAAGGATTTGAAGATATTGAAGAGACAGAGGGAAAGAGGAAAAGTATATAACAACGAGAAAGATCATCACGACCAGGGGTTCATCAAAGTTCATGCCTCAGTTCCTGGCACATGTCCAATTGCAGTAAATATTTTTGAATGAATGATTATGAATGAATACATGTTTGAAGAACTGACTACATCCTTAGCATTCTTTTATGGTTTAAAGTATGGATATTTAGGGGTGGGTAGAGGGCATAATGGTAGCTGATTGCATACTACTCCTGGGGGTAATTAGCTGCAGTTCTTCTTTCATAGTTTCCATGACAGGACATGGAGATGGATATCCTCCAAGAAATGAATAGAGGGCAATGTGAAGGAACTACAACCTTAGCATCCCTCAGCTTAGCACCATAGCTTCTCTCTAGACTAACAGCTCCCAGGCAATGATTTAAGCAGTGGATTTATAGCCAGATAGTTAATAATGAGCTAAACAGGATGGGGTGGGTAGAACAGGCCAGGTAGTCTTAACCACAAATAAAAGTCTTCTGAGAAATGGAGCCTGTCTGGACTGCAGAGAATAATAGAGGAGAACGAAGTCATGGAGGACCTGAGAGCCAGAGACTAGGTCTTTAAGACCTTGGAGAATAAGTAAAAAATATGGGCCTAAGAGGGATCGGAAAATTCAAAGTGATTTAAGTAGGAGTTTAACACAAGTGGTAGCTCGGATGGTAAAGAATCTGCCTGCAATGCAGGAGACCTGAGTTCAATCCCTGGGTCAGGAAGATCCCCTGGAGAAGGGAATGACAACCCACCTCTAGCAGTCTTGCCTGCAGAATTCCATGGACAGATCATGGGGTCGCAAAGAATCTGACTCGGCTGAGCGACTAACAATTTCAGTTAATATGAGAAAGTTTGAGTCCCAAAATTAAAAAAAAAAAATTCTGCTTCAGGAATACCTGTGGATTGGGGAACATTTGTGGGGGTTGTTATCTGAGTAGAGACTGAGACAGGTGCCCTGGTGCTTGTTCAAGGAAGAGGAGAGGGTAGCACGGAGCTGGTGATGGCAGTGGACAAGAACTGGGAAGATTTGAGACAGACCTAGAAGGTAAAATAGAAATTATAAAATACCTACTGCAAATTTAAGTGTTTTCTCTATATTTGTGAAAACATACAAATCCTTTCCACTAGGGTCCTCATTGATTCTTCCCCTTTTCAACAAATATTTACTGAGCATTATGGCCAAGGCACTGAGGACCCAGCTGAAGCCAGAGAATCAAGCTCTCTGATCCACTAGAGCTTATATTTTGGCAGGTAGACAAACAAACAAATAAGTGTGTGGACAGAATAATTTCAGAGAGTGCTGTAAAGAGGAAACTCCTTTAGACCCAGTGGTTAGGAAAGAGTGTTGGGGATGAAAAAACCTGAGGTCACTGGAGGATAAGAAGCCAATCAACAAGAAAAGGACCATATATGCCTCATCCTTGAGTTAGGCTTCCTACCAGTCTCTTTATTATCTCACTGATCTCTCTCTCTTTTTTAAAGATTCAAAAGATTTTTTAAACCTATCTATATTCACAAGAGTTTTGATCTACATATACATTCTCCGTGTCACTGCAATGAAACTACTAGGGCAAGTGATCTTCCATAGCAGGCTCTGTGACCTTCCTCCTAAGAAACAGAAAGAACACATACTAGCCTTAAATAAATATCAAAAGAATAACATAAGTTAAATAATTTTCTATCCTATCACACAATCCTGAATGATAGTTGTTTTTGTTGAAACAGATTCAGGTTTAAAACAGATTGGTTTCATTATCCATTTCTTTAAAAAAAAAACAAACTAAATAACAATTTAGCATACATTTAATTGCTGATTAACATAATGATCTGAACACCTTGAAATTAATAATATTAGAGCTGTTATTTATGGATATATCAGCTGTCTGGAGAACTAGTTCTCCAAAGAGTTATGTATATATATACATACACACACATATATATTCCAATTCTATGAATTTTCAGTAATTTGTTTAGATTTTTTCATTTAACTCTTTATAAAAATTATTCTAGGTTGAAATCTTGACACCATATTGCATATTAGAGGTTCATAATGATTAGAATTCTTATAATTCTGAAATAAACAAAAGATATATACATAAGTAAATCTCTGTACACTTACATCTATCCAGATATATTTTTATATACAGATAAAATATTTTTATTTAGTAAATACCATAGACTATCTTAGAATACAATCATATGGCTTGGGCTACTTCTATTATGTTCTGACTGTAATGTTCATCCTAATTTTCCATGTTCTTGTAAAGAAAGAATCTAAAGCCTTGAGGGAAAAGGAAAACATACAAATGCTATTACGGTACACATTTTTGAGCAGCAGGAAGCCAGTAGTAAGTGTCAGAGATTGATCAGAATTGTGTTCTATATATAAACAATTGCCATCAGGTGTGCCCCGGTACGAGGTCATCTGTGTACCCAAGCAGTAATTTGAGCAATTTAGAATTTCATGCAGCCTAGAGAGGGAATAAATTATTGAAAAGTTTAACTTCAAGTGTAAAATGCATCTTTATGGCAGATTTCTTAAAGAAACGGATTCTGTCCTTTCATATTAAATTAGATTTGTTAGTTGAATCAAAATTTTTAAATAATTTACATACACACACAAAAGTCTATTGCAGTACCATTGGTTTTGCAGAAGTGGGAGATGACCCAAAAGTAAGGAATATATATGCATATATATTTGGTATTTTCTACCCACAACAATTCTTAATTTTTTAAAGAGCTTTTTACTGAAGAGAAGCTGAGTTTAGCCAAACTTGACTATTATTTTTCACATACTTGAAACCAAAGATAATAAATAGAGATACAGCTACTAAGAATATAGGTGTGTGCTTAGCCACAATCATGTCTGACTCACTGTGACTCCATGGACTGTAGCCTACCAGGCTCCTCTGTCCATGGGATTTTTCAGGCAAAAATACTGGAGTGGGTTGCCATTTCCTTCTCCAGGGGATCTTCCCAACTCACAGGATCTTCCCAAGTCTCCTGTGTTGGTAGGTGGATTTTTTACCACTGAGCTACATGGGAAGCCTCAACATTAGATTATTATTTCCAGACTGATCCTCCAAACCATACTTATTTCTTCTAGACTGCTACTCTAAATTTGATCTATTATTGAAAAGAGTTAGGAATACATTCTAGACTCTGGAATCTCAGACTATATTTTCATTAGCTTGGAATTTATGTTAATCAACTGGAACGTTCTTCATGACAGAGGATTCACCCTATGGCAGATTCATGCACATTGTTTTTTTTCTTTTTTTCTATTACATTAGAGTTCTCAAGTTTTAGACTACATGGTCACATTTCCAAACCTCCTTTGATTATGTGGACACAGGACAAAGTTGTGGTTACTGGAATATGAATGGAAGTGATGTGTACCATTCACTGGTTGCACTTCTAAACAGAATGGGTGTGGCCTAAACTGATTCATTCTCACCCACTGGAATGTAGATGCTTTGCCTGGAGCTGTGACAGCCATCTTGAACACAGAGGAAAAATCTTAGAGTTCATATTGGCTCTTGGTTGCTACATGAGAGACTAATGAACTTTTATCTCATTCAAACCACTCTGTTTTGTGATTTATAGATCTAGTCTATAACCTAGTACATACTTCTATGTCATCATCATCCATTTAACTCTAGCAATCTTCCAACTTCAAAAATCTTACTGTTTATAATTCATAAAATGATCACTTTGATTAGGGATTCATTTTAAAGCACTTAACATGAATTTTTAAATTTATTACAATTTTTAAAGACTTATACACCTCAAATGCAAAAAGAATATTCTATTATTTTAAAATTGAATTCTCTAGGCAAGAATACTGGAGTAGGTAGCCATTTCCTTCTCCAGGGGATCTTCCTGCCAGGGATTGAACCCAAGTTCGCCCTCATTGCAGGCAGATTCTTTACCATCTAAGCCACCAGGGAAGACCATGGACAAGCTTAGTTCAGTTTAGTCGCTCAGTCGTGTCCAACTCTTTGTGACCCCATGGACTGCAGCACGCCAGGCCTCCCTGTCCATCACTGACTCCCAGAGTTTATTCAAACTCATGTCCATCAGTCAGTGATGCCATCCAACCATCTCATCCTCTGTCGTCCCCTTCTCCTCCTGCCCCCAATCCCTCCCAGCATCAGGGTCTTTTCCAATGAGTCAACTCTTCACATGAGGTGGCCAAAGTATTGGAGCTTCAGCTTCAGCATCAGTCCTTCCCGTGAACACCCAGGACTGATCTCCTTCAGGATGGACTGGTTGGATCTCCTTGCAGTCCAAGGGACTCTCAAGAGTCTTCTCCAACACCAAGTTCAAAAGCATCAATTCTTCAGCGCTCAGCCTTCTTCATAGTCCAACTCTCACATCCATACATGACCACTGGAAAAACCATAGCCTTGACTAGATGGACCTTTGTTGGCCAAGTAATGTCTCTGCTTTTTAATATGCTATCTAGGTTGGTCATAACTTTCCTTCCAAGGAGTAAGCGTCTTTTAATTTCATGGCTGCAGTCACCATCTGCAGTGATTTTGGAGCCCAGAAAAATCAAGTCAGCCACTGTTTCCACTGTTTCCCCAACTATCTGCCATGAAGTGATGGGACCAGATGCCATGATATTAGTTTTCTGAATGTTGAGCTTTAAGCCAACTTTTTCACTCTCCTCCTTCACTTTCATCAAGAGGCTTTTTAGTTCCTCTTCACTTTCTGCCATAAGGGTGGTATCATCTGCATATTTGAGGTTATTGATATTTCTCCTGGCAATCTTGATTCCAGCTTGTGCTTCTTCCAGCCCAGTGTTTCTCATGATGTACTCTGCATATAAGTTAAATACGCAGGGTGGCAATATACAGCCTTGATGTACTCCTTTTCCTATTTGGAACCAGTCTGTTGTTCCATGTCCAGTTCTAACTGTTGCTTCCTGACCTGCATATGGACATGCTAGAAATACACATATAGCTCATTATATGAATGAAATGTAGCTTTTCAAGATGGTGTTTTGGACTTGTGCTTTGCCAGTCTATCACAGGACAGTTATGAAAGCATCAGTTACGCCTAAGGCTCTTCTAGTTACTACAAGGCCACAACTGAAAGTTAGAACTAATTAGGGAAGGAATAAGACTGAGACAAAAGGGATGTGATCAGGATTCAAAT
The DNA here is from genome assembly GCF_019320065.1 of Cervus canadensis. Classification (NCBI taxonomy): domain Eukaryota; kingdom Metazoa; phylum Chordata; class Mammalia; order Artiodactyla; family Cervidae; genus Cervus; species Cervus canadensis. The sequence continues at coordinate 10,975,910 of NC_057416.1, read as the reverse complement.
GTACACATAAACAATTCACCTTTGAAAAATGACACAATACAATTTATCGCTTTTGGAAATCAAATTGAGGTCTAGAAAAAACTCACTTCCCTATTTGTTTTTAAAATTGAAAACTCTTATTAGGACAGTGACCACTTTTATTTCATTTAATTCTTTGTTCCTGATGCTTAACACAGAGCTTAGGTCAAAGAAACTTACTAATGTTTGTTGAATGACTGAATTAATATCACTTATTTAAAGTAATATTTGACACTGGAATTCATCCTGTCTCTCTTTGTTCTGCAGATTGGCATCAAAAGAGAATACAAGAGTACAGAAGTATAACACAATATTTTGAAGCTTAAAAAGTGATGCCTAAACTGAATTTGAAAGAATGAATAGAAGGGGAGACGGAAAGAAGATGAAACTGTGGATGAAACAGGTTGGAAAAATCAACCAAGCACAGGATAAGAACCAGCAGGGACCATACTAGTTGACCCCAGGAAGATGCAGAATCTTCAAAGTTAAGTAAAAGATAATCTAATGACCCCACAATTCCACTCTTAGGTATACACCCCTCCCCCCAAAATTGAAGACAATTATTTAAACAAATATATGTACATGTTTGTTTATAGCAACAGTATTCAGAATAGCTCAAAGGTGAAAAAAAAAAAAAAATCCCAAATGGCCTTGAATGGATGAATAGATCAAATCATGGTATAAACATGATGTATATTTCATATATATAAATATATATGTTTACATATATAAATATAAATAAATAAACAAAAATAATAAAATAAATAAAAATATATATATATAATGGAATACTTAGGCAAACAGAAGAATACAGTACTGATATGCACTACAGCAAGGATTAAACTTGAAAACATAACGTTAAGTGAAGCCAGACACAAAGGGTCATATGTTGTATGATCCACTTACAAGGAAGCTTCAGAACAATCAGTCCATAGGAAAGTAAAGCACTCTCCTAGTGACCAGGGTTTTCAGAGAATGGAGAGAAACTGCTTAATAGGTAAAGGGTTTTACTTTGGTAACACTTGAAACTAGAGAGGCACAGTGGTTGCATGCCATCGTGACTGTACTGAATGCCACTCAATTGTTCATTTTAACATGGTGAATGCTACATTAGGTGAATTTCTTTTCAAAAAATCCTTTCAAAATAACCTATAATACCTTATGACTTAGAGTTTCAGCAATCTCTTTTGAATAATTTTTTCATCAGCATCACAGCAATTCTACCATTGTGCCTGTATCTTATTTATGTTTCCTGAGTACATTTAGGTTCCAGTTATGATAATCAGTTCAAGTCTAGGCTCAGATGGCAAAGAGTCTGCCTGCAATGTGCAAGACCCAGGTTCGATCCCTGGGTCAGGCAGATCCCCTGGAGAAGGAAATGGTAACCCACTCCAGTACTCTTGCCTGGAAAATCCCATGGATGGAGGAGCCTGACAGGCTACAGTCCATGGGGTGGCAAAGAGTTGGACACAATTGAGTGACTTTACTTTCACTTTTCACTTTCTTTAAAACATTACTTTCCCTTAAAGTATAACATTGAAAAAAGAAAAAAAAAAAAAAACCCAGTACTTTTAGTAGGAGGTAGCTGAATAAGATAGAGCTAATAAACACGTTTAGTCCATCTCCTGGAGACCCTGTCGGGGGATGGCATAGCCAGGAGCCAACAGAGGCCTGAGCAGGGCTGCTGCAAGTTAGGTGCCGCCCCCTCCTCTGATCAGAGCGCCTGTTCTCCCCTGAACCATGCAGGGGACCGTGTCCTCCCCACCTGGACTCCTACAAAGGTGTCCTCTCGCTGTTACGCACAGAGAGGAATTGGAAGATCCTGCTCACTCTCAAAGAAAGGGGCAGCTCATGAATTTTCATCACAGGCTCACATGCAGATCGGGGTCAAGGGGAGTTAGGCTGAGTGTTGGAGGCAGTCTCAACACCTTCCACTCCCCGAGGGGGAAAGTCGGCAAAGGGGGCATTTGTAAGTTTCACATTTTCGGTAAAGCTGTCAAAATGAATTAAGCATAGTGGGAAAAGGGAAGCAATGTTTGTGAGGTGAAGCTTAAAACTAAACAACTCTATGTGCCATTAACACGATTATGCAATTATGAACAGTTTTACCAAATAATAATACTATGCATGGGAAAAGGTATATTGGTTATTAAAGACATTGTGTATATAAATTATCTCTGAGTCACTTGTGACTGAAAAGAGTGATAGCTGGTGAGGTGCTCTGCCCAGGGTACAAAAGATCCCGTGTATACTGATCAAATTATGCAGATAATCACTTCATGAGAGTGATTTGCAGAGTTCACACTGCAAATATAATAACAGTAACAGCAATGATTATACTATGATATGTCAAAGGCTTTAACCTCATAAAGTTACGTTACACAAACATCCTTTTCTAGTATAATATGGGGTTAAGCACACAGACACTGTAACCATAGTTTGTGTCCCCATCTGAGTTCCAAACTTACTTAATCTCTGTGTATCAACTTTCTCACCTGTAAAATGGGAATAGCAATTCTAGGTATTTCATAGGGCTCTTGTGAAGATTAAATGAGTTGTGGCATCAATCATTTGGATGGTACCTGGCACGCAGTGAGTACCATGTAAGGAGTAGTCGTTATTCCTTGGGTTTCTCAGGTGGCGCCAGAGGTAAAGAACCCACCTGCCAATGCAGGTAGACATAAGAGACGTGGGTTCGATCCTTGGGTCGGGAAGATCCCCTGGAAGAGGAAATGACGACCCACTCCAGTATTCTTGCCTGGAGAATCCCATGGACAGAGGAGCCTGGCGGGCTATAGTCCATGGGGTTGCAAAGAATCAAACATGACTAAAGCAACTTAGCACACATGTAGACATTATTTCTTAACAGAAGTCCCATCAATGAATTTGTAAAACGTTGCTCGGCAGAAAAACAAATCAAATTAAGTGTGGGAAGTTGTGAGACACCAGGAGTTCCCGCATCTGTCCTTCGGCCTGCATGGTCACTGTCGTGCTAAACTCACTGCTTTTGTGGTGCCCGTGATATGACCCAAGCATCCTCATGCCTCACTGATAAATTGCACCAGGCAGCATACAAGCAAAGTGATAAAGTAGTCATTTGAGATGAAAAGGGCACTGACCAAAAGAACTCCCAGAAAAGCAGAATTCCCCCACGGTTTCGATGAGGCGTAGTTTTTTCAATTGCAGATGTCATTTCCACAAACTTTCATTTTGGCATCTGGCACATGCATGCTATTTGAAAGCAATACTGCCCATGTGCCGGCTGTTACCGTGACAATCTTGGGGACTGCTTCACACAAATTAGGTGAGAACTTATCTTTATGAAAGAATGTCTGTCACTGACAATTACGGTGATGCCCCGCCAGTGCCTACAGTGCGAATTCGGAACGTCAACATGCATTTCTCAAGTTTTATGATTCAAAGAGGAAACATCAGGCTTGAATGGGAGAAAAAAAAAAAAAAAGCTCAGTCTTCCAACTGCCACACTTATGCTCCCATTAAAAATGGCGGGGCCTGGACTCCATTAGTTAGCAGAAGTCACATTTGGATAAAGAGGTGAACAAGCCACAATCCACTGCCATAAAATGGGTCACTGCTTTAATGAAAGAAGGCCTTGTTCTTAATGTATTTGGATCCCAAATCAAATTATGTCGTATTAGAGACCTTTTGGTGGCGGGGGGGATTTAACAGTCTTTTCTGTTGCTTCGGAAAGGCCTGCTTTTGTGCTGAGCTGTTCAACTGAATTTCTTTGTTAGGAAGATAACCAGGACATTTAGGCTCACCGACCAGCTTTCTGAAAACTTTTCTATGGAATATTTTAGCATACATAAGCAGCCTTAAAATGTGTGCTTTAGGGTTTTGAGTTGAAAATAAAAGCCAAAACCCAGAGTGATAATTAGTTTATTGTTATTCATGGTGACAACATTTTTTTTTTTTTAATGAGTTTCCTAAAAGCTTGATAGGAACCTTGGCCTTTGGAATTTGAGGTTAATATTTTTAAGTCATAGCCCTGGTAAGAAATATTTTAAACAAAAATCATCAAGCATCCCATTATATTTGGCATCCCTCTTGTGATTTGTTATACAATTTTTTAAAGCTCTAATGTGACATATGTAATATACCTAATAAATGTTTACTTACTATAAAACTAAGATGATATGTGCAAAAGTAACTTGGAAGGCATTATGAATTTTAATATTAATTTTAATGTTCATGAATGCAACCCTGTGAAGTATGAAGTGAAAGTGTTAGCCCCTCAATCGTGTCTGATTCTTTTTGCAACCTCATCGACTGTATCCCGCCAGGCTCCTGTGTCCATGCAATTCTACAAGCAAGAATACCAGAGTGGGGTTGCCATTCCCTTCTCCAGGAGATATCCCGACCCAGGATCAAACCCAGATCTCCCATATTGTAGCCAGATTCTTTACCATCTGAGCCACTAAGGAAGTCCTGTAAAACTCTAACTCAGTAGATTAGAAGAGCATCCAGGTGGAAATTATGATCACTGCTTCAGATCTAGTATAAAATTTAAATGTGCTTCTGCCTTATTTTCTCTCTCTTTCTGGTTCTGGTGAATGTGATGATTTGTTCTGTGAGCTCAGATAAGTCATTCTTTTTCCTCTGCCGGCCCCCAGTTCTCAGCAAGTATTATGACCACGCCAATAGCTTGCTTCATGGCAGGTACAAGATAAAACAATTTCCTCAGTTACCATCAAAGGCTGCCTGCAGGGTATGGGATAACAGCAGAAGCCTTATCCTAGGATCATTTTGCCAATTCTGCTTCCACTCAGGCAGGAAAAACCAAGCTAGGAGAAACTAAGAGCAACTAATTGTTATTGAGCACTTGGTATACGCTGTGTTTGGCTTGTATTATTTCATCCAATCCTTGCACAATTAGCAATTCCACTTGACTTCCACAGTGAAATCAGGCTAGACTACAGCTATCAAAGGCTGATATTTATTGAGTACTTACTATGTATTAAGTGTGTTACTTGCATTATCTCATTTGATCTTCACACCAGCCTTGAGATCTTAGAGTCAGAGATTATTATAGTTCACTGTGAATTACTGGGAGACCATAGTCACTTGTATTTGCTTTCCGACCTCTTATAAATCTGGTTCACACTGGGTTGCAACTTGAAAATGAGATGATTATGGAGAAGGAAACAAAAAAGAAATAAACTAAGGAGGAAAGAGAAGAAAGAAGGAGGAAAAACGATTAATTGATTGGCCAACTAGGTGGGAGGACTCAGACTTCATTTCCCTTAGTTCTCATTGTAACTTTCAAGGTAGAGATGTTTATTTTGCCCACATTTAAAACGAGAACACTGAGGCTTGCCAGGGTTAAACAATCCTGGCAAGTCAACAGGACCTGTGGGTAAGCTGTCAAACACTGGGGCCCCATGTTCAAATCCTCAAGTTCACGTGCCCGGCAGACCCATGCGGCCATTGCCCTAGGACTGTGCAAACAAGCTGAGCCTCAGACCAACCCAGAAGACAGGGGCATGGCTGGCTCGTCAAGACCCAGGGCTGGAGCGGAGCAACAGGGAGATGAACCTTTCCACGTAGACACGACTCTTGTCTAGCGGGACACAGCATTCCTGGGAGCGGGTGGCTGCTCGGCACACAACAATTTACTGTGTGAAAATCCAACCATTGGCTTTGCTTAGGTTTCTGACCAGCTCCGTCTTCTAGGACTAAGAGATGGCGAACACTGTGTTGACTCTTATGCATGGTGTAATTGCAGTCTCCTTTGTCTCTATCTGTGTTGTTTATTTTAATATTGCTATTCTTATACATATCTTAACACTTAAGATGCCTCTCTCTTCCTTTAAGGAACAGAGGGAGTGGTCAGTGAAACGCAATGAGAATCACAGAATATGAATATATCATACTGTCTTTGGCTATTTATAGTTCAAATGCTTCCCCTGGACTTTGAGCATCTCAAGGGCAGGAACTTATTTCATGTATTGATGAATCCCCAGGACTCTTCACAGGGCCTGGTTGATCCTGTAAGTGCTTGCTGGATTATCTATATAATTAATACTACTCAGATTTAACACAAACACGGCATATGAAAAGACAGAATAGCTATTTGAGCAAGAGTTGAGATAAGCTAGAAAAAATACAGTGTCTTCAGATATTTTGGTTCATGCCCACTTTCTCTACCACTGCTTCTAATGTTTTAAACTCTCAGAGGGTGACCTTTGTGTTAGATTTGTCCTTGACACATTGGCATTGGGTACGCTAGGGGCTAGCATGGCTCACTGAAAACTTTATTCCATGATTTGAAGGCCAACTTGTTAGTCATTTAAAATAGGGCATCAATTTTTATTCTACACCCAAATCATAAAAGATTGCTTAACTTTGAGCAAGCGTATCATGCTGCCTACATAATCATCTCAGAAGATTTAAAGCACCTAGGAAGCTGATAAATTGTTTTTAAAGTTAAGCAAAGATATGGTCTAATGTAGGTTGAATCGATTCGGTTAAAACAACCACCATGAAATACTTATAAAGGTGATTGCTTTCTGCCCCTAAAGCCCTGCAAAGCTGCCCTTAGGCGTAGGTTAAAATTAGAAATTGTTAAAAGTAAGCAGTATGTTTATGAAGGGTAAGGAATATTTGAAAGCAAGATTTAAATATTTTAAAAATATGTCTGATGCAAAATAAAAGATTTCACTATCTCTTTAGAGTTACTGAGGCGCAAGATAAGACTAGGAAAGTTCACCCGGCCATGTACATTTTACTGCAAACATGTCATTTTAGACATCTTTCAAAATGTATTTGGAATATGGAAAGCAATCCTACTGAGGTATTGTTTGGCATAGCTCATTGACATGTTTATGTTTGTAAAGTCAATCAGATGAAGACAACTATGAAGTTTTTGTTTATTTTTTTTCTTCCTCATTTGTGTGAATGGAGGCTAATTTTTTTTTCTTTTCTCTTTTTTTTTTTTTTTTACTGAAAATAGCAATAAAAGAAATGTGTGATTCTTTTGGCATATTATTTTATCCTTAATTTTTTTTTAAAGAGCTAAATTTGGACAATTATTTAGGGTATCATGTTCAAGAAGACTAGAATAAATGGCCAATGCATTATAATATAAATACATTAATCCATATTTCAGAGTCTGGTTTCCAAGACTAGGGGTACACTCGAATGCCCTGAACTTTCAGGAAGTCAAGAACTACTATAATCTCAGGTATATCTTCCAAAACAATGGCAAGAAATACAGCTCTCCACTGTGAAGAAAGCTGAGCGCCGAAGAATTGATGCTTTTGAACTGTGGTGTTGGAGAAGACTCTTGAGAGTCCCTTGGACTGCAAGGAGATCCAACCAGTCCATCCTAAAGGAGACCAGTCCTGGGTGTTCATTGGAAGGACTGATGCTGAAGCTGAAACTCAAATAATTTGGCCATCTGATGCGAAGAGTTGACTCATTGGAAAAGACCCTGATGCTGGGAGGGATTGGGGGCAGGAGGAGAAGGGGACGACAGAGGATGAGATGGCTGGATGGCACCACCGACTCAATGGATGGCATCACCAACTGGATGGACATAAATTTGAGTAAACTCTGGGAGTTGGTGATGGACAGGGAGGCCTGGTGTGCTGCAATTCATGGGGTCGCAAAGAGTCAGACACGACTGAGTGACTGAACTTAACTGAACCCCTAGAATTGTTATAAGTATCCAATAGGGCTTTCTCAGGTGGCACAGTGGTAAAGAACTTGCCTTCAAATGCAGGAGAAGTATGTTCAATGCCTGGGTCGGGCAGATCCCCTGGAGAAGGGAATGGCAACCCACTCCAGTATTCTTGCCTGGAGAATCCCATGGACAGAGGAGCTGGGAGGGCTACAGTCCACGGGGTCACAGAAGAATCAGACACAGTTTAGTGACTAAACCAAGAACAAAGCATAAACAGCATATATAAAAACACTTCAAAAAAATGTTCCATAGATAAATACCATTTAATAATAATGTAACAATTATAATTATAAATTAAAACAAGTTATCATCTTAGAAATTCTTCTCCATTTATCATATTCTCATTCTCTATACTGTGGGAAGAGAAGAGCATGACTGAAATGACATTTTTAGAAAACTGTACTGAACTTAAACATATCTTATACTCTTGCTTGTGGCAGAAATGGGTTTATGTTATGCTTATCAAAAGCAGGCTTTCCTTGGAAATTAGAATCTCCAAGAAATCGATTTTTACAATAGCCATAAATCTTAGTGAAGATATAAATTTAATATAGGGTACAAAAGAAAGGATGAATATTTGAATCATTATGCAGGAGAACTGGGAGAAGATTCCAGCATAAAACAATGTGAAATGGAGACCTGTCTCCAGGCACTAAAGTGTCCTATCAAAGTACAGTTTATGAAAGTTTCCCAAAGTTCTCTTTCCTGACTTTCTTAAACATCTTCTGATATATCAATTCCAGCAATATTTTGGCAGTCTAAAATTACACCATTCTGACCTTGACATTAGTATTCAACAGCACTGAAGGAAGAATGACAGCTTCTCCATCCTAGTGGGTGATCTTGCAAGCTTTTACCTTCATGACTATGGAGTTTCTGTCAAGTGTGCTTCCAGCCGAATGATCACATTCTTTTGAATTATGAAGTGGCTGCAAACTGTGCTAATTGGGTCCACACTGATGTCACTGATAAGGATTAAACAGCCTTGATGGTCTTAAAGTCACAAATAAATACCATCTTGTTACACATGTATATTCCACTTAGCCTCATCCATAACTAAGGCCATGCAGAACAGAACTGCTTTATTTAATTAAAATCGTCATTAAAGACATTAAGATGAATTAGAGGCAAATCATAAAGAGATGAATGGAATAGCTGAGAGCGACTATAATGAATGGTTACATATCATGATTATTTTTTTCATTATTGATGAAGGGTGAACAATATGCTTGGGAGTGCGGAAAAGAGTGAATAAGGTTTCATCTTTGCCCAAAAGAACCGAGCTATAAATGCCAACAGAACAAAAAGCGTCTGTCCAATCACAGAAGCCATAAGAGACGATGGCCTGAACTAATGTAACTGGTTCCTCTGTTGCATTACAAAGATTTTTTTTTTTCTGTATTTAAAGATCTTTAAGCAGTAAGCTCCCAAAAGGCAGGGGAAGGACTAGAAGAGTCTGTGACTATGGCCTTTGTAGAGTACAGTGGCGATGGTACTCTGGGCGCTCACTACTTTCTATCTGATAGCCAGTGGGAATTTGCTGTATGGTGCAAGGAACTCAAAGCCAGTGTTCTATGACAATCTGGGCGGGGGGAGGGTTAGGGAGGGAGTTGGGAGGAAGGTTCTAGAACAGGGGGACATATGTATACCTATGGCTGGTCCATGTTGATGCACAGCAGAAATCACCACAATATTGTAAAGTAATTGTCCTCCAATTAAAAAAAAATAAAATCAAGTGTTATCTGATGTAAACGTAACAGTCAGTGTGAAATTCTAGGGGACTATAATGAACTTCTATATACAGTTCAGAGATCTTTAATCACAACACTATACTCATACTTTAAATGGGTGGAATGTAAATAAAATAGCTAAAATTGATAAATTATTGATAAGGTGCTAAGTCATTGAAAATCAAAATGTAATAAATTATTATATGGACAGAGGAGCTACAGTCCATGGGGTTGCAAAGAGGCAGATATGCCTAAGGGACTAACACTTTCATTAAAAGGCAAATTTGGCTACTGAGTTGCTCTGTGAATTTAATATAGGCACTTTGAGTCATTCAATAAATAATTTCAGCAAGAACATTTTCATACAAAGGGAGTATAGAAGTTGATATTTTAAAAACTCAGGTTAAAGTGCAGTAATGAGGTTTTAAAAACACTCGGTTTTTGCCACATATACTTTTTTAAATAGAGCAATTCAGATACAATCACAGTGGCATCTGCATTTTCTAGTTACCAAATTTGCCTGCCGTTTCTGTCCATGGTTTGATGCTTCTGTATATTTTTGCATCAACACTATATAGAGTTTTACGTGCTTTATAATTTATATAAATGATGCTACAGCTACATGTCCTGCAATCCACATTTTTCACTCAACATTAATTTTGAGATTGCCAATATTTAACTCTGGTTCATTTATTTTAGATTCTTCATAGTACCCCAATCATTACTCATTTATTCAGTTAATTATTTACTGAGCATCTACTAAATTCCAGGTGGCAATCTGGGTGATGAGGCCACAGCCGTCAACTAAATCTGGGACACAATGGCTGTTGTGTTAAAGCCTTCTTGCTAGGGAGTAGATTCCAATGCATGCATCCTTTCTTTTGGGATATCTTCTTGTGGCTCAGATGGTGAAGCATCTGCCTGCGATGCAGGAGACCCGGGTTCGATCCCTGGGTTGGGAAGATTCCCTGGGGAAGGAAATGGCAACACACTCCAGTACTCTTGCCTGGAAAATTCCATGGACGGAGGAGCCTGGTAGGCTACAGTCCATGGGGTTGCAGAATCAGATAGGACTGAGTGACTTCACTTTCCTTTTCACATTTTACTGTTACAAACAGTGCCACAGTGAATGACCATAAGCATCACTACTTGTGTGTTTGTTTTAGAGGAGACATAAAAGAACAAGGATATTGTTTTTTTCTAGACTGGGCACACCTTCAGTCTTACAATATAATACAAATTGTCGTATAAATACAAATTGTTCTGTTAACTTTATGCACACACACATGGGGCTATTAAACAGTTCCCACGGATTCACGGTCTCACACACTGGTCTTTCTAAATTCGGTGACTTTTGCCTCCTGATGGATGTGTGATGGTACCTAATTTGTGTTTTCCTAAGTTGAGCATCTTGTATGTAACTGTAATTATGGGCCACTCCCCATTTCCCTCTCATGGATTATCTGTCCTTATTTATTATCTATGTATTGGATTGTCTTTTTCTTATTTATATTTAAGCATGTCTGGTACACTGGAAATTATTGTTGACCAGATGGGTTGTTTTTATCCTGGTGTATGGCTTACATTTGTTTAGTTTTTGAAAACATATTTCTGTCATGTGAAAGTATTTGACTTTAATATAATAATATCTACCATTTTGTAACTGCATCATTTCTTCCTTTTTAAGGAAATGATCACTTATTCAAATGTATGAAGACATTCTGCAGTATTTTCTACAGGTTTTAAGATCTGACTCATGTTTATGTTCTTAACGCACCTAGAATACACTTTTGTATCTGAGGGAAGGAACTAGGTTTAGTTTATTTTTGTATCATATTTCTAGTTATGACAGCCAAAGTGTTCATATATTCTAGTTGTCTTATGCTCTCCTTTAATCTCTTTGGAGCTAATGGCCATGTAACTTGCTTTGGCTAATGGAGTATGAACAGAAGGACATGTATATAAATTCAATGTAATGCAACAGAATCCAGAAAATAAGCAGGGAATTGGCCTTCAGCCAGCTTCCCTGAGTAAAGTTGTCAACTAGGTGAAGTTCCTTTGGAGGTGCACTCATCCATGTTCCCGAGTCCTCTGCATGGTAAGGAGACAGACCTGCCTTCTACAGGCAAGAACTTATCCTTGGGCTTCAGTTCTTCATCTATCACCCCAGGCAAAGCAAAGACAAACCTCTGTCTCCTAAATTACACCCTCCAAACAACACTAAGGCTGCAACCATTGGAGAAGAAAATGACTAAGAAATTAATTGTTGCATTTTTTTTTCCAGTAGTGAGTTCAAGTTAATAGGATATTTGAATTAGGGCTTCCGTGGTGGCTCAGATGGTAAAGAATCTGCCTGTAATGCAAGAGACTCAGATTCAATCCCTGGGTCAGGAAGATCCCCTGGAGAAGGAAATGCCAACCTACTCCAATATTCTTGCCTGGAAAGTCTCATGGACAGAGGATCCTGGTGGGTTATAGTTCACAGGGTTGTAAAGAGTCAGACATGACTGAGCAACTAACACCCTGAGGGCATAACAGAATAAAGTAGAAAGTGAAAGTGAAGTCCTTCAGTCGTGTCGGACTCTTTGCGACCCCATGGACTGGGGCCTCCCAGGCTCCTCTGTCCGTGGGATTCTCCAGGCAAGAGTACTGGAGTGGGTTGCCATTTCCTTCTCCAGGGGATCTTCCTGACTCAGGGATCGAACCCGGGTCTCCCGCATTGCAGGCAGACGCTTTACCGTCTGATCCACCTGGGAAGCCAAGTCTAAAAAGTTTGGGAAATACATCTCTAAAGATTTGAATCCAGGATTTACAACAGTTCTGCCACGAACTAGTTCTGCGACTTTTGTCAAGATCCTCAGTTACTCAATGTGTTTGCTCGTACAGTGAACAGAACGATACTGATATTACAGGGTTGATGCGGGAATGATAAAGCAACACTGCATGACTGCATGCCCAGAACAGGGCCTGGCACGTGGTAGACACTGAAGATGAGACTATTATTGTCATTATTAATACTTGCAATAATACCAATGGTGTGCTTTGATAGAGGAAGACATTTTTAGGATGGAATACTGTTCTGTTATCCTGAAAGCGCAAGAGGCAGGCAGCCTATTGAGAAGAAATAATAATGTGATTGTTAGTTTTTTTGAAGCTTCAGAGATAATACAGGGAGTTTGGGAATCAGTTATTTATTATAAAGCAATAATTTCAAATTAACCGTGCAAGAGTATCTTATTTGTATAAAACAGATAACTATTGAGAACCTACTGCACAACACAGTTGAAGAAAGCTGAGCGCCGGAGAATTGATGCTTTTGAACTTGGTATTGGAGAAGACTCTTGAGAGTCCCTTGGACAGCAAGGAGATCCAACCAGTCCATCCTGAAGGAGATCAGTCCTGAGTGTTCATTGGAAGGACTGATGCTGAAGCTGAAGCTCCAATACTTTGGCCACCTCATGTGAAGAGTTGACTCATTGGAAAAGACCCTGATGCTGGGAGGGATTGGGGGCAGGAGGTGAAGGGGACGACAGAGGATGAGATGGTTGGATGGCATCACCGACTCGATGGACCTGGGTTTGGGTAAACTCCGGGAGTTGGTGATGGACAGGGAGGCCTGGCGTGCTGTGGTTCATGGGGTCGCAAAGAGTTGGACACGACTGAGCGGCTGAACTAAACTGAACTGCACAGGTGTGTGAGACAGGGCTCTGTGGGGACCTAAATGAGAAGGAAATTAACAAGAGGGGATAGATGAACACATGGAGCTCGTTCACTTTGCTGTACAGCAGAAACTAACACAACATTGTAAAGCAACTACACTCCGATAAAAATTAATAAGAAAGAAAAAGGAAAATAAGGAAATATTCTCACAAGTAACATTACCTTTTCCATCTTCATCTTCATTGTTTGATAATTCAAAAAGGATCTATTAGCTCTTTAGAAGAGCAACCACACATTCTGTCATTCTACATCGGAATTCAAGCTTCCATTCATACATTCATGTTTTTCTTCCAGCAGAGAAGCTTAAATACATTGAGTCAAAACTGTACATAGTGAGAGATGGGACCTCAAAGTGTTAATAAAAGTACTAGAGATTTTAGATTCTGATTTTATGTTCTCTAAATGGCATTCCTTTCTCTCTTAAGTGTTTGGAAACAATTCTCCCACTTCAAAATAAATCAAATACATCTTCCTTGCTTATGTGACTTCTTACAGAATGAAAGACACTGTACATAAACATCTCCCTTTTATTTCAAAGGTTCATGGCAGTAAGATTATGTTTAAAGCTTAAAAGTTGTTAAATAATAAGCAAAAATGCATTTATTAGAAATTGAAATGAGGAGAGTTGAAACACAAGTCAATAAAAGATAAAATAATTTTCTAGTGATTAAATTAAAAGACTGAGGGATTGAACTCATGTTAAGAACAGTTAATGGCGTTGACTGTGCAGGTCTCATTATTCCATGAATTATTAATTCATCTTCAAATAACAAAAGTGTGAGACTTAATTAATTTTTACAAAATGTTTGATGACATTATTATTATAGGAAGTGTGGATCAATATTATTACCACTTTAATTATTCAGTGTGATTACAGCTTTCCTTAAACCTTTGAAACCACTTTTGAAAATAACTTTTCAAGGAAGTTTTTATGTATTGGTCTGTATTCAATAAGAAATAAATATGAATCCTGAAAATCATCAATGTATCCATTCGAATACTAAGCAAAATTAAATTCACTACCACATATGTCAACTTGAACTTGATGTACAGGTTTTGTGTGTGTGTTAATTCTTCACCTTTAAAGTTTTTCAGTGCACCAATATAATAAACCTAGGAATAGTATTTTATACTGCTATATTATTTTTATATTATTTATATATTTTTATATATTTATATTATATTTACAACATGCTTTCTCAGACATTCCTGTATTTAATCTAGGTAACATCTTTGGAGCTAGGAAAGAAGATAGGGTACTCTCATCTTACAAATGAAAAATTGAGGTTCAGTGAATTGCCCTAAGATCCAGAGGTGATAAGCGGTGTCAACACGAGAACCCATTTTTCCTTATTTCTTGCACAGTGTTTATGCCATTGTAAGCATCTTGTGCTTCTCCAAGCAGCTTCACCTTGGAGCTCAGATCGCTGTGCACATTGTTGTGAAGACTGAACAGTTCAGTCGCTCAGTCGTGTGTGACTCTTTGCGACCCCACGGACTGCAGCACACCAGGCTTCCCTGTCCATCACCAACTCCCGGAGCTTGCTCAAACTCCTGTCCATCAAATCAGTGATGCCATCCAACCATCTCATCCTCTGTCGTCCCCTGCTCCTCCTGCCCTCAATCTTTCCCAGCATCAGGGTCTTTTCCAATGAGACAGTTCTTCACATCAGGTGGCCAAAGTATTGGAGTTTCAGCCTCAGTATCAGTCCTTTCCATGAATATTCAGGACTGATTTCCTTTAGGGTGGACTGGTTGGATCTCCTTGCAGTCCAAGGGACTCTCAAGAGTCTTCTCCAACACCACAGTTCAAAAGCATCAATTCTTCAGCACTCAGCTTTCTTTATAGTTCAACTCTCACATCCATACATGACTACTGGAAAAACCATAGCTTTGACTAGATGGACCTTTGTTGGCAAATTGCTGTCTCTGCTTTCTAAAATGTTGTCTAGTTTGGTCATAACTTTTCTTCCAAGGAGCAAGTGTCTTTTAATTTCCAGCTGCACTCACCATCTGCAGTGATATTGTAACCCCCAGAAACACAAGTATGTAAACGTGTGTGTGTGTGTGTAAATATTTATAGCATGATTTTGCATTCTTTAAAGCATTTTATAATGATTAAAGATATCATCAAATACAGGCATGCACACATACACACACACACACAAAACTACTAAGATGAGTTGCTAAACTAGAAGAAAGTCAGGTTTAAAAGTTAAATTTTACTTTGAGTTCTTACTTGAATATACTCTTTGTCTTATTATAATAAGGATAGGAAAGAGGCTCATCATTTTATCCCATAGTGTAAAGTTTACACCTTGGACATGTAGAAACTAGCCTTTATTTATTAACAGGGTAAAAAGGAGTTCAGGAATTTTCATGTTGAGTCAAAGTCCCTTTCAGTTAATAACTATCATTTGCATTTCTACCAGAAAGAGAAAAAACAAACAAAAAGAATTCTAAATCTGAAAGATCAGACAAGTTTATTATAATACCAAATCATCCTTTGCTAAGAGTTTCCAGATGGCAGGGAATAGGGGCTGCTGAGATGGCTGGGGAAAGTGTATTGTCCAGAAAGCAACGACAGTTCCTATCAACAGCATGACAAAAACACTGCTTTAATGAAAAATTCTAATATTCTGAAGAGTCTCCATCACTATACAACGTAGATTTTCTTAAGTATAATCTCCACTTGTGTTGGAATCATTCTGATCTTGGGAACATCAATCTCACTGCTTCTCATATTCTTTCATTTATTTTAAATGATTAGAAACACAAATTATATTCAGCTCCTAAAACTGTATAGTTGCATAGGTTATGTTTGTAAGATTCACTTGAGTTATGAAACTAGTCTTCACATAATAGTAGCTTCCTTCTTTAAAAAACAATCAGCATTGAATTTGTCTCCTTACTATCTCAATGAGTCAACTTGATAGCTGGATAATTTGCTAATGATATAATTGCATGCACCATTACACTTTTTGATCATATCTGAAATCAGTAAATTGATGCTTTCAATCCATGATTTTAAAAATCGACCACTTCAGAGACTGCATTGATATGGGAAGTGAGCCAGATGCACTAACCATTGAAACCACACAGAGAAGACTATCATTGTACTGATGGGAATGCAAAAGGCTTAAGACCCACACTAGAGATTTCCAGTTTATAAATACATGGTTTAAAGATTATTTTTAAGTGAAATTGTGTAAAATCCCCTTTGAGTTTGAGTCATCAAGGAATGTCAATTAAATGTCAAGGAAGTGAAAACAAACTGAATACATTCAAAAAAAGAACAGTTGTGATTAGTGTAAGTAATAACTTTTATGGTGCTCACTCTGTGAAACATTAAGGATTTGACATTTGAGGAATAACGCAGGCTTTCAGGAGTGATGCTGTTTCACTAATTTGGTTAGCACACGGGCCCCTTAAGAGGCACTCTGCAGTCTCTCACAGTGGCTGACCCCTGCCCATTCATGTCCCCACAAGATGTGGTTTGGGGTGACTGGATGGCTCTCCTTACCATGCTGATCTCCCTGCTGCAGCACAAATGTTTATAATCTTATTACCATTGGCATTTGCTCTTCATTAGGTGATAATTATACCACCAGTCAGAGGCTTGCTTCAAATGTTTTGTTTAGTGCAGTTTTTCTAAGGTCAAGTTGTTGTGATGAGTTGATAAGAAATGTTGGGCCAATCTGAGCTCTGTTGAGAGGGCTGCCACATTCAGAGATAAAACTAATTAGGACGCCATTCATTGCTACTTCATCACCGTGACACAAGCATGCTCCTTAACACACATCTCTAATTTCTGCTTTCTAATGAAATGAAGAGCTTCCTACTTGCTAAGAGCCATGCTGTTTCAGCAGAAGGTCAGTGGGAGAGAAGAACTAACAAGGAGGAAAAGGAAACAGAGAATCCAACTGGCAGTCTCGGATGGAGCAATGGGAAATGAAATGATGGAGGTTTTTGAACCAGAGGAGATGTTTCAAGGTACAAGAAGGTCATACCAAAAAGGGCAAGCAATGAAAAGATGTGCGGAGGCAGAAAGGCATCACTGGGAAAGTGAGAAAGGAAGATCATCTAGCAGCCACATCCTGGAGAGATGACAGAAGGGAAGCCAGGGAGCAAAGATGATCAGTAACCAACCACAACTCAGTCATTTTTATCAGGAAGAACTCGCCAAAGTGGAAGCAACACAGGTCGTACAAGCAGAGACTGGCCATTTCATGATTTATTTTTATTTAAAGAGTAGTTCCAAATTCCTTCTAGATGAATGGAAATTTTATCATGCGTTTTGGCAGAAACCTTAAGCCACAGAGTAAATGCCTTGCAAGTTCATTAGCAGACTATTTCAAAGGAAAACTTCTACCAGCTTTGGAATTATGAGAAACAGAAATCTTAGAAATATATTTTCCCTTCTGTGTTTCTGGGAAAATAATTTTTAGAAAATATTTTTAAGAAACTTCTGAGTATAGGAGAAAGGGAAAAAAAAAACGAAGCACATGGCTGAGGCAACATAAAAAACAATTCAATAAATAACTTTAGGGAAAGAACCAGAGCAATAGAGTTACAGAGGGTCAGAATGTAAGTTATCCTTCAGTTAGAGTCAGATCTTGGCCTCATTGATTTCTAGTTGTGTGCCATTAATTCAGTTAAACTACTAGCATGTAGCTAAAATGTAAAATGAGAACAATAATGGCATGCTTTAGCCACCATAATAATTAAATAAGGCAATACCAATACTCAGTTCAAGGTAATACTTACTAATATCTATTAGTCATTAATAACTTTATAATTCAAATCATTTGATTTAGCATCAATTTTGTTTCCTATCATTACCAACTATGACCAAATTCAGTATATGTTTGTGTGCATACATATGATAAAATGTATAAAGGTAGTTCACAAAATTCTTATTCTGATTATTATTCTGAAAATACCATTGCTTTGAGTGTAGCTTGTCCTGTGTCTTGCTGTCTTGCTTGAATGCATCATCCTTTCCTTTCCATCACTAAAATACTAACAAACCCCAGCTCAAGTTGACCATAATCAGTTTTCAGAGCAATATTAAAGGCCACAGAGCCAGTTGCTAAACAAGTGCCTGGTAGGAGAATAGTACATTTAAATAGCACAGCATGGATAGAATAGATAAAAGGGGGGAACTGCCTTGGGTCATCTTAGTTCACTTTTTTCTTTGAATTAAACCCTCAAGTCAGAAAGTAGACGATGGAATGGCTAGAAAACTCCCAGTTCTAATGCCACCCACTTACAAAATCCACAGATCAGAATTCCTGCATGAAACTGCAGAAGTCTTCATGGGTGCTACACTCGACTGGTGGCTAGAATTCTATTTCCCATCATTTCACTTGCTGATGTGGTCTTTGATCAGATCCAGGGGTTTTTCTGGGCAGACAATTATTTTGGGAACATAACTGCTTTCCCAGCGATGTCCATACGGCCCACTCAGTTGCATTGGCAGTTGCCACGTCTGTTAAACTTATGACTCTACCATATTATCTGCCATTGGTGTTGGAGACATGGGAGGGATTTAACATGCTCATAATGTTAAGCCATGCCGTTGTCAGGTTTGCCAGGTGATTCATCGTCACTCTGTAATCTTGGTTAATTTTTATTACATGGTGGATAATTGCCCTAAGTGCATAAGACACAATAAGATGAGAAAACCTGATTATGAATTATAAGGGAGCTTCTACATCACAAATGGAAAAATGAAGCATGTTGGTAGGATCTAAAAGTGAGCCCAAGTGTGGAAATGCAAATAAAACTTTAGACTGAGAGACCCAGGAACCCATGAAAGAATATGTGGTAACATTGTCCTGAGTTAACCAGAGCCACTGGACTGTTCGGCTGAGAGCATCCATTAAAAATACTGACAACAAAAAATTAAGGTACCTATTTTCTTTTCTCATGACACAGGGAAAGAAAAACGGGACTACTGGAGTGCATCAGAAGAAGGAACACATGAAGTGTTTTATAACAGAATCCTGGATTCTGACCAAGCATTTAACTAAATAAGAGAGAGGGCTCTCCATGACCACATCCTCCTCTCTGGCCCCGCCCCCTGTGAGCTGGCTCCTCCCCAGTCAAGGATGGTGGTACTCCCTGCTCTGATGGTACTGGCAATGGTACCCAGCTACCCTCGCCCCACAGAGCTTAGTGCAGATGGCGGCTGTGCCCGTGATAGTTCCAGTCTCTTTCCATCACAGATCATCTTTATAAGCCGGGCATGTCAGTGCTCTAAACTGATGAGGTAAGTAGTGATTAAGGCTAAGTGGAACTTGTTAATTCAGCAACACTTTAAAATAATTGAACATGAATAAAATGGCAAATTATAATCAAAGTCCTTTGGGAGTACATCTGAAAGCTACATAATGCCACATTAGTTCATCATGACTAATACTACTATAATTAATATTAAATGGTAAAATAATGACGGGCTTCCTATTCTGAACGTGCATGCTAGGGAAGAGATTTCCTGGCATGTGACATTGGAGTGAGAGGTAGGGACAAAGGACATGGAAAATGGAAATGATCATTTCGCAGCACAGTTTTTTTTTTAAACTCAGCATCTCCCTGTTGAATTGCTTTCTTAGCCTCTTTGGTATTTGAACCACAACGTTCTCCATTATAGCACTGTGTTCTATAGAAAAGAACAGACAGTGATGAGAGTCTCCTAAAGTGACTTCTAAGGTTTTAATACTCAACATGTGCAGGAGGCAATAACATGTTTGTTTAAGAGCTTTTGAGATGCAAAGAGTGACCTTTGTGTTTCTAAGAATGCCTGATAATTGAACGTAGATGCTGCATATTGGATAATAAGGTACCTGTAAGGCAGGAATCATATTCCACCAGCCCTTGTAATTGAAGGGCACAGTTTATGTCAGATTGGGAGCCCTGCCTCAAAGAACCTCAATAATCATAAGCAGTGGGAGACTAGCACTTTCCATGGCTAGGGCAGGGTGATCTTGTAGCAGGGCACTCAGAACAGAAATAAAGAGATACACTTGACGCTGAATCCAATGGTGTTTGCCTGACATGATGCCTGGAAAATGGGTGGCAACATAAAATTCCCGAATGTGGAATTTAGATTCATGAGAGTGTCTTTAAGTGTATTTTAGAGGTTGGTCATAATCCAGCAAAGAGCTGGTAGAAAGAAGTGGAGGAGCGCAGAATAAAAGGCTAAGTTAAAAAACCGAATCAAATGCACGAGTGTGGCTGAGTGGAGATGGTGATGAGAGGGACGGTGGGGAAGGGTGAAGCCTGCTTGGGCTCCTGCCTTCCCAAGGGGTGTTTGCTTTTTGTCTGGATGGTAGTGAAGATGCCTGAAGCTCTTCAAAGGAGCAACTGACAGTCTGCAATGATTTGTTTGTTTAATGACTATGATTTACCACTCTCCCACGTGGCGTTCATTACTCTGACACATTTAGGTCAAGAGAAGTGAGCCCTTGGTTCAAACACAGGTCGCTGTCCTTCTGTGAACCGCAGCGATGGATCTTCCCCATTCAGCGATTTTAAGCCTCGAGATATTAATAGGAGTTTCCGTCAAGTGTCTCATATTCCATCCACATCCTTTTTGCTGAATGTACTTTATATTTTACCTTTACTATGTCAAATGATTCAGCTTTCATTGAAACAGAGTGGCTGCCGTGGCATGCAGGTTCGCTTTAAAACAACTGAAATAAAGCTACCCTGTCTATTTTTCAATTTCATAAAACAATCACCAGAGGTATACCATCTGCAAGTCCCATTTATCTGGCTTCTGGGGAAAAAAAAAATCCCCTAAAGATAAAGAAAGAAATGTGCTGGATTTTACCAGAGTATAAATTCTGCTTTGTAACTAGACTGGGTAAGAAGCTTTATAAAGGACAATTTGAACTTTAGCTTATATCTTCTTTTCCTTGAGTGTTCCCTTCAGCTCCAGAGGTAATCACTATGACCCCGGATCATTCCTCCAGATTCTTTTGATTGTCTAAACTCCAGTGTCTTTACTAGTTTTTATGGGATCTTTGACCTCCCCGGCAGTGTCCTCAGTTAATTGGACCATAGTTTTGAGCTGTTAGCTTGACACCATGGGTGGTTGTGCTTTTAAGAAACACAATGTCATGTTCCTTTCAGGTTCAGCTATGAATTCATATTCTGCCTCAGTAAAACCTCAGGAGAAACCCATCTAAGAAAACGCTATGCATCAAATGGCTAGGTAAGTAGAATAATGAACTTTTCACGGTCACAGATGGAGTACAACCCTTCCTAAGAGCTCAACTGAAATAAAACAAAATGCCAAACATACACAGCACTGAAAAATCTTATTGTGACATGGAATTTCAAAGGCAGATAATGGGGAAAAATAGACTTGCAATCTCTAACATGTTACAATGTTTCAGCATACTGGAAAACCTTCCAAAGCATGACTATGTGTTTTTAGTATAATTATAAAAAATAATTAGTAAATTAGAATCCCATCTAATGTGATATAAAATGATATTGTTCACATAAAATAATAAATGTTTAGAGGAGAGCGGTATTAAAGTGTTCCAACAAAAGTCAGACCAGTTTGTATTTTAGTTAATTATCTATAAATGAATAATTGCATTCAGTATTGCCTACAATGGACCAAAGCTCCACCTACGATGGCCAGAAAGGAAGATCTCCATTCCTGAGCAAAAGGTGTATGCACTGGTCACAGATCACACAGAGAAATGTCAGACTTAATAAATCAAGTGTTCTTTCCAGAATACCGAGATACCCAATTATGAAACCAAGCTCCTGTGTGATGTAGCCACATCAAAATGATTTCTTCTATGTAACTATCTTAATACCCAACTTATCTCATTCTTTCTACCCTTAGTAGGAACATGGCTCATCCACAGACCTCCTTCCTTCTCTTCTTCCTTCCTTCCTTCTTCATCCCCTCCCTCTCTTTCTTATTTTCCTCAGACATCTATAGAATTAAACACAATCATAGGTGTCAGGAGGATCTAAGAGACAAGCTAATCCATCACTGTTATCATCCAGATGAGAAATATAGGCCAAATAGGATTAGTAGCTTGCTCAGAATTCCACAGGTAATAAGATTCAGATTCCGGATATGGATATCCTGCCTGCTGGCATACTGCTTTTTCCCTTCCTACCACACCATCTGATATCTCTAATTTCTCACAGGTTTCCCAGTCTTTATGACTAGCAGGAACACTCTGCATTACACTTTGTGCCAACAGTTATTCAAGCATTTCTCTCCAGCTCCCCTTTGACACACAGTCTGCAGAACCGCCTTCCCGACAACACAGCTTTGGAAGAAACTCTGCCAGGGGTGGGTGTCCGTGGAAAGGGTGGTGAACAGATGTGGATTCCAATTATCATTGGACTATTATTTTAGTAAGTACTTATTGATCACTTCTTTGCATTAGGCAGTGTTCTAAATATTGGGTTTAACACAACATACAAAAACCATCATCATGGATCATATACCTTCACAGGAATACAACACACAAACAGACAGATAGACAGACAGACAGACAGATAGAAAGAAAAAAGGGAAAAGAGGAGGCATAGAGAGTAAGGCTTCTATTTTATACAGGTGAAGGCCTCAGGAAGAGGAACTATTAGAAAAGATAATTGAAGAAAAAGAGAAAATCATGCAACGATCTGGGAGAAGGATGCTCAAGGCAGAAGGAAACCAATGCCCCCAAGCTGGGGTGTGTTTAGCATGTTCTAAGGATGTTCTAGGATGTCCGTAAGGTAGGTGCAAGGAGAATGAAAGAAAAGATTGTAGGGAATATGGAGGGAAATACATGTTGGAGAGAAGAGGTAGGTGGGTCTTTCACAGCCTTAGAGTTCTCAGTAAAGACTTTAGTTCTCTCTGATTGCTGTGGATGAGATTACAGAAATGCAAAAGAAAAAGCAAACGGTCTAAATAAAAGGCTACTGCAGGCCAACAAAAGCTGATAGGAGCCTGACTGAGATAGGGGGAGATGGCAATGACTGGACATGGGACGACATCAAATTCATTTTGAAGACAGATTCCACAGGGTTGGCGGGTGGTGTGCATCTGAGATATGAGTGAGAAGGGGCACGGATGGCTGGCGCTCTCACTGGCTATGGCAGGCAGACCGCTGGGTGTATGAATGCAGGGCTCAGAGAAGGCTTTAGCCCACAGATAGAAAGTTGGGAGTCTCAAGTTTAAAGGTAATTGAAAGTCATGAGACTGGATACCACCACCTAGAATGCCTCTGGCTAGAGAAGACATCTAAGGATGAAGTTCTGGGATACCCCACAGTGTAGCCAGCAGGGCGATGAGAATATAACAAACTGAGATAAGGGGCTGAGAGTAGGAGGAAAACCAAGAATGAGCACTGTGCTGAGAGCCCAGTGGAAAAAATGGAGAGAAGGAGGAATGGGGCACCTGTGTCAAACGTCACTGATGGACCAAGACGAGAACCGTGAGACGCACAATCAGCTTAGCAAAAGGTGTCTAGATTTTGTCCAGAGGGGTTCAGTGAAGTGGTAGAATCAAAACCCAATGTTTTTTGTTCTCAACAGAAAAAGGAGAGCATAGGGATTGAAAGGCATATGTGGGATAAATAACTTCTGACATGGTGCATGAGGGTGGTTGACAGAGGCCTCTCTGAGGAGGCAAGGCTAACCAGGCCCAGAACTTTGAACAAAATATTGACAGGTAAATAGCCTGACAGAAGCAGTGCTTCAGTTCAAGTGAGCGGCATGAAGAAGAAGAAGAAGAAGAAACTTACTGGCGGGAAGTGATAAACCTGCTAGAATGATGACACCTAGATTAACACAGAGATAAAGAAAGTGTGGACTAAGGTGGTGGCAATTGAAATAATGAATGAAAAAAAGTGCCAACTGGGCAGAATGTTCTGGAGGTTTGTGTGACAGGTGGTGTTAACACCCTGGGTCTGCACAGTGTGAGATGAGGAGGGGATGTTCAGTCTCAGGCATGTGGAGATTTTGGTGGTGTCATTACTGGACCACAAAAAAGGTTGAGCGTCGAAGAATTGATGCCTTCAAACTGTGGTGCTGGAGAAGACTCTTGTGAGTCCCTTGAACAGCAAGGAGATCCAACCAGTCAATCCTAAAGGAAATCAATCCTGAATATTCATTGGAAGGACTGATAATGAAGCTGAAGGTCCAATGCTTTGGGCACCTGATGTGAAGAGCCGACTCACTAGAAAAGCCCTGATGCTGGGAAAGATTGAGGCCAGAAGGAGAAGGGGACGACAGAGGATGAGATGGTTGGATGGCATCACTGACTCAGTGGACATGAGTTTGAGTAAGCTGTGTGAGATGGTGAAGGACAGGGAAGCCTGGTGTGCTGCAGTCCTGGGGTTGCAGAGTCGGACATGACTGAGCAACTGAATAATATTACTGAGGCAACAGACAGGACATTATAAACAGTGAATTTGGGATCAGAACTAGTTTCTGCTCAGCCTGGGTGGCTCCTAGACTCTGTGCCACTCATTCATTCTCTCGTTTTCACTCTGACCCTTCACATTGCTTTCTCATCACATGTTCCAGATTGGTCTAGCTACAGTGATCCACAGTTTCAGTTACAGCAGTAAAGATTTCAGTCTTTGCCTATTGCGTCTGAGGGATCATCAAGAAATCATCAAGTGCATGTTCAAAGAGCATATACAAAAGGGCCTAAGGAGAACTTCTAAGAGTAGGCAAAACTTAGAGAGATAAAGAATGGAGGGTCAAGTAGAGGGAGATGTGTACTTTAGCTCCCGGCTGGAGAGGAGGAGCTAGTCTCAGTGGAGGCTTTCGGAGCTCGAGGGTTTCATGCCTGGCGGCTGGGAACGGTCTGTGAGCCTTGGGTGGCTGCTGGCCTCTTCTGCCGTCCAAGGTTTGCCATCTGTGACAGTGTGACAGAGTTGCCGGCTCCCCCTTGGGAAGCAAAGCCTTGGTCCCTCCATGCAAACTGCCACGGAGCCTGAGCTCCACCATGTTTGAGAGAGATCTAGGCGCAAGTGTTTGTAAAGGAAAAAGTCTTCCCACCAAATGTGGAGGTTCAGAGGCCTCCTCTCTCATCCACTTCTCAGACTGTTTGAATCTATTCCAGATCTTTCTGCTCACTCTGGTGGGGAACCTGTCCTTGGAGGCAGGAGTCCAGGAACCCAGTAGATGCCCAATAAATATTTGTGGTCCCCCAGCCAGGCTGCTCAGAGGGGAGGGCTACTGAGATCAGAGAAACCTGCTACTTTCTCACAACTGTATTTAGGGGAATGGAAATAAACGGGGGTGAAAAAAAGCAATAGAGACAACTCCCTACTTCTACATGAGACACTTTCTAGAAATTACATGTGAAAAACAAACAACAAAGCAATAGCAACAGATTCGTAAGCCAGAAAAAAACTTCTTTCTCAGTAAAGTTAGATATCCATATACACCTCACACATGTATTTCCTAATTTGATTTCACCTTTAGATATAATTTCAATACAGTATTTTGTGTATCCTTTCCGAGGTTGTTTTCTCCCCATCGCCCCCCAGCTCTATTCATAGGGTTTCCCACATTAGGTCCAATAAGGTCTAAGAATGGTTTACTCCCAGCAGTAAACCAAACATCTGTCTTTGTTTCCTTTTCATTATGTTCATGAAAAGGGCTACCCCCATTGCTTGTGTCCACCTCTGCTTATTTCAGCATTCCAGTTCGACTTCTTAATAAGGAGCACACAGAACTAAATAGTCAAGTTACACGCACTGCTAAGTGAGTATGGATGAGCTGGTGAAATGGGACTGCTGTCAGGAGGCAGCCAACAATACTTGAAATAAGTGTTCATCAGTTTATGAACAAAATTCCAAACACGCCCAAGAAATACAGCTCAGGGATGGGAGGTTTGTCTACTGTGCCCAAGTGCATCTAAAGGTAAAATATAAACATGTTAATTTACTTGTGAAATATATTTTAACTTTATGCATCTTCTTGGATTGTTGAGGCAAGGTACTCAATGAAGGTGCATTTGTTGCATAATTAACTTGTACTAGGCATTGTACACAAAGGATATATATTTTATACATCAATATATGTTATAGAACAGAATATATATGCCTATATGTGCAAAATCTCATTTATCCTCTATTCATCTTGTGTTGATACATTACAATGATCATTTTTTTTCAAATGAGATAACTGAGGTTTGCAGGTATTAATAATCTGCCCACAGCCACACAGTGTATTAGTGGTGAATCTGGGGGATCTGTGTCCTGTCACAGGCATTAACGACTGCAGCATATTTGGGGCGATCTATAATATAACTCGAAAGCTGCAAGAGTTTGCCATAGGAGCTCTTGTCTCCAGGCGCTGTGATCCTTGGAATTTTGTCATGCTGTAGCAACTTCCTGGCAGGGGAGAACAATTAGGTTCCCGTGAAATACTCTGGCGTCTGTCCACCCTCCAATGAATGGAGCATGGCATCACCCCCTCCACAGCCATCACTGAAGACATACTGGGTTTAAGGCTAATATGTTATTTTAATAGTGAATTCTGGAAGCTTACCAACAGCAGTCAGCATTTGAATTTGGCATGATTTCCCTGATGCTTGTTGCTCATAATTTCATTATTCTCCAGATGTTAACATATTTTTCTGGGATGCTAATTTTTCTTTTGCCAATTTTCTCTGTCAGAATTGTAAGGCATGAGCATTTGGGCCATTTATTTGCACATTTCTTCTATTAAAAGGTAAGCTCCACGAGGGGAGGGACCTGTGTGTGTCCTGCTTTGTGATTATTCCATCAGGGTCCCAAAACACTACATGATGGAGAGTATGAGCCCCATAGATACCAGCAGACAGAAGAGATGAGTGCAAACTGTACCCCCAGCTTTACAGTCGTGTGGAAGCTATTCAGGTAGACTACATCAAAACACTCTGAACTAACTAGATGATTTAAAAGAAGTCAGTTATTACGTTTCCTCCTGAAGACCATCTAGTAGAATCTTAGGGTCCCAGAATGAGAGATCCTTTGGTAATTCTGGAGAATTCTGGAGAATTTGGTAATTCTGGGCAGCTCCCAGGACCTTCATGCATGCTTGGCTTGAAGAAAACAAAACATTTTTTTTAAGCAGCAATATGAGTATGAAATGACTGAGGCTAAAAACTGTCCTATATATTTTCAATTAAAAACAGTACTCCAAATAATCCACTCTCTATTTTCCATATCACCTCTCCAGTCTGCGTGCCTCATTAACTGACAATTTGTTATCTCCATTTTTAATCACCCCATAAGAGACAGAATTAATTTTTCATAAGACTTTTATTTCCTTGGCTAAACACATACATTTTTTTTTTTTTAATGATTTAAGAATATGGTTCTTGTTAGTCATTTTCCTGCCTTTGGTGCTGAATTTTAGGTGTACATTTTGGAGACCAAGGTGGCATTATTGTTCTGGCTGAAGTTGAAAACCGTCCTTTCTTTCCATAGGAGCAGCTGCAGCCTATGTGATATTGGGCAGAGAGTGTTTAAGAAGAATGTTCAGAATGCCTGCTGCCTGAGGATGGTAAATGATATTATGTGAAGTTCCATGGCGCTGTGCAAACAGGGAATTCGTTTTCAATTCAGACTCTGAGCTAGAAGAGACTTTTCCCTGCCAAGGGGGGTTTCAAGCCCTCATTAACACAGCGTCCATGCAGACTCAGCCAGTGGAGGAAGGAAGGGGAGCCACAAGTGTGGAGGACCCCAAGCCCCCATCTGACACCCGGATTAGAGGACTGGGCCATGGAGCTAAGTGGGTGCTAATAAGGTTAACAAGTCAATCTTCAGACTCACAGTCTCTCCTCTGGACAAGCCTATAAGCAAAGATTTAAGTGCCCTGAGCTGAGAAGTGGTCCTCTCAGCATAGGTCTCACGCTGGAACAGGGATGTTGAACAGAAATTCTCCCGTGTTTCCTTTCTGAGGAGGAACTGAACACGATGACATAAAACGGGCATCGTTTCAGTTCTACGTGTCCTGATCCCGATGGTAAAAGTTATGGGTTCGGTTGCTATTAACAGAGATGTATTTGGAGTATAAAGTTGGTGATGAAATAACCTCTGTAAGTGTTATATATAAATTTTTGGACCTGGTCGGAAGAGCTTTACTTTTTTCATCCACTGCATCGAGACTCTTTGCCCAGAATAGTCAATTCTACACAGGCAAAGGTTGTCTCATCATCCTCTTCTGGATCAGCACATCTCAATCTTCAGAGCAGATAGGAACCACGTGGGATCCAATAGTCTTAGGACTCAACAGGTCCTAAATTCTGAGTCTTAGGACTCAGTAGGTCATCTCGCATTTCTAATAAGCTCCCAGGCAATGCAGATGCTATCAACACATGGACCACACTTTGAATGGCTATGGATTATGCGATCTTGTGAACAAGTACAATAATGAGACGCTGATGGTAACTTCACATGAATTTTTACTTTGTTAGGGAATGACTCCTCCAAAGTCCCTCACAAATACTCATGGTCAGGAGGATTGTTTTGTTTTTGTTTTTTAATTTTTTTTGGAATGGAAGGTTTGCCCCCACTCTATTTCCCCATCTCCACTATTCTGAGACCGACTCTTCACCGGAGAAGGCTTTTGTTCTCACTGACGGGCTGTTCGTTTCTGAGCTTTTCAAAGAAATCCTAGCATCTTTGGTCTGAGGGAAACAAAAGAAGTCACATGACTTGGAATCCCTGGTGGCATCTTGAAGATGGCTGTTCTGCTTCTCAAGCGAAGAAAAGGGGAATAACATATGGATATCTTGCCACGCTGCCCGTGCCATCCGCAGAACTGCCAGACCCCGTCAGGAGGGGCGGCAGATGGCCGGAGCAGCGGGACGTGCCAAACGCTGCGCTCCAGCGCCCTCCACGAGGCGCGCGCTCCGGCAGCACTCGCGGAGCTCAAGAATATGTTCACGGCCCTTCACGAAGACAAATTATTCGTGGCTCTTCAGATGGTGCTCTCGGAATCATCGTAGAGGGCGGTGATTTACCTCTGCCACGCGCTGGCAACTCAACACTGTATCGGCGGGTGAAAAATCTTCAAAAATCTTGTCAAAAATCTTCAAAATCTGAACTCTCTTTCCTGAGTTTGGCCAAAAAGTAGTGCTTGCTGATTATTTCATCCCGTGTTTTTTTGTCCAGTCACTCAGTCGTGTCCATCTCTTTGTGACCGGGTGAACTGCAGGAAAGCCAGGCTTCCCTGTCCTTCCCATCTCCCGGAGCTTGCTCAAAGTCATGTCCATCAAATAGGTGATGCCACCCAACCGACTCATCCTCTGTCCTCCCCTTCTCCTCCTGCTTTCAATCTTTCCCAGCATCTAGGGTCTCTTACAAGACAGAAAGTGAGTTCCAGTTCCCATGGCCAGCGAGGTCACCCCTATTGTCCACCCTCGTCTGATGTCCTCTGGAAGCCTTCTCTTCTGGATGGCATTTTCTGTCTTCTGCTGTGACCTTTTCTGGCCTCCATGTTTTTCCCCTGGGGTTGGGTATCTTTCCATCACTCTTTACCCTCTGAGGTATTTAAATTCTACTCATTCTGTAAGATATATCCTGCACATTAACCCCTTCTAAAGATCTCAGTTTTTCCACCCTAGAGTATATGGCTTTTCTCTACACTTCTTGTCAGATTCAATCATTTGGCAGGCAAGTATCTCTTTATGATAATTATTTAATTTTGTTTCTTGTTTAATTTTTCACACAGGAATGACTTCTCTACTTACTTAACCTATCAGTCCTGATGGCTCAGACAGTAAGGAATCTGTCTGCAAGGCAGAAGACCTGGGTTTGATCCCTGGGTCAGGAAGATCCCCTGGAGAAGGGCATGGCAACGCACTCCAGTATTCTTGTCTGGAGAATCCCATGAACAGAGGAGCCTGGAGGGATACAGTTGCAAAGTGTCAGACACGACTGAGTGACCAACATTTGGGTTTACTTGGGGTTATTCCTTAAAAGCTGTAAACTGTCTTAAAATTTTAAAATCTGTGACCGTGGATGAATGCATTCTTACTTAGATTTTGAAGTCACTCACGGAGTAGATCTAGGCAGTGGTTCTCCCACCCAAAGGCCTGGGTCACTGAGCCTCATTCAGAACTTGAAAGCTTGAGACTTCCCCAGTGGTCCAGTGGCTCAGACTCCACACTCCCAATACAGGGGAGCCCAGAGACAATCCCTGGTCTGGGAACTAGACCCCACATGTTGCAACTAAGAGTTCATATGTCTCAGCCAAGATCAAAGATCCCACATGCCACAACTGAGAGCTTGCATGCTGCAAAGAAGACTGAAGATCCTGTGAGCCATAGCTAAGACCTGGGGTAGTCAAATAAACATATATCTATACCTATATCTATATACGTATATATATTTTTTAAGAAGAACCTGAGAGCTCATGATTATAATGCAAAGACAGCAGACATGCTGAGGCTGGGGCCTCTGTCTCCTTCAGTCACAACAACGAAACGAAGACAAACTCCTTCCCCGTCCTCCTCTAGCCACCCCCGCTATTCCCTTGCTCTTCCTCTATGGGTGCATGGCCAGGCTATCTGTGCTTACTCCTGAAGGAGCTGATGCCACTCTCTCTCACATCTTGCTCCCCCGTGATTGCCCAGACTTCCTCTTCTAGAAATTTCATAACCTGCTCCTTGATTCATATAGTGTGCATTCGATTAAAAAATAAATTATTTGTTAGTTGCCACAATAATGCTACAGAAAAGTCATTATTTTGTTTTGAATCAAATTTGAAAGCCTTCCTTGGAAGGAGCCCCCACTCAATTCAAGCCAGTTGGCTTAATATCTCCATCACCCAGTCATTCCACACAAGCCGTTTCCAAGCTGCGCCATATTCTTGGAATGCCCTCCTGTTCTGTCTGCCAAGTTATCTCTCTTCCATCATCCAAATAGCTCATGCAATCCCACCTCCTCGTCACAGTCTTCCAGAACTATTTGGAAAAGGTCTAATAGTGTCTCTCTGCACCATCCGGTGTGAGCATTAGCCACTTAAGTCTCCCTCACTCCTTCCTGCTCGATGCATTTACTTATTTTTCACGTGGACACTGAGCATGTACTCCGTTTTGCATTGTTCTGCAGCCTTCATTTTTTTCACCCTTGTATATGTTGTCTTTAAATTCAGGTATCTTTAGTCTCATCTATTGACAGATTCTATAGACGTAAGACTCCAGCTAAAGCCCTCCGCACAGTGCTGAGTGTAATACCATGTAGAAACAGATACTTAATACGTAAAGAGATTCCTTAATTTCTCAGGTTTGATTTTTTTAATGTATAAAAAATATGGAACATATTTAATATTTCACAAATCCACCAGGACCTGCCAGAAGAACTCCTTTAGCCTTGGGCAAGGCTGGTGATTTCCATGGGGGTTCATTTCTCAGTAGGCAAGCATTGCAGTAGCTGCCACTGATTGTGACTGTAGGCAGTACAAAGGGGAATGAAGAGGATGTCCTAAGTGATGGAGAGCAAGATCAAGAAAGGTCATTCTCCGAGAGGGGAGACTAATAGAAATGCTGAATGGCTTAGAGTCGGAAGCTATGGAAGCTTCCCTTCTTTATGAGATGCTGAAGAATGTGCTGCAGGAAGGAGGTGGGAAGTCTCCTTAGGCTCGGCAGGGGATGGATGCAGAATGGGTGCTCAATGTGCATTATCAATTGAAAAAAAGGAATTTGCTATGTAAAGCGACAATCCAATCATTGCACTTCAGCCAGTTAAGGTGAGGAATAACTTGCTGACTGAATGATCTGGAAGGTTACAAACTGGACAAAGGAGGAACAGGAAGTGACTCTGTTTATATGAAAGTGAAAGTATTAGTCGCTCAATCCTGTCCAACTCTTTGTGACCCCATGGACTGTAGCTTCCCAGGCTCTTCTGTC
Source organism: Cervus canadensis (assembly GCF_019320065.1). Taxonomy (NCBI): domain Eukaryota; kingdom Metazoa; phylum Chordata; class Mammalia; order Artiodactyla; family Cervidae; genus Cervus; species Cervus canadensis. Next base: position 10,943,854 of record NC_057416.1, on the reverse strand, counting down.
CATGCGATTCTCCGGGCAAGAATACTGGGGTGGGTAGCCATTCCCTTCTCCAGGGGATCTTCCTTACTTAGGAGTCCAACCTGGGTCTCACTGCAAGCAGATCCTTTACTATCTGAGCCACCAGGAAGTCCAGTGTGTATATGGCAACGATCAAAAAAAAGAAGCATCCTCTGACTCAAAGGAGGTCTGGCTACAAAATTTTCAGTGCCCAGAACAAAATGAAAGAGCAGAGGACCCTTGTTCAGAAACTATAAAGAGTTTCAAGATTATGGCAGCAGAGAAAGAACCAAGCCCTAGTATGGGATCCTTCTAACCAAGCACAGGGCCCTGTGAGAGAGCCCAGGGTTTCTGCCGAGGAGGCGTCCTTGTCCAGCAGACATTATTAGTGTGAGCACCTGCAGGTCACTGGGCTAATCCAAAGTCTGGAAAAACATCCCTCTTCACAGCAAATCTTAAACAAAATACAGTTTTGCTGCAAACTCCATTTTCTAAATACCTCTATACCATCAAGGGTAAATTTTTGGAAAGTTGAGTTCAATTTTATTTGATCTAGTGCCTCTCTCTCTTTCTATATCAAACGTTTGCGATTTTAATGAGCATATACATTTTGTCTCTCTCTTTCATGCCCATATAGTTGAAGATCTTGTGTGAAAAGCCCTGAGTTTCCCCTCCTTCCATTTATTTCATCTGTAAAATGGGCTTGATAAACTTCATCTCTTGGGTTAATGAGTATTTCCTGAGGTCATATACGTGAATCCTCTAGCATCAGCTAGTCACTCCCTTTCCTTCTTTCTTTGCCTCCTTTTTGCCCTCACGGTTCCCCAAATTCACAGCCCTGCCTTCTGATCCTGGAGGAGAAACCAAGCTCCAGGGTGTGCATTGCTGAGGGCCTGCCTTACACCCTGACTGTCAGTCTGGGGGGGACACAGCTCAGCAGTCAGCCGGCCCACTTTCTCTCTCTGACACCCCTCAACTGCAACAAAACCTAACCAGGAGAGTCTGCAGAAAGTCTCCTAGGGCAGATGAAGATGGGAGAAAGGAACCAGAGCTCAAGACCTATCCGTCTCGTTTCTCATTGTCTGGGTACCATCAAGTTCAGTCTCCTCACAAACTATTTCATCCCAGGGAGGAGACCTGGATAAAAGAAAGATGGGGATTGGGAGAGGACAGGGATAAAGAGAGATGGAAAACAGATTCAGTGCTTTGACAAGCTAGATGCAAAGATGCTCTAGTGTATTTGATCAAAGTGGGGGAAGAAACACTTTTGTCAAACTGTCTGCTTTGTTTACAGGCGATGCCACTCTTGCACATCATTTGCCTCTTTGCATTAATGCACTGTCTACATTTTTTATTCACTGTTGGATGATCAGTATCCAAAGCCCTTTTTGTTTCCTGCCACAGATTTATTTAAATGTACGAAACTCTTAAGCAGTCAGCTTAGAGCAACTACTATAATCTCTTTCTCTTTGCTCATAGCCAAAGACACATATCACACGAAGAATAACAAACGCATGAGGAGGATTACGAGAATTTGGTGCCACCGTGAACAAAGCATAGATAGCGTTATGCTTTAAAAATAACAGCTTTTCTGTCTCATGGGCCATGAGAAATAACTTTTCCACCACATAATAAATTTATTAGCCTTCCCGACCTCATCATTCCTACCTTAACTTAGATAGAGCATCAAAGACAAGAACATCTGTGAGACAGTAACATTTTCCAGTTCCGCTTTTTTAACGTTTGCCGCTCAGTACTCCAAAGTTACTGCATGAGCGCCACCTGGTGGGCAAGCTGTGAGTTGCACAACGTAACTTTACAAAATCCTCCGGAAAGTTACTGAGGTCAGTGGTCTACTATCTTCTAAGCAGGTGTGCTAATTTTTCTTATGTGTCTGGGTAATAGCCCAGCCTTTTAAGCACATTCTTCAAAAGTACAAAAATGACAGTCTTCACAGCCTATCCCAATTCTGTATGATCTCTTCAAGGAAGGTGCCTCTTGGGTGAGGTGGGAAAGTAGGTATCTTTTTAAAGATCCCCAAATTTCTTTATCTTGAGCCCTTTTATAAGCTCAAGGTGACTATACAGACGCTTCCCTGGTGGCTCAGTGGTAAAGAACCTGCCTACCAATGCAGGAGATGGGGGTTTGATCCCTGGGTTGGGAAGATCCCCTGGAGAAGGAAATGGCAACCCCCTCCAGTAGTCTTGCCTGGGAAATCCCATGGACCAAGACACCTGGTGGGCTACAATCTACGGGGTCACAAAGAGTCAGATACGACTGAGCACACGTTCAGGATCATAGCTTGAAACGATCACTGCCCAAGGACTTGCCAATAGGCAGAGATGCTTTGCAAGACCAACCACACACACGTAAAAGTCAGTCCTGTTTGTCAGTTGCCGACGATGCAGCATTTGCCATTTTTGCACATCTTGCTCTGTCTCACTAAAATGATGTTTCCCCTCTGTTCCCTCTTGTTCCAAACTATTCTCCTCCCAGGAATTCCTAGCTCCTCCAAGACAGAGTTTATCAGTTAGTTTCTCTAGAAAGCTTCCCTTAATCCTGTGTCCCTCAAGGTCCTACAGCAAAAGATGGCAGCTGAAACTGGATGATTGGAGGAGGGTGTAATTGAAAAGCCATTGACAAAAGGGTGGGCAGGGCATAGGGAACCCACAAATGCTGGTGTGGAATTCTCATAATAGGAACAGATGCCTCTACTACCCTAGTTCTGATGGAGAAGGAAATGGCAGCCCACTCCAGTATTCTTGCCGTGAGAAACCCAGGGACAGAGGAGCCTGACAGGCTTCAGTTCATGGGGCCTCAAAGAGTTGGACGTGTCTGAAGCGACTTAGCACGTGCACTCCCTATTTCTAAAGGCACAAGGAAGCAGCGGGCTCTCAGGAGGGCAAGGTGTGACCTCTAGAGAGGGCTTGCACTTTCTCATCTCCTAAATGTGTGCCTCAATGGTTAAGCCCAACATAAACCAGAGAGCAAGGGAACCCATCAAGTTTGTCTAGGGAGATACAGGGAAGGGGAAGGAAGGGGTGGTGAGATGTGGAGGACATCTGTGATTGTCCACAGCATCCCGAGTCCTGGGTACCTACCAGACAAGGGCATATTCATAGAGAGAAGATAGAAATGTTACATGGAGAGAGACAGTTATAGTGAAGAACTGAATGAAGGAACCAATCAAGATCGTCTACTATTTATAACTGACTCCTCCTTCTCAGAGGGACCTCCACCCACTTGAAACCCCATTTCAGCACTTTCCCTGTTTAAAGATGTGTTAGGAGGGGTCTGTTAATAGCAGCTCTGCTTCCAGTTCTGCTTGGAGTGGCCTGATATCATTCATCATTAAGCTTGGGCTAGAAGTTTGAGGACTCAGTGATAAATTAAGGTTAATTAATATCTGCCATATCTAGTCTCAGTTTCTGAGAGGTAGCTCAGACTTCTAGATTCTTCTCTTTTTCTTTATCTCTTTATCTTTTTTTTTTTTTTTGAAGTTGATATATTTTTGGAAGGTGCCCTGGATAATTAGGTAGGAGAAATTATCTATGGCTTTAAACTCCAAATCATGTATGTGAACCTGGCCTTGGTGTAAATGGTTTCACTTGCAGATATGTGCACCAATCCTAAAGAGACAAGGGCTTGCTAAATTAACACATATGTCATAGACATACAGATCTATGGAAGACTGTGAAGTTATAAGAAAAAGCTTCAGAAATAAGGCATTGCTGACATTCATATGTTTCTCAGAGGGGCTCATATATTTTTGACATGGCATTGCAGTAACCTGAATGATGGAATTTTATCAAAACAAAAGGTCTGTCTTCAAAACAATAATATATCCTATCAATTACTCATATCTCCAAAGATCTTACAAAATCCCATTATCATTCTATCATTTAGTTGATTTAGTTTTGTTATGAGGAATGGCCCCGAGATTATCATAAAGATAACAAATACTATGGATTACACACATTCTAATTTTTGTATGGTGATCAACAATCTCTAGCTATGAAATAATACAATATATAAAACAATTCAGAAATAATTAGGCTATATTTTAATCATTTTATAAATTATGAGATTTCTAAGCCAGGAAGAAATTTTGTAGAATACTAATTCATATCTCTCATATTATATGTGAATAGAATGGGATTGGGGTTTCAGTCACACACCCAAAGATGAAGGCTGGTTAGTTGCAAATTTAAAACCACAATCCACATCTTAGGAACCCTTCATTCAGTGCTGAGAATATTTGAATAAAAGCTTACTATACGGTGGGGTGATTTTGCGAAAACAAAACATGTAGTTGGTTTTGTTATTGTTAGTTTTTCTGCAGTCGAATACGTAAGAAACCATCTTCTTTCACCCTTGTATTTCATTCCCTCTTCTTATCCAATACAGTGACAAAGTAAAAATATACATTGGTTTTGTGGTTCAGAGTCAGAGGAGAATTCTACAGTGAATGTGTGGATTCCAAAAATACACATCTGCCGAGGTATCACTGATCCCTAACAGACTGGAAACCGGCTAAAGGAGAAACCAGAGTGTAGGAGTGAAGAGTGAGTGAGACATGGGTGCTTGCGTGTTCGGGTCCTTGAGGGTCAGAGAACCACTCCTGTTCTTGAACCTACACTTCTGACACCAAGACCACAGGTGGGGTTGATCCTGCAAGTATAGTCAACACAGTACGTCCCCTGTTGTGTATCTGCAGGTTTCAATCAAAGGTGGATTAAAAAAAAAAAAATTAATTCTAGAAGGTTCCAAAATGCAAACTCTGAACTTACCACTCCCCAGCAACTACATATTAATACATAGCACTTACATTGTATTTACAAGGATTGACACTCTATTACATATTGTAAGTAAACTAGAGATGAGTGAATTTGTATGGGAGGATTTGCCCAGGTTATGTGAAAACACCACACCTTTCTATATGAGGCCCTTGACCATCTGAGGATTTTGGTGTCCATGTGGGCCCTAAAGCCAGTCTCCTGAGGATATCAAGGGAGGACTGACTATACTGTGAACTTGGGAGTCTTGTCCAAGTTCTCATTGCTGATCTCGGCATGGGTGGTGCAATTCTGCTAATAAAACTAGCTTCCTGGGCAAATATCAAAAGGCTCCTATGTACCTAGTCTGTGCCTTTTGCTCCTCTTCGGGACTCTGTAAGCCCCAGAGTGCAGGAGAGGGCACCCCGAATTGACCAATATTGGACTTCTTGTCAACCTCAATGACAGCAGCCTCACAGTAGATGTAATCTGACTTAGAAAAATAAAGGTGACATCTCTTGCACTCTGAGTACCGGGGAGCAAGCTGCACCTGTTATAGGTATAAATTTTCTGTTGCGATCATCTAATCATTATTTGATGGGTGAGGGGCAAGAGCCAAGTACCTCGTAGATAATTTTATCCAGCAAAGAAACACAGTTTTGAAAGGATAATATTTCCTTACTGTACCATTTTTCTGGCCTACCTAAAAAAAGAAAAAAATGGAATTTTACAATTATTTTTGTAGTAACAGAAGCTCTTCAAGACATGGGGCTTATGCACTGAATTGCAGCCCAGCATGAAATTTTATAGCTGAATTATGAACTCCTGCCAATAAAAGTTTACAGCAAAACAGCCTGGCTCTTCTTGCTTTAGGAGCAGGGGTGGAGAAAATATACATGCTCTAACAAATATGATTATCCTGGAAATATGATATTAATGATGGCACGATTTGAGAGTAAAGAATTAAAATGCTGGAATGAAGTTAATTGGAAATACTTGAGAAATACACCATTCATTCCCTAAGCCATGTGCACCTTATTTACTTTATACAAATGTAAACTCAAAATGATTTGACATCTCTTTCAATTTCATAATTAAATTAGAAGATTTGAGAGTTCACAGGTTTTAAAATGAAACTACTATTGACTTTAAATCATCCTTGTTAAGCAAGAAAGTAATAGAATGAATAAATTAAATTCACTCAAAAAAATGATATTTGGGATATTCCTCCAAAGATAACTTTGACTATTGAATACATTCATGCTACAATTATCCATGTAGTAATGTTCCAAAGAATCAAATATAGTTTTTTTTTTTAAAACACAGAAGAATATAACTGGCTATAATCTATTTTATTTTATTTGGCTGGGAGTAGGGGCTTCCCAGGGGCTTCCCTGGTAGCTTAGATAGTAAAGTGTCTGCCTATAACGCAGGAGACCCGGGTTCGATCCCTGGGTCAGGAAGATGCCCTGGAGAAGGAAATGGCAACCCACTCCGGTATTCATGCCTGGAAAATCCCATGGACCGAGGCGCCTGGGGGGCTACAGTCCATGGGATCGCAAAGAGTCGGACACAACTGAGCAACTTCACTTTCACTTTCAGGGGCTTCCCAGGGGGCACTAGTGGTAAAGATCCTGCTTGCCAACACAGGAGATGTGAGAGACACAGGTCCAACCCCTGGGTCGGGAAGGTCCTCTGGGGAAGGAAATGGCAACTGGCTCCAGTATTCTTGCCTGGAGAATCCCATGGACAGAGGAGCCTGGCGGGCTACAAGGCATAGGGTTGTAGAGGCAAAAAGCGAGTCAGACACAACTGAGGCTACTTAGCATGCACACAGCAGGACCCCAGACAGCTGAATAGAGCAGTTACATAAAATACACTTACCAAATTGATTAAAAATATAAAAACAAAATGCTCTATTTTTTTTTTTTAAGTATTTGAAAATCCCTTGATAGGTAACAATCTTGATCAACACAGCACAGACTCTTTGTGGATATCCTCTAAGCAGAGCTGTGTTTTCATAGCGTGTGGGACATCCAGGGCATGGAGAAATTTGACTTGAAAACCAGAGCAGGAAGACACCAGGGACGGACAGACTGTGATTCCAGTGCAGGCCCTGCCTCTGGCAGCAGTGGGGTCTGGGCACTCATCTAGGTGCCCGGGTCTCAGCCTCCTCCCCAGCACCACGGCAGTCACCACCACTGCCAGAGACGAGCTTAGACCCAGCGTCTCTTAGCCAGGACTCAGCATCTCGGAGAAGAAAGACTTAGCCATCAAAGGGATATTGCAAGGATTTGGATTCTGCTCAGTCATGTCTGACTCTTTGCAACCCCACGGACTTTTGCCTACCCGGCTCCTCTTGTCCATGGAATTCTCCAGGCAAGAATACTGGAGTGGGTTGCCATTTCCTTCTCCAGGGGATCTTCCCCACCCAGGGACTGAATCCACATATCCTGTGTTGGCAGGTGGATTCTTTTTTTGTTTTGTTTTTAACTGGAGAATAATTGCTTTACAATATTGGCAGATAGATTCTTTATCTCTGTGCCACCTAGGAAGCCCCTAGGTGTTACAATAAAGTACTTCGTAGAAAAAAGCATAGAGGGGTGTGTTAGCATTGCTTTTCCTTAGAAACATCCCACCACTACTGCGACCTACAATAATCAGAGTAATCTGTTTCAGAGACAAAATGGAAATCATAACCACCATCACTAATGATGCATTCCTCCTATGTTTCATTGGACAAAGTCTTGTTTGCTGAGGCTGGTAAGGAGCGTGCCATCGGGCAGTCATCCCTTTGTTTAGTGACCACCAGTCATTTAGCCTCACTGGAGTTTCTGATAAAAATCTCTACTCTTCAGGAGCTCACTCCTGTAGGTGGGGGAAACCAGTTCAGCAGAGAAGCCCATCTTAGGGACACCTACAGCCTGAAACTGAGGGCTTTCCCAGTGGCTTCTGCCCGTGAAGGAGATGTGGGTTTGATCACTGGGTAGGGAAGATACCCTGGAGAATGAAACGGCAACCCACTCCAGTATTCTTGCCTGGAAAACCCCATGGACAGAGAAGCCTGGCAGGCTACAGTCCATGGGTCACAAAGAGGTGGACACACCCTTAGGGGCTAAACAACAACAGTGTGAAACCAGAATCCTTGGGATGGTATCTGATTAAACAGATTAAACAGTGGGAAGGAAAAACAGAAGACTGCTTAGAGGAGGTGACACTTATTTAATCCTTGAAAGTTCAGTGATAAGGGAGCCGTGTGCAGAGGGAAGAGCAGCATGCTCAGGGAACTAGCCATGGCCACCACTTTTCTGGGGGTGGGGAGGCTGGGGAGAGTCTTATCAAGGACTGCAGTCACATCAAAGAGTTACTTTTGCTAAAGGCAATGGGATCAGAACTATGAGCAGTGCTGCTTCTGGGAAGATAATGCTAAGATGGTAAGAGAATGAATTAAAGGGGAGGAAGAAGTCAAAATGCATCATTTGCTTGTTTTCTAAATTTCCACAGTGAGTGTGAATAACGGAGACTTTAAAGTTCAGAACCCTCTTGCAGCGGCCATGAGGAGGCACCTCTCAGATCTCCAACTACAAGGACTGTGTGTGTCCAAGGCCCAGCACTGAGCTCTGAAGTCTATCAGTGTTCGCTCCAAAGGCACACTTCCAACTGGAGTTAGGGATGGAGCTCAGCCCCCTGTGATGGGGGCCTTTGACTGCGAACTCTGGGCAGTCCCACTGAGCCTTCTGTAGACCGCAGGACCAGACACCCTCTCCCCTCTCTCTCCTTCACTCAGATTCAGACTTCACATTACATTCAGAGAACTCTCCGACTCTCTCCCTATCCATTCTCACATCTATCTCCCCTAATCAAGCCGCTGCTGTGTTAGCCGATCTGGGCATCTGGTTCTCATAAGACTTGGACTAATACACTAGCATAGTGATTTACCAAATAAAACTTCCGCATATAAACACCAAACTGTGGATAACTCAAGATCAAGCCTGCTTTACTACTTCTCATTTTTAATCTGAGTACCTGGGAAAGAAGACATCCCAGCAGTTTTAAAAGATGAAATGAATCCAGAGTTGATCATGTAACAATACGTTTCCCTTATAGTTCAAGGTGGTCTACCAACAACCACGCTGAGTTTTTTTAGGAATGCAACGAAACACTTGAGAAGTTTTGTGCTAAGTTTTGATCACTGAGGTTGACAAGAAAAGCCCTCTTGCTTGGTTAGATCCAGGGCTTTGTTTAACTTTAAAACACCAAAAAGGGGATTAATCACAGAAGTGATTCATGCCTTAACATTGTTTTGCAACTCAAAACACTTTATTATGCATTTATGTGTCAATGTTTCATAGAGTCAAGGACTTTTCTTTAAGTGGGGTTCACTGAATAGACTTTTGCAGAAACACATCCACAGTACATTACCTAGAATATCTAGTTAAGATTCCTTAAAGTTGAATTAGAAATACAGAGTATAAATTTCATCCTGATTATGATGATTGTCCCTACATATTTGATAGCTGTCTTCCTTCTACTTAATGTACAGTAATTGTGTTTGTCTGAATGCATGATTAAAATTTGCTAGGAAGGGGCTCCACTCCCCTTGCCTTATTTCCATCTGGAATAAAATCAGATAGTAAACCTGACTGATCACTGTCCCCACTCTCTAAAGAAAGAGAAAAGGCATCTGTTGGTTGAGTTCAGGAGAAGCAGCTAAATTTGCTCAGACCAGACACAGCTGACCCTCTGTATATGTGGGATCCACATATATGAATTTGATCAATCATGTATAAAAAATATTTTTAAAAAAATCCAGAAAGTTCCAAAGAGCGAAACTTGAATTGGCCATGGACTGACAACTATTTTCAAAGCATTTAGACTGAATTAGGGCTTCCCTCGTGGCTCAGAAAGGAAAGAATCTGCTTGCAGTGCAGGAGAACCAGGTTTGATTCCTGGGTCAAGAAGATCCCCTCCCTGGAGAAGAAAATGGCAACTGGCTCCAGTATCCTTGCCTGAAGAATCCCATAGACAGAGGAGCTGGGCAGGCCACAGTCCATGGGGTCGCAAAGAGTTGGACATGATTGAGTGACTAACATACACACACACACAGATATTCTAAGTAATCTAGAGATGATTCAAAGTATACAAGAGGATGGACATAGTTGATATACAAATCCTACATAATTTTTTATATAGGGCTTGAGCATCCTTGGATTTTGGTACAGTTGGGGGTTCCTGGAGCCAATCCCTGAGGATACCAGGGGACAACTGTAATTTCTTTCTCATGAACCCAACCTGTCTTCATGATAGATACGTTTCTGTTTTTCCTCAAAGATGAATTTTTCACCTCTGTGGGAAAGCCCAAGGCTACCTATGATGGCACAAGTATGGCTGTGGAATTCTGGAATGATTCATTACCAAGTATGTTGTAGTATCAATACTAAATTACATATTTCAATCTGTTTTATCAGTTAGAACACTGATATTTTGATTTCCATCTGCCTAACTCTGGTATCCTCACTTGGTATGCAAAGAATCCATAGTCCCAACAATCTTATACTTTTCAAAACTGCCTTTAGTAGAAAGAATTATTTTCACATGCATATTTCTGCTATATACTAGTTAACTAAATTGCACACTTGCAGTATCAAGCACATCTGACATAAACAGACTTGAGAAATTCTTAACTGACCCTTGGAAAATATTCCAATCAACATGCAGGCGTTGAAATGGGAAGCCTCTCTCAAGGGTAGCCTCCTAGCCCAGGACATTCAAGAAGCATGGACATTAGTCACTAGATACTTTCTGCGGAAATGCAGAGCTTCAGTGATTTGGTGAGTTGGTTAAGTGGAGGATGACTAAGACAACTTTTGTGTGGTGCTGTGCTAAGCCACTTCAGCTGTGTCCGGCTCTCCGCGACCCTATGGACTGCAGCCCGCCAGGCTCCTCTGTCCACGGGAAACTCAGGGCTCGAACCTGTGTCTCTTATGTCTCCTGCATTGGCAGGCAGGTTCTTAACCATGAGTACCACCTAGGAAGCCCAATAGAGCTTCTACTGAACTTAAATAGACCAATTATCTGTTGATGTAACACAGCAAGATCTGAAATGCTCTCACATGAGGCTCAGACTATTGACATTCACACGTGGGCACTGCTTACGTTGAGCCCAGTGGTTGAAGTATGGTTCCCTTTCTGTCATAAACTGCATTTGGCATAGATTTTCCTTGACATTAGTCTTGTTTGAACCATTGGACTCTTTTTAAAACTATTAGAAGACTTTTCACACATTTTCTCCATGTTTCCCCCAGGGCTTAGAACTCCATCCCCCACCATCCCTTCTAAGAGCAACCCCTTCGACTTTTTGCCCTTTAGCATTTTAAATCTTTTCTCCTCTGTCGACTCCATTCCTGAGAATTTCAAACATATTTTTCAAGAACTTAAGAAATGTCCCTTGATCTTGTCTATGGCTTTTGGTTAACACCTTCCCACCTCCCAGTTCCTCTGCAATGATTAACCCAGCAAACTTTCTAAAAGCCCGCCTCCTCCCTGAGAATTCTTAAGGTCGCTCTTCTGAGTGATCTCTTTGACAAAGCAGGTCTTCTTTTATTCTTCATCCCCTCGATGCTTCCTTGAACATGAGTCATCTCATTACTGATTCCTTCTAGATCCCCTGGAGCATAATCTGAGTTGTTCTCTAATGCCACCCCCCACCCCCCGCTACCATCTCGCCATTCTTCTTCTAGTTTCCTGGCTCCCTTCTTCCTGCCAAGAGGAACCCAGTGTCATGGATCAAACTACTCACACTGCTGTCTGAACAACAGGGATGATATTAGTCCTTGCTTCAAGTTTATTATGAGGATTAAGTTAGCCACTGTATTTAGAGAGTGTTATGCATGATTTGATGCTCAGTAAAGATCAGTCCTGGGTGTTCATTGTCTGATGTTGAAGCTGAAACTCCAATACTTTGGCCACCTGATGCGAAGAGCTGACTCATTTGAAAAGGCCCTGATGCTGGGAAAGATCGAGGGCAGGAGGAGAAGGTGATGACAGAAGATGAGATGGTTGGATGGCATCACTGACTCAATGGACATGGGTTTGGGTGGACTTCGGGAGTTGGTGATGGACAGGAAGGCCTGGTGTGCTGCGGTTCATGGGGTCGCAAAGAGTTGGACATAATTGAGTGACTGAACCGAACTGAAAGACTGAAGGCAAAAGGAGAAGAGGGTAGCAGAGGATGAGATGGATGGCAACAGACTCAGTGGAGGACATGGACCTGAGGACTCCAGGAAACAGTGAAGGACAGGGAAGCCTGGCGTGCTACAGTCCGTGGGGTCGCAGACTTGGATGTAACTTAGCGACTGAACAAAAATAGCAAAATGTTCAGTGAATACAGATGACTAAATAGAAGCAGATCTTTTCCTACTTTTTTGTCCTTTATCCTTTAGACTTATTCTTTAATGACTTAAACAAATCTGGCTTTAAGGACTTATATATATACACACACACATATATATATATATATGTTCTTCAATGCTAAATCTGACTTAACCTAACTTATATTTTAATCACATGCTTCTAATTATCTTTAAAACAAAACATTTCCATATTGTCTCAGCTATTTCTGCTTTGTGATCTACTTTAACAGTGAACTTCCCTCCCAACTTTCCTTGAATAAGTATTGGAAGACTGAAAATATTCGGATTCTTCAGTCACTGTCCGATCACTCCCCAATGGTGTGTTGAAGTTTTCAACACTTGGCCCTTTAATGCTGGGATAGTCTGATAATTGATATCCATGCCTCAAGCCTCCAGCCACAAAGACAGTTACTCTAATTCAGTCAATATTTATTGAATGTCCATCACCGGTCACACATTGTTCAATACCCCAGGGAGGCTTTTGCAAACAAGACAGACAGGGTCCCCCCCGCATGCATCTCCTGGTTCTGTGCCATGGCTTTCACTCTGGCTGCACATCAGTCACCTGAAACTCTTCTGTCTGTATCCTACTTATTGTTATACCAGTCTTTAAAAAATTGTACAAGGGATTGTGACAAGGTGCAGGCTGAAAAACTCCAGTAACTCTCTTCCCTTACAGAACTCATGGTCCTTTTCCTAAGCCGTGGCTTTTCTCAGCTTTAACTCTTCATTGGCCACGCTATCACTCGTAACTTGGCCTTGCAGAATTCTCATTATTCTGACCTCACCACCTCCATCTGATCTTCTCAAGCTCTTTGTCTACCATCCTTCACACTAAGGAGGTAAAGGGGCTGACTAAACATGACAGGGAGGGGGATTTCTCTGGAAAAACTGCTGGAGTGGTGTGTGCAAATCCCACCTCCCTCCCCAGGTGCAAATAAATGAGAGGGTGTGGAGATGCTCCCCTGCCACCGCAAGTGAAATGAAAGGGGCTCTAAGAACATCCAGCACACAATCCGCACTCTTTGTCGGGAGAAGTAACCACACCTCCCTCTGCACAGGACCACTGTGGATCTAGAGAAGTCTTCTGCTTCTACAAATGGCCCGGAACAGAGTTCAGGGTGAGATCAGCTAGACACACTGTCCTGTTTTTCCTCAAGCCTATTGGGCATGAAGGCTGCTGATCCCTGGAAACGTCAGTCCAGACAAAAGCCTTCCTGGAGCTCCCTGTGTTGGTTCAATGGGAAGAGAGGGCTGGGGTGGGGTACTCCACACTAGCCAATTCTGTCAACGTCAAGTGGACACATGGGGAGTGGATCTCAGCTGTCCTGAGAGGTACCTGTTTAAAAAACTCACCTGCCAACAGTCAGAGATCTCAAGTCAAAGAGCGCCCTAGGGTGTAGGCAGGAGTAGTGACTGAGCAAAGAATCATGAGCACCCAGCCAGGGCGGGCACTGCCCACGACGGGGACGCTGAGTGGTGAGGTCAGCACGGCTCTGTCCTCTCCCATCACCAAGCCTGAAGGAGCCACCAGCAGTGAGAAAGGCAGAAAGAACAGAAAAACAAGACTAAAAAGAGTCAACACTACTACCTGTGCCCAGCACACATGGCCAAGGGTCTGAATTGATCCAGAGCTGAGGATGCAGAGAAATTCTCAACCAAACTTACTTGCTTCAGATCAGACATGATACTGCTCATTTAGAACTTGAAGGCAACCAGAAGAACCAACAGGCTTGGCTCGACATTTAGTCCAGGGATATGGAAGAAGAATTCAGTAGAGTGGTTACCATGTTAGCGATGAACTTAATTAAGGTGTTTCCTACTTGGTACCATCGCAGCCTCACTCTGTCAGTAACACATGCGCAGATGTTCACAGCTTACTTGGTCTTTTTATTACTGCAACAGAAGAAGGTTGTGAGAAGGAAGGAACAGATGCTGTTGGCTACTTCTGACTTATCTCTACACCAGGAAAGGCCCTCTCCTAGTCCTTCTTTCTGACTGATGGGGAGTTCACCCCCAGAGCTCTCTGGGGTTATGCTCAATTTTTTTTTTTCATTCAATCTATTTAATATGAGAAGCACACATCACACTCTTAGGGATGTTCTTGTCAGGTGGCACATCACCCTTTTGCCAGAAAAAATTAAACTGTTCCTCCCTCTCACCTTCTAGAAGATGCTTTGGCTGCATAACTGACATAGAACCAGAACCCAGTCTGGGGAATGTCGGAAATGACAAGTTCCCCTGGTTGTCATTTGCACACTTGCTGCAAACAGCAAATGCATCCTAAAGGCTTTGATGTTATATTGTATTACTATTCTTTAAAAAAAAAAAAAAAATTAAAAAAAAAACTGATTAAATTCTCAACTCTGTGCAAAAATGTAATCCTTGCCAAAGTGCCAGTGGAGTTTTGTTAGACAACACATCCACTCAAATCAGAAGAGGGAGTCTCCTGTGCACTCTGCCTGCCTGTGACTGTTTGTCCCTCTCTCTCAGAAACGGATGTATTTAGTCTCAAGCACATTTCCTCCCTTCAAACCTTGTACCTCCTGGCAGACTGTTACTCCCAGACATCCTTCCGGGAGAAAGCTTTTGGAGTCGCCCTGCCTTGGTTCCTGCCTTTAGATTATACGAGTCCCCGCAGAGTTTCCCACTTTACACATATTTTCTAATTTCCATTTGTATTTTTACAAATGATTCCCTAGGAGTTTATCCTCACCCCTACCTGCTTCCTTTTTCTTCTTTTTATTACACGTTGCCTTTTTCCCCTAAAAGCAAGAATCCAAATAAATTATTTCCACTTAGACTCCTGTAATTTTGAACAAAGTGGCTTAAATAAACTCAGGTATGCCCATTCCAATTTATCAGGCTGATTCAGACAGAGTGCGCCTGCGCCGGAGCCCTGCGTTCCCTCCAGCGTGAGGTCAAGGGTGCCCGTGAGTTTCAGCCAATCAGGCTGCTCTTCTCTTGACAGCGGTCAGAAGAGACATCACTGTATTCTTTCAGAGGAGTCTACGCCCCGACTGACGTACAGATTCACACACCATGACAGAACCAAATAGTCATCCATCTGTCTCCCATCACACACACACATGAACACATGTGATCCCATGGGATCAGTCACCATATAAACTAACTGTCCCAAAACAAGATTCTCTGAGACAGACGTGATATAATTCCAGATCCAATACGTTGTGGGTGCTCCTTTTTTTTTTCTTCAGATAAACTTATGCATGTATTAGAGAAATAGGTAAGAGACTGTGAGTTTTAAGGAAGCCAGTTAAGCCCAGAGAGAGAAGTTTTTGAAACCATCCCATGGCACGCTGGTAAAGAATCTGCCTGTCAGTGCAGGAGACACAAGAAATTCAGGTTTGATACTGGGTCAGGAAGACTTCCCTGAAGAAGGAAATGGCACCCCACGCCAGGATCCAGAGGAGCCTGGTGGACTATCGTCCATGAGGTCACAAAGGGTCAGACACGATTAAACACACACACACACACACACACATATATCTCAGGCGAGGGAAGACAAATGGCAATCAGTTTGAGTCACACTCCGGCAGGTGTGTTCACAGTTTGAGGAAGAATTTGGTTAACTTGATCACTAGAGCTTTTCTTACACACACAGACACAGTCTTAATAGACTCTTGGTATTTATAGCTGTGATGGCAGAGCCTCCTTAAAGCTGTTAAAACCACTGTACTGATAAACTGCCTAATACGAGGTAAGACCTGATTTGAAGACTCTCTCTTATGCTCCTGAATATAAACACCTGAGCAGGTGATGAAACAGAGAAACTTGGAAGGTGTGCCAAGCTCTTTGTGGGAGAATAGTAGGATAACACTCTCATAGGCTGAACGTATTGTCCCCCCAAAATTCATGTTGAAACTCTACCCCCACCCCTGGCAGTGATGGTTTTCGGAGGTGAGCCTAGAGGAGGCAGTTAGAATTAGAGTGGATATGAGGGTGGAGCCCTCATGAATAAGATCAGTGCCCCATCGGAGTCATGAGAGAGCTCTCTTCTCTCTGCTCTGTCTGTGTGAGGACACAGTGAGAAGCTGGTGACCTGTGACCCAAAAGAGAGCTCTCACCACAGCCTGACCCAGCTGGTACCATGATCCCAGATATCCAGCCTCCACAGCTGTGAGAAGTCACTTTCTGTTGGAGGTAAGGCTACGTCTATGCCATTTGCTAGAGTGGTCTGAACAAAGACAGATCCTGCAGTTCCCATTCTCTGCACACAGTGAAGCCACAAGGGAGAGGTGATGATGGCCTATGTTACTCTGGGAAAGACTTGAAGGTGAACTCAGAGATGTGAATGGAATGAAGATCTCCCCGGCGGTGCAGGCACGTGGGCTGTGGAGAGACAAGGCAGTGAGGAAACCATGGCCCACAGGAGGACAAGAAGAAGGTGCTGGAAGGTGGGAACACCCCCGCGGTGCTCCTGACACGTGCCTGAAGGCCAATCAGAAGAGTTCTCTGAGCCATGAAAGGAAGAGAGGATATGTCAGACACTAGAAAGATTGTATCAGAGAAGAAAACAGGCAAATATCCGTATTCTGACAGAGCTTAAATTCTGGTGATGGAGTTGAGACTAAATAGGCAACATATTTAATATTGCTAAATAGTAAATAAGAAAATTATAGCTATTATTAATTATATCTAGTTAGTTATAACACAGGGGCTCCCCTGAGAGTTTAACAGATAAAGAATCCACCTTCAGGGAAGGAGATGCAAGAGACGTAGATTTGATCCCTGGGTTGGGAAGATCCCCTGGAGAAGGAAATGGCAACCCACTCCAGTATTCTTGCCTGGAGAATTCCATGGACAGAGGAGCCTGGTGGGCTACAGTCCATGGGGTCACAAAAGAGTAGGACATGACTGAAATGACTGAGCACACATCCAGAGTTCTATCACAGACTATGATTGAAACCATGGGAAGGAAACGGGAAAAAAAAAAAAGAAACAATCAGGGTGAAGATTACTGAGAGGGAAGTGGTTGGAAATTGTACAAAGTGTTGTGGGATTGGGTCTCTGAGAAGAAAGCATCTGAGGAGAGATATGAAGGGGAGGAAGTGACCCAGCAACAGAGTCAGCGCAGGGGCCTGAGGCAGGAGCCATGCATCCTTTGGACAGAGTAACAGTGGCAGGAGAGGAAGGCTACACTTCCCCAAAGGTCCTGTATCCTTCAGTCAACCGGTGTCCTCTCTCCCTCCTCTAGCCTCAATCTTTTCCTGTCAACCGGATTCTATCGGTATTAAAACTGAGGTTTTGAATGTCTTCAAGTCTCCCTCTTTACTCTACACCTTCTACTTTCTGAGACATTTACCTCCTCCCTGAAGATGTCTCCTGGAGGTTGATTGACTCCACTGCCTCCCGTTCCCCAGGTACCACCCTGTGATCCTGTCTATGCTCTGCCCTCCCCATCCCCCTCCCCTCCCAGTGATTCTTCAAGAAGTCAACAGGGAACCTTAGGTCCCCACACCCAGCGGAAACTTCTGCTGTCAACCCACTTGACCCATCAGAAGGAATTCTTATCTTGAAAACAATCTTCTAGGTTTTCAGGACCCTACATTCCTCCTCATCCTCTTGGATCACGACTTCTGGGCTCATTTTTATTTTATTTTTTTCCTTCCTCTTTCTGAATCCAGTCACCAACAAATGGAGTTCTTCAGGGCTTAAGCTTGGGTTCTCTTCTCTTTTCAGTCTGCACACCCTGCTAGGGTGTTATTTCAACTTCAAGGGTTTTAAATCCCACCTATTATTGGTGGTATCTCCATAAATACCATCTATTTATCCAACTGCATTCTTGCTGTCTTGGCTTGTTATCTCTCAGGCACCTCCACCAGATTGAACAGGACTACATTTCACTCGATTGACCTTCCCCCAAACTCCCACCCCAAATCTGTTCTCTCTCAGGGCCCTGCATTTCAATAAATGGTACCTTCATGAAACAATTTGCGCAAACCAGAAATCAAGGAGTCATCATTCACACTTCTCTCTCCCTCATCACCCATATCCAATCCATTTTTACAGAAAAAACCACTTGATTGATTTTCCCAAACATCTGTTTCCTATTCTTCACCCCACCTGCATGGCTCTAACCCTGTTCCAAGTCACTGTCATCTCTCTCCTGAAATATCACCATCTCTTTCAACCGGTCTCTCCACTTGCACCCTTGGCCCTCTTCCACCCACTCTCCACACAGCAACTGAAGTCATATTTTTTTAAAGCACAAAATGCCTTCTGTCTCTTCCTCTCCTTAAAACCCTTCATCTTTTTTAGAATCCAAAATCTTTAACCACATCTACAGGGTCCTGCTGCATCCTATCCTTGCCTATTGCCCCAACCTTACCCCAGCCACTCGTCTCATCACTAAGAAATCCAAGTCACAGGAGCCATTTGCTTGCTTATCTTCTGTCTCTCTCTCCTTCCCTCCCTTCGTTTCATCCCTCCTTTCCTCCTGTTCTTTCCTTTTTCTTTCCCTCTCCCTCTCTCTCTTCAAGCACAGAGATCGCTCTTCCTACCCAGGAACTGTACATGTTCAAGTGAAAAAAGTCCCTTTGGTCATCAGTCCTCATAACTCAACGCCTCCTCATCCTTCATGTCTTTCTTAACACGTGTTTTATCTGCTGATGTCTAAGAAACCTTCCCCCAACCTCAGTGCCTTCACACAAAGCTCATTTCAATTGGTTACAAACCATCAAACTGGGTGAGCGCAGGCCTTTCTGCAGGTCTTTATTCACACGGCCACCTGTAGGTGGTAAGTCCATTAGCATCCAGGACCTACCTCTTTCTCTCTCATCCCTCTCCAAGTGGTAAGTCCACACACGTGACTCCAAGGGGCCCCTCCAATAAAACACATGGCCATTCAGGGAGCCCTAGCAGGCAATGGCTGAAACAGCACACTGTCACTTCTGAACCATTCCATTCTAGGAAATATACAAGGAGTCGGACAATGAAAATGTGTTTCATTGAAACCATGAATGTACTTGATAATGATAACTCACCCTAATATAAATAAGCTGTTATTTAAAGAGGTGGGGTAGGGGGGCAACCAGCCTGACAATATAGAAACTAATAAGGCCAAATCTGAAATTGACTTATGGACTTATTACAGCTACTATATAGGAGAGAAAAGATAAGGAAATTCAATGATGGCAGCATGCAGTTTGATCTTGGTGACTGAAGATTTTATTTCAAGGAAGAGATGGAGTCATTTTATTTATTTATTTATTTTTCAAACCAACTTGTCTGCAAGAATCTATAAATCAGAGAAATTGGCATTGGTCACATCATTGGCAAAGGTTCACATTTACCATTTAGCCATTTTCAATGATAGTTTAACCAAAGACAGCAATGTTTGAGTAAATACAAAGTCTTCAACATTTCAGCAATGCCCTTTGAAATTTTCTTTGCAAGACTGAAGGAGGGTCAGTGTCTACCTCTTGCAAACACAGGATAGTTGTAGCAGCAGTATCCGTATTATCGTCATTACTAATATTAAGCTGTTTGGTCCAACCAGGGTGACAAGGACAAATGGCATTTGGTGGCAGCAATGTGCCAGGCTTGTGAAAGATATGAGGTCTTACAGATGAGCATGGTATGGCCCACAGCCTGTTAGTTCTGTGTTCTTTACCAGAACCTCCTGTCATAAAATAACTCCTGCAAATAGCTCATTGTCTCTAACTCTACTATCATTAGCCTGACTGTAATCCAACGTCATACACTTAAATAAACCAATCAGAGAGGCATGGAGAATAAAAACATAACAAGATAAAAGTTACTAAAAGTGCTTTTTAATTTTTTTTGAGAGTGTGTTTTTTAAATACAGAGATTAATACTTTATATATTTCAACTTATAAGAGATTCTGCCATAGATATTTAAGGCTGTTTCTTACACCTTTCATGGAACCCATGAAACGGATGCTGGGGAAATGTCTGGAGACTGAAAAAGGTACTCGGCACTAATTTCACGTCTGTGTGTGAATGTCGTAAAGCTTCTGGAAGCATTATTGAGTGTGTCAAAGTTTCTGGACAAGGCAATGACGTTGAGAGAATGGGCATACCTTTCTAAAAACTGGAAAACATCTCAAAATGGTCACTGAACACTTTATAGGTTAAGAAAAGTAACCTGTCATTTGTAAAGGAACTATGACACTGCATTTGAAACAAATGTTCTATTAGTAGCCCAAATCAAATGTTTGGCCTAAAATGGTAAAACAACATGCAAAAAAAGGAATAAAATAAATTTCTTTATGTAAATGTCAATGTTGTGGTCTTGATCTTTCATTGCATGCTTTGTTTTTTTTTATATACATCCTGAATCTTTGAGGATAGTTTTTTCTTAATTGGAGAAACCCCCATCATGGAAAAATAGATTCAATATCTTTTTCTTTATCAGTTTATACTCATTAAATATTTCACATTCAGAAGAACTTCTAACAATATATGAAAAAAAAATAGAGTGGAGTGGACAGGAGAAAAATTGTTAATAGGAAATTCCCTTTTAATTTGACATTTGGTTTTACTAACAACTCTAAATATCTACAGACACTATGTTTAATCAAACATTTTTATCTGCAAAATTGAACTGGAAATTGCTTGTTAATGTCTAGTTAATAGCCCCTTTCTTTCCTAACAGCTAAGAAAAACCCATGTATCAGAAGAGAATTAACTAGAAAATGACAATTCTTAGAATTTATGACTTCTTTCCTAGCTTGCATCTATACTCATCTAAGCTCTTTCTGATCAAATTGAATAAAAGCAACATTCTCCTTAAAAGTCAATCTAACCTCATTCCAGGCATGTATTTAGGCCAGCTTGTACATTATAAAAGGAAAGGGGGGAAAGAGAGCCATTTTCTTGTCTTCTCTTCCATTTCCTTAATTATGGAAATCAGGTTTTTCTTGATTCTGACAAGGTATAAAGCTTTATTTCAATGTGTCAGCTAAAGATACTATATTAATGTGTCATTTAACTCTCATGGAAAATAAATGTTTACAAATCACTTGGTCCTTGACTGCAGCTTTCTTTTTAGGTTTTGTGTTTTATTTAACTATATTTGAAACAAAAATCTGACCTAGCACTTTAAAAAGAGTTCACCAATGCTTGGGCACTATAAAATGGCATTCAGTCCATTAGACAGAACCTATCAGTATGCATAAAGGCATATTGGATCCAGAGTTAGAAAGTATAATGCAAACTGTAACAAGCAAACCCACAATTGTATATCTTCATGCTTATAAAACATACTAAATTATTCATAGAGTATAAAAAGACAGGTATATTTCTTCCACTCTGCTGCTAGCTAAAAGATACTTATTTTCCTCTTTTTACCTCAATCCTGTAAATTGCTCATTGCTCTGCCTTATAGCAATCAATAAATCACATTCCAGACATTAGGGCTCAAGGTCTGTTCTAAAATAACCACTGGGGTTCAGTCCTTCTGTAAAGTTTGCTTTGTGATATATTAAGTGTATAGGAGCTGATGGGGGAAGGTAACAGATGTGTTTCAAAAAGTTTCCTGTGGACTTTCCCTTGTGAATCTATTCCTGGTCTGTGTCACATCATGAAACGATGAAAGTTGGCCAAAAAGAAGTTTAAAAATGTAATTTTATTCTATAAATGTAAGTCCAAAAGAGTTTGTGATAGATTGCAAACTCCTAAGAGAAGGCAGTCATGTTTGCATATGCCTGAGTGCTAAACTCAGCGAGGCAGTTCAGTAAAACAGAAAGAATAAAAGATTTTGGAATTAGAACAATACAGGCGGGAACCTGAGCTAACCCACTGGGTAAGTCACTTTGCTTCTGTGAGCATTGGTTTCCTCATTTATAAAGTGAAAAGGATATATAACATATTATATATTATAAAATCTAAACTTCATGGAGTAGGCATCTGCTTCCTGCCATAGGGCTCACTAATATCTTTTAAAAACTGTCCTCCACATGTCATCTAATTATTTCCTACTAATTGTTGACATCTTGCCTTAATTGCATTCTCTTTGGTAAAAAAAAAAAGTCACTCACTCCCCCTGCTCACCCTAGAACAAATGCATTTTTTGTACTTTCACAGGACTGTAATTCTTCAAGGGCAGGGATTGGCAGACTACAATCCATGAGCCAAATTCTGACAGTCATCAGGTTTTGTAAACAAAGTTTTATTGGAACGCAGCCATACTGAGTCATTTAGATATTATGCTTTGGCTGTTTCTAGGCTACAACTGCAAAGTTGAGTAGGTTCAACAGAGGCTGCATGTTGGCAAAACCTGAGATATTAATTAGCTGGTCCTTCACAGACAGTTCACCGGTTCCTGCTCTGAAAAATTTATTTATTTTCCAGTGGAGCACTATTCATAAGACCATTTACCAAACAACTGTCTCCCCTGTTAGGATATAAAGTATAAAGCATAAACTCCATTATTAGCTGAATCATTTTTCTCCTTGAACTTCATTAGTTCCTCAGTACCAGTCAAGCATAATTTGTCTAAAATACAGGTACTGCTGATTTCCTTTAGGACTGAATGATTTTTATCTCCCAGTCCATCCTAAAGGAAATCAACCCTGAATATTCACTGGAAGGACTGATGCTGAAGCCGGAGCTCCAATACTTTGGCCATATGATGTGAAGTGCCCCGTTATTGGAAAAGCCCCCGATGCTGGGAAAGATTGAGGGCAGGAGGAGAATAGGGCAACAGAGGATGAGATGGTTGGATGGCATCACTGACTCAATGGACATGAGTTTGAGCAAACTCTGGGTAATAGTGGAGGACACGGAAGCCTGATGTGCTGCAGTCCATGGGGTCACAAAAAGTCGGACACAACTGAATGACTCAACAACAACAACAACATAGTTACCATTCAATAAATACTGACTGAATGAAAGGAACATACAAATGGATGAATGCATGAACCAACAGACACATGCATTTCAGTTTAAAATCACCCTAGTTATATAATAATGAGCACACCATAAATAAAAATGGACATGCTCATGTATCATTAGGATATTAAGATAGAAATCACCACAGACATAACTGGTTTAAGTGTTACAAATTACATAACTGCACATTCAATACTGTCTAACCTACACAACAATACTTTGAAACAGGACTTGTTATGAATGAGCAGTTCATGAAGTTCATACATTACGGACTTTACAAAATGTGCATAAATTAAAAAAACATTTGTCTCATATTAAAATACTTCAGTGACATACGAATAACATGTAGGCAAAGGCTAGAGAACTAATTATGATGGAATTACTTAGTTTTTATTCAATTACTTTTGGCATCACCTCTCCTGCATTTCTGCTGTATTGTATCTCATGGTCCTCCCTCCTGTCTTTCTACTTTGCATAAACAATATGTCAGAAAGCATTTTACAGTGGATACCCAGCAGCTCCTGGTCTTGAAGAGCTTATTCGCCTAATTGTGCATCCCTTGTGGATTTTTCATAATACTTTACAGATCTAATTTAAATACTTTTACAAATTCATCAAATACATTCTCTGAGGCACATTTACTTAGCTTACTTTTGAAACTTCTAATGAATTCTCTCGATATGTAATTTTATACTCAGCATCATGATTTGAATTAAATATTATTGAACAAGGTGTTCATTATTGGATGTGAATTATAATTAGAATGATAGGCAACCTTAACTATGATAATAGTTTTAGTCAATTTCCTTTGGGACTGCCAGTTTTCAATCCAGCACAAAGACCAATACCCTCTGCTAAATGTGTGTTATAAGGGTTACAAGTAAATTAAGCAATGTCAATTCTAGCTGCTTAAAAGCTAGGATTAGCAGATACAATTTAACTCTTAACAGGCAAATAGCAGGCTGTCATCGTGCTTCACATCAGTGGTTCGGGATAGCTGACCTGCTTTATACGCAATTTAGCAATCATGATATTGAGAGATGACCTAGATTTCCCAAGAACCACATGTGAATCTTGTAAACAATCACTGTACCCATCCATTTTATGTATGCACCAAAGGCAGCAACGAAGGTGGACTATAAAGAAAATCTGAACCGCTGACACACTTTCTCCTAAAATATGCTCCTCTCTTTATACAATGAAGAGATAGCTTGTGTAGATAAAAATTCACTCTTTCAGTAGCTGTGTTACAGCGGTAGACATGGGATTTTTTCTTTTCAAATACTGAAAAATGTAGACACTATCCTTAATGTAGAAAGTGCATTTATAAATAAAGGGTAAGGTCTACTTTGATCAGTGTTGTTGATGTTATTTAGTCTCTTAGCTGTGTCCGACTCTTTGTGACCACATGGACTGTAACGTGTCAGGCTTCTCTGATTATGGGATTTTCCGGGCAAGAATACTGGAGAGCATTGCCATTTCCTTCTCTGGGGTATCTTCCCAACCCAGGGATTGAACCTGGGTCTCCTGCATTGGTAGGCATTTTCTTTACCACTGAGCCACCAGGAAGCCCACTATAATCAGATATCACTGATTTATTTCTACTCTGCGAGCATTTTAACAAAATGTGATATGCATCTCTGAGAGCATAGTAGTTTTCAGATCATTGAGGCTGGACTGTGAGGGGAGACTCTAATTATCTCGATAAGTACTTATTATCTTATTATAAATGACCTAGGACATGCCTTACACATGATAGGTGTTCATTAAATGTCATTTCCTCCCCCCCAAGTGAAGAATTATTCATTGGTCATGGTGAGTGAACATATTAATTCTTCCTCCTTTCTCTAATTTGAGATCTTCATTTATAACTTAATCACCAGGTGGTAAATGTGCCATTAACTGAACACCACCACAAACTGATGTTCACTGAAACAATGTTCACTAGACATATAATTCAGGAGGAAAAAAGAACTCCTGTCAATATGTTACCTCGCTCCTTTTAAATTGGTATTTTTCACATGCATGTTGGGGACATTTAGGTATTCTCTTCATTGGAGTGGACCATGTGTACGACATTTTTATGACACAGCCTGTCAAAATGGTTTTAAAAACTAAAGCTGGGTCAGTTTATTTGTATTTCCCATCATCCATTTCTATGGTTTTAAAAACTAAAGCTGGGTCAGTTTATTTGTATTTCCCATCATCCATTTCTTGTAACGTGTCAACCCAAAATCAGTTCTATTTCCTTTTACCAGGGGCTTCCCTTCTAAAGGACACTGCAAGTCCAACCCAATATTATGTCTGCCTCTTTCACCCTTAATCTCACCCTTTAATTTCACTCAATCATCTCCATGTTCCTCCACCTCTTGTGATCTCATTTTCATATCAGAACACAGATGAAAACAAAACTCCTCTTTTTATCTCAACAATAAAACAATTGTTTCCCTTCCTCATTTTGGATATGCTTATTTGTATGACCAAGTACATGTGTATGTGTGTGTGTGCATTTGAATGAATGTTGCTTCTTTATATAAATGGATAATATGAGTCTTGTTGGGAGAAAGGAAAGATTAGGAACTTGGTGAAAAATGCACCATTCCCAACTATATGAAGAAACCATAAATAGGAAAATTCTGAAAGTAGTGATTAATTCATACATCTCTTATAATTAGATCATGCTGTGGTTTCTCACACTTGGAGGAAAAAAAAATCCCATTTCAAATAAGTAGGTTAATTAGCACAGGAAAAATAAAGATTTCCTTTTAGAACATAACATACTGACATATGACTAATTTGCTTTTTTATGCATTTCTTTTTGTTGAAACAAACAAACAAAAAAGAAAAAGGGAGCCTAGTATCTGTGACCCAGAACCACTTTATCACTTTCAGAGCCTGTATCTCATATTAACTATTGAATTTAAGGATTTCACAGGAGGCAAATGTAAGAGGCTCCCATCCTCACTGTTTCTTTTAAAAACTCTTTAAAGAGAGAAAAGAAATTCTGAAAATTCGAGCACAGTTTCTGCAGCCTGAGTTACCAGGAAAAAATAAAACGCCTGCTTTTCTACTTCACAGCAGGGTCCCCCGACATGTGGCAGACTTTCCCCCAAAAAAGAGTTTCAGAATTTACAGCATCATGGCAGACAAGAGTCCAAGTCACAATACACAGAACTGTTGGATAAAATGTAATAAACATTTATTTCATACACCAAGATATACTTGAAAAAAACAAGAAAAGAAAAAGAAAAATCTGCAATCTAAGTGCTGGAAATGAAGGGAGAAACTCTAAACCAGAATTGCAACACATGAGTTGATGCCTCGGGGACTACAAGGGGTGCAGACGGAGGTACAAGCCCTAATGGAAGGAGCTAGGTGTTAATGTCCACCAGCTGTACAATTGGTCTCTGTCTGCACCAGGCAAGCAGCTAGAAGAGAAACTCTTGCACAAGCTGAAATCCCTGTAAGTGTTAAAGGGAAAAGAGGCTCTCCAACTACACACTCTGAGAAGCATCAAGGAAGTTTTTCATCTGCTCTGGGTTTGGCTGGAAACTGAAACCTCAGTTATGTACAGATCTAAAACTACTTTATGCCAACTGTGGAGTAATGGATGCTAAATTGAGAAATTAGCATCAAAACCTTGTCCCAGACTGATGAAAATACTGGGTTCTAGAGAAAAACAAAGGCAGAAATTCTGTACAGGGATACTGCACAATTCAGGGAGCAGGAAACTTCTGTAGAGGAAGAAACTCATGAGACAAGGCCGCAAAAATAGCTCAACTACATGAGTAAACAAACTACCAAGGGATCAGGTATACTGACAATCAATCGATATAAATAGATCTCCATGAACATGAAATGACAGAATAATAAATTCAAATCACCCCAAATAACTCTGTTTAAAATTATTGCATATGTAGAATATTGCATTCAAGAAAGACATTTGTAGATTTAAATTAGCAAATTTGAAAAAGAAAATTTGTAAATGTGAGAAATATAGTCACTTAAACACACAACTCGATCAGTTTAAAACACCGTAAATACAGCTTTGAAGGGTCACGCATTTGAAGATGGCTATAAGAGATTACTCAGGATGGAGCTCGTTTTGGTTAGAGATGGAAACTATGAATGTGAGACATGGAGGTGAGAGGGAAAGCACAACCTGTATCTAACAGTGCTCGCAATACAGACTGTTATTAGAAGTAGAGAGATGCAATAATCTAGGAGTTACTAGCTGAGGATTTTTTATAACTAGAAAAAACTGGACTCCTCAGTTTGAAGAAGCACATTGACCCTTGATTAAGATTCACTGTTAGACTCATTTGATGAAACTGTACATCAGTCAAGATGAAGAGAAAATGTTTAAAGACATTTTAGTCAAAAGAATTTAAAAAAAACCCAAAAAAACCCTGGTGGTAGGCTTAACAACAACTACAGAGGCCAGAAGACAAAGGTGTTCTATCTCCAGTGGCTGAGATAAGATAGAATGATATGGTCAAAGTAAGGCATGTTAAGATTCCTACTGCCTGGCTGGAGGAAAGGGTAATAACAATTATTAATGTTTACTCTATTAAAGGAGAATGTTACAATTTCAAGAGAAAACACTAAGGATTGCTAATAATTATTTATAACTTCCAGGATTAAAAAAAGATAAGAATGAAATAAAGACAATTCAGTCATCAAAATATTTGATACAAGTCAGAAAAAATAAATGAAAAGCATGGCTATTAAAAGTGCATAATAAAATGGAGGAGGTAAGGCCAAATATACTGGTAAAAGAAATAAGTGAAAAAGGATTATGTCATCTATTTAAGAAACAGATATTCTCAAGTTTGATTTTAAAAAAGCCACTCAGAATGAAATTAAGCTATACATTGCTTAAAAGAGATAAACTACAAATAGAATAGCACTTAAAAGACAAATATAGAAATAAAAAAAGACACGTGAGGGAGACGCCAACTAAAAGAAGAAGGTGCACCAATTTTAATAATTGAACAATCAAGACAAAAATATACTTTTTAGCCTAAAAGGGTCATTAGTCATTATACAAACAATGCAATTCACATGGAAAAGGTAACAATCCCATCAAACTAAGTACCTCAAAGTCTGCAGAGTAAAAAGATCAGAGAAACTGACAACACCATAAATACTAAATTTTTGAATTTCTGGCTGATAGGTATAGCAAATAAAAAATAAGGTTCATAAATTTAAAAATTTTAATAGCACAATTAATTAGCAGAGTGATCTATCAGACAGAAATAAATAGTAGTATAACAAGGGGTACTTAAGAGTACATACAAGCTATGTAAGAAGACTATACACATGCTATCAAAAAATTAATCTCTACACTTACCAAATAATCATTACAAACAGATCACATTATCTAATCATAATGGAACATACAGTTGATCCTTGAACTGTAGGTTTGAACTGTGTGGATTTACTTGTATGTGTATTGTTTAGATATGGTGGAAAAACTTTTGGGGATTTGCTATTAATTTGAAAACAACTTGCAGATGAACCATGTACCCTAAAAATACTGAAAAAATTAAGAAAAAATTTAGGTATGTTACGAATGCATAAAACACATGCAGATGCTAATCTATTCTTACATAGATATAAGGTAAGTGTATTTAATATAAAATTAATGTTAGTTTTTCACTGTCTTATAATTTTGCTTTCAATAACTATATCACCATACAATCTCTCTCCCTCATAACTGGAGAAACTGAGTATCAGCCTACCATCACAGATGTGTTCTTTTTTAAATGCAACAATGTTTGCAATACTCTATTATGAATATGACTATAATACAGTATGTCATAATATTTTTTAATGATTCATTCATTAGTCTATAGGCCAGGCTATTGTGAAGTATATGTATTGATTACACTAAGTTACATAAAGCAAATATATTTGTTTCTTCATTATCAATGCATGAATTGTGATACCTATAAATAAAATATGAATTTGTTTTTCACACTACCTTTCATTGCAGATGTCTAGTGTCAGGAATGCATCGAACATCCACAGTGTTTGTATCACATAAAACAATATTGATGTAGGTACTTAGTAGTTAACTTTTCAGTGGTGATACCAACATGCAGAATCTTGATTATGTAAGGGTTATTGCCCAATTCTGCATTGTTCAAGGGTCATCTTCAATTTAAAATTGATAATAATAAATTATTTCCACATAATCATTTGTTTGAAAATGTAAGAATTCAAATCTAAATATTTCACAGAAAAAAGTAATCATAACAAAAATTAAGAAATATTTAAATGAAGTTAATGAAACACTACATATCCATGTTCACAGAAACACAGCTAGAGGATTTATAACTCAAAATGCATCCAATCAAAATATGACTGATTGGAAATAACCAAGTCAAGAATTAAGTTAAAGAGGAAAGTAGATCATAAAAAACTCAAGAAAGTAGAAAAAAATTCAGAAATTATTTGTTAAATGGAAAGCACAAAACTAGCATAAATAAAAGAAAAAATAAACTAGATAGTTAAAAATAACAATAAACTAGGGAAACCTCTGAAAAGATATGAAAAAAGAAAATGAGTGAGCTCCACTAGGAATTGCAAAGAAGACAAAGTCATCAATGTATCAGAAACATATAAACAATGAACAGGTAATATATGTAATATATCTGTCAATATATCAAAAACTTTGAGAAAATGAACATTATAGAAAAAATATGCAACATTTAGTGAATTTTAAAATACATAAGACTTTTAAAATCTACAACTATTACTTTAGTTGAATCATTAGTGAAAAATTCTAACTCCAAATCATAATGTCTACATAATTTTAAGATTTTCAAAATACAAACAGGGTACATTTTTTCACACTGCTTCAAAGAATTTGCTTAAAAAGCAGTTACTCAACTCTCTTAAACAGCAATTGTATGTTTAAGTTTAATTATACTCCACTCAAGGAAATTAGAGCAGAGGAAATTATTGATGATTGGTTTAGAAAATCCTGAACTATTGGCAAGCCAAATGAAAAAGATAAAAGTTACTATGACAAAGTAAGAGTTTTCCCAGGAAGTCAAGGATTTTTTTAGCATTCAAAAATCGATTAGTGAAAGTGACCACATTAACAGATAAAAGGAGAAAAGCATGTAATCATCTCAAGAGATGTAGAGAAATAATTTCATAAACTTCAGTATTTTCCATGATAAATGTTAAGAAACAAGAAAATGAAACAAAATTTTCAAATTTAATACAGAGATTCCAACCAAACCAATACAAAAAGTATGACAAATTGTAAGCAGTCTAAAATGTCTGGGATTGCCTGTTTGTTTAACATTGGTCTAAAGATATTAGATGTTGCAGTAAATTAAGAAAAGATATGCCATGAGGATAAAAATAAAAATATTATTGCAGATGATTTAATTATCTTCAATAAAAACACAAGAAAATTCACATTCTTTACTAATAAACAAGTTTAGCATAGTTTCTGGGCTCAAATACTGTTTTTTTAAACCAATGTAAAACTTATGGATGAGTAAATAAAAAAACCCCATTAATAAGAGTGAGTAAACCCTTCTAAAGTAAGTAAGAATCAATTTTTTAAAAAGCAGTGCAAAATATTTATGGAGAATAATGAGATATTTGAAAAAAAAGAGAAAGACAGACTTTTCCCCTGGATATTAAGATTAAATATTTAAGATGTCATTCTCATCACACATTTTCTATACTTAATATAATTGCAAAAAACCTTTTAACAGTATGTGTGTACCCACACTCACATATGTTTGATTTGTGAAGAGGATCCTAAAAATCACTTCTGGAAAGACTAGCCAAGAACAGTAAAGAAGAATGATAAAGAAGGAAAAAAACAACAACAAAATGGGTTTCTGGTTTATATGTTTTCTGGTTTTTGTCTGTATTTAAAATTATTCAATTAGTATTTCAAATATAATATAAAAATATATTAATTAAAATCTCTAAAATTAGACAAAGTTAGAAAAAAACAGGCCAACAGAATATATCCAGAAGCCCAGAAACATGACCATATGCGTCTGGAAAGTTGGTTGGGCAGAAATGGAACTTCAGAGCAAGATGGATAAGATAAATATTTAGTAAATAATTGAGAAAACCTTTGTTATCCATATAAAAATATAAAATTTGATCCCTAGCTCACAAAAAAACAGAAAAGTAAATTTCAAATATCTCAGTAGACGCTGTGGGTACCCCACCCATATTTGCTGGGCATCAAATGTCAATACATGCCAATGTGTCCTATGCAAACAACTATATAAACTATCTGTGGGCTTTCACTCACTGATGGGGGGTATAGGGCAGGCAAGAAATACCTTGGAGTTAATATCCCTGGGAGGAGCCTCAGCCATTTACAGATGGATTTGGACTTTCCATTTCTTCTCCTCAGGAAGGAAAACTCTCAAATTCTACAGTGTCCTCTAGGGTTTCCCAGATGGATTTAACCACAGTGGCCCAGAGCAATAATTATTTGAAAATGCGTCCTTTACTGGTTTCTTCTCTTTCCCTGTCTCGTTTTCATTTCTCCATCAGTGTTTGCCTGGTTCCAGCTCCCATATGAACAACTGAATCCTTGTCTCTGAGCTTGATTTTAGCAAAGTCCACCTAAAACATCTATGATACTTGCAGAAGATCTATGATATTATGGTTGGGAATAAGCTTGTTAATCAGGTATAAAAAGATATAGATAATCAGATACAGACATAGATAGTCATAAATTTAGTTAAATTAGATAATTTGGTCAAATTTAGAAATTAAATGAAAATTTTAAATGTATATGAAAATTACATATAAAAACTACAAACGTAAAAATAATTCTAAAGACTAGGAACAAGTTGTTAATGTTCTCTGTGAACTACCTGTTCATAGCATTTGCCCACTTCTCTAATGTTTTCCTAGTTATTGAATTTTATGTATTCTTATTTTTTTCTCCATACTGACCCTTGGTTGATTATATGTGTAGCAACTTGCTGATGAAAATATGAATTTCTCCTTACATATGCAGGTTAGCTGAAGTTTAGTGGGTGAAGTAATTCCCTTGAAAAATTTCCTCAAGGTCATATAGCTAGTAAATGGCAAAGGAAGCATTCATATGCAGATGTATTTAACTTCTAAGTTTATATTTTCTACTTGTTTCATTATAGCATATCAAGGGTCTTCCCATTATTATATAACTTCAGAAGTGTCCAAGTTGAGGGGTTAGGTTATACACTTAGACTGCAACTAATCATAAAATATATTTGTCTCTTGGTCTACTTTATTATAAAAATATTAAGGGTTATGAATATGCAGCCAAAAGATGATCATTTGTGAAAGGTGAAAGTGAAGTCACTCAGTCTGGTCCACCTCTTTGTGATCCCCGTGGACTGCAGCCTACCAGGCTTCTCCATACATGGAAATTTCCCTGCAAGAATACTGGAGTGGGTTGCCATTTCCTTCTCCAGGGGGTCTTTCTGACCCAGGGGTTGAACCTGGGTCTCCCGCATTGCAGGCAGATGTTTTACCCTCTGAGCCACCAGGGAAGCCCAATATTGAAATATGAGAAGGAAGAAATATGAGAAATATGAGGGAAGAAATATGAGACTATGTGAAATTAACAAATGATACCCAAATAATGTTTAAGTCAATATTTTAAATATGGAACATACTATACACTTCTCATAAGGTTTTCTAAGAAAAAGAAAAAGTTGACCTGAATTTCATCTTTTCCCCTATCTTGAGTTTCTCTCTTAGAACAATAACTATCCAAACAAACAAAAGGCTCACTTAGCACTCCATAAATCCCACAACAACTTCAATGTTAGCAAGCAGTTGCTTGGCTCTTCCTTAAAAGACAGGAATCTACTGAACTTCAGGATAATTTGTATAGAATTCAATGTAATATTAAATGTCTTCCGTATACAAAGATATTTAAAAAGTAATTGTGCTCAGTCACTTGAGTCATGTCGGACTCTTTGCAACCTATGGACTGTAGCCCATCAAGCTCCTCTGTCCACAGATTCTCAAGGCAGTAATACTGGAGTGCAATGCCGTACTCCGCCAGGGGATCTTCCCGACCCAGGAAATGAAGCCATATCTCCAGCATCTGTCTCCTATACTTCAGGCAGGTTCTTGACCCATTGAGCCACCTGGACAGCCCCATAAAAGGTAATTCCCAATCTCCAAATTCCCAGTGTTTCTTATCTAAGTCAGTAGTTAGAAAAAAACAAGTGTGCAATAACTATAGCAAGAGAGAAACCATGAGAATTGCCAAATAAAGGCACAAATAAAATACTTCTGGAGTGTGAAAGATGGGCTTTTCATTTTGTTAATGAGGCATCTTTTTTTATAAATAAAATTCATATAATCCTGTATAGAGCTGCTGCAATCTAGTATTTTTAAATACAGGCACACACTGACACACAAAAAGATCTGATTCATGCATTTAATCAATTTACCTTTAAGGTAATTATCAATGTGTATGACCCTACTACTATTGTCTTAATTGTTTTGCGTTTATTTTGTGTAGGTCTTTTCCTTCTCTGGTTTAATGGTGCTGAAGTCTCTTAACTTTTGCTTGTCTGTAAAGCTTTTGATTTCTCTGTCAAATCTAAATGAGAGTCTTACTGGGTAGAGTATTCTTGGTTGTAGTTCCTTCTCTTATCACTTTAAATATATTGTGTCATTCCCTTTTGGCTTGTAGAGTTTCTGTTGAGAAATCAGTTGATAGCCTGATGGGAGTTCCCTTGTATGTTATTTGATGTTTTTCCCTGCTGCTTTTAATATTTTATCTCTGTCTTTAATTTTTGTCAGTTTCATTACTTAGTGTCTCAGTGTGTTCCTACTTGGGTTTATCCTGCCTGGGATTCTCTGTACTTCTTGGATTTGGTTGACGATTTCTGTTCTCATGTTAGGGAAGTTTTCAGCTATTATCTTTTCAAATATTTTCTCAGGTCCTTTCTCTCTCCTCTCCTTCTGGGACCCCTATCATGTGAATATTGGTGTGTTTAATGTTGTCCCAGGGGTCTCTTAGACTGTCCTCATTTCTTTTCATTCCTTTTTCTATATTCTGTTCTATGGCAGTGATTTCCACCTTTATCCATTTATCCATTATATGTTCTTTATCCTTTATCTGTTACCACCTTTATTCTTTATCCATTCTTCTGCCTCAGTAGTTCTGCTATTGATTCCTCTTAGTGTATTATTCAGTTTTGTTTGTCCTTTAGCTCTTCTAGGTCTTTGGTAAACATTTCTTGCATCTCCTCCACTGTTTTCCTGAGATCCTGGATCATCTTCACTATCATTATACTGAATTCTTTTTCTGGAAGGTTACCTATTGCCACTTCATTTAGTTGTTTTACTGGGGTTTTTATTTCTCCTTTCATCTGGACATAACTTTCTGCTTTTTCATCCCGAGTAACTTTCTGCAAAGTGCTTTTTGTTCTAGTCACTGTGGGATTGTGGTTTTTCTTGCTTCTTCTGTCTGCCCTCTGATGGAGGAGGCTAAGAGGCTTGTGTAAGCTTCCTGATGGAAGGGACTGGCAGTGGGAAAAACTAGCATGGATTGACTGGGCTGATGAAAACATGTGCATGTATGCACTTCTACTTACCACATCACTCTACTTAACTCATCAAACTGTATGTAGTTATTTTATATTGTTAGGTTAATCATGTTTCCATTATGGTTTGCAATTGTAATGCTCTTTTATTTTTTGTCTGGCTATTGATTATAAATACATCATGACTATGATGTACATCATGTGAAATACTGGGCTGGATGAAGCACAAACTGGAATCAAGATTGCCAGGAGAAATATCCATAACCTCAGATACAGAGATGACACCACCCTTATGACAGAAAACGAAGAAGAACTAAAGAGCTTCTTGATGAACGTAAAAGAGGAGAGTAAAAAAGTTGGCTTAAATCTCAACATCCAAAAAACAAAGGTTGTGGCATCCAGTCCAATCACTTCATGGCAAATAGATGGGGACACCATGGAAACAGTGAGAGACTTTATTTTGGGGGGCTCCAAAATCACTGCAGATGGTGACTGCAGCCATGAAATTAAAAGATGCTTGCTCCCTGGAAGAAAAGCTATGACCAACCTAGACAGCGTATTAAAAAGCAGAGACATTACTTTGCCAACAAAGGTCCATCTAGTCAAGGCTATGGCTTTTCCAATAGTCATGTATGGATGTGAGAGTTGGACTATAAGAAGGTTGAGCACCAAAGAACTAATGCTTTTGAAATGCGTTGTTGGAGAAAATTCTTGAGAGTCTCTTGGACTTCACAGAAATCCAACCAGTCCAACCTAAAGGAAATCAGTCCTGAATATTGATTGGATGCTGAAGCTGAAACTCCAATAGTCTGGCCACCTGATGTGAAGAACCGACTGATTGGAAAAGACCCTGATGCTGGGAAAGACTGAAGGTGAGAGGAGAAGGGGACGACAGAGGATGGGATGGCTGGATGGCATCACTGACATGATGAACATGTGTTTGAGTAGGCTCCAGGAGCTGGTGATGGGCAGGGAGGCCTGGCGTGCTGAAGTCCATCAGGTCGCAAAGAGTCAGACACAACTGAGCGACTGAACTAACTGAAGGATTGTGAAAATTGATAAATGTCTTCTACTATTGTGAATTTTTGCTTAATACAATAATCATATCATGATTGCTCAACAGAAAACAACAGAATTCTGTATCACAAAAACTACTATTTAATAGAGAAAACTATAATCATTTTTTAAAATCCAGATGCATATCAATCAGAACTACCTTGGAATTTTATAGAAAATGAAAATGCCCGGGTATGGCTTTTTTTTTCCCCCCAAAGCTCCAGATGTGTCTCTAATGAGCAGCCATGTTTAAAAACAATTGGACTACATGATGATCTTTTAATTTTATGTAGTTTATTTCACTTTTTCTATTTCACATTCAGCGCTCCCATTTCACTTAGTTTATATTTTCCAATTTTCCCCCCTCTCTCTCTTTTTCTTTTTTTGGTTGATGTTCTTTCTCAATCCTTTACCAAGCATTGCAGAAAATCTTGTGTGTGTATATATTTTACAAAACTTATGCATTTTCACCTAGCTAAACAATTTATGACATTTTAATTCCACTTGCTTGACTTATTATGAATAGAATGCTAGATTTCAAATTTGTATTCATAGTTCCACATATTTTGGCATCTAGTATTGCTGCCAATAATCTAGAAAGTTTATTATCTCAGTGATTAAAAATAAATGTGAAAAAAAAAAAAGAAAAAAAATAAATGCGAATGGGGCTTGAAACCTCCAATCCAATTCTGAGAATATAGAGTAATATTATGTTGCAAAAAACAAAAACAGGAAATTGACATGTGATACAGTATTACTAACTAAATTACAGATTTTGTTAAAATCTCACAAAATTTTATCCTAGTGTCCCTTATTTGTTTTTACACCTTATTCAAGATTCCATATTGTATTTAATTTCATTGAGCAGCTTCAGTTGCATGCAATAAATTCTGGTCAATTCTCTTTTCATTTTAATTCTATTACACACATTTTCTTATTTTCCTTGTTATTGCTTCTTAGATATACTCCTCATTTAAAAGTGGACATTTAATTTCCAGATATATGGGATTTTTAAAAAGTATATTGGATATTAGTTTCTCATTTAAATGCTTTCTTCTCTACAATTACCCTGTGTGTGTGTGTGTGTTTTTTTTTTGTTTTGTTTTTTTTGTTTTTTTAGCCTTCTAACTTTACTGAGGCTTTCAATAGCTAAGTCAAAGATCTCTCTTGGTTACTATCACACTGCACTTGAAAATATATGAGTATTTTCAAATGTCTTTTGATATTGATCTCTAACATAATTCCACAGTAATAAGAGTACCAACTCTGTATGATTTCAATACCTTCAGACCATGACATTTCTGCTCCTGGTCTTGTGTCTCTGTTCCAGTGTCTCCTAGTTTATGGTCTATGGGAACTTGAAGGGATTTGTGTCCTACCGTTATGTGAAAATTGTATAAATCTTAATTATGTTGAATTGGCTCATAATGCTCTTCAGGTCTATTTTATTCCTATGCTTCTCTGTACATTCATTCTATTAATTAGTGAGAGTTTGATACTGGAACTCCAACTAAAAATCTTAATGTACTGTGCTTAGTCGCTCAGTCATGTCTGACTCTTTGCGACTCCATGGACTATAGCCTACCAGGTGAAACCCCTTGGCTTTTTCAGGCAAGAATACTGGAGTGGGTTGCCATGTCCTCCTCTAGGGGATTTTCCCAACCAGGAATCGAATCCAGTCTGTCACATTGCAGGTGGATTCTTTACCCTCTAAGACATCAAGGAAGTAAAAAATCTTAATATAGCCGCTTAAAACAAACACTGGAGAAGGGAATGACAAACCACTTCAGTATTTTTGCCTTGAGAACCCCATGAACAGTATGAAATGGCAAAAAGATATGACACTGAAAGATGAACTCCCCAGGTCAGTAGGTACCCAATATGCTACTGGAGAAGAGTGGAGAAATAGCTCCAGAAGGAATGAAGAAGCTAAGCCAAAGTGAAAACAATGCCCAACAGTGAATGTGACTGATGATGGATGTTGTAAAGTTCGATGTTGTAAAGAACAATATTGCACAGGAACCTAGAATGTTAGGTCCATGAAACAAGATAAATTAGAAGTGATCAAACAGGAGATAGCAAGAGTGAACATTGACATTTTGGGAATCAGTGAACTAAAATGGACTGGAATAAGCAAATTTAATTCAGATGAGCATTATATCCACTACTGTGGGCAAGAATCCCTTAGAAAAAATGGAGTAGCCCTCATAGTCAACAAAAGAGCCCAAAATGCAGTACTTGGGTGCAGCCTCAAAAACAACAGAATGATCTCTGTTCGTTTCCAGGGCAAACCATTTAATATCACAGCAATCCAAGTCTATGCCCCAACCACTTATGCCTAAGAAACTGAGGCTGAATGGTTCTATGGTGGCCTAAAAGACCTTCTAGAAGTAACACCCCAAAAAGATGTCATTTTCACCATAGGGGACTGGAATGCAAAAGTAGGAAGTCAAGAGATACCTGAAATAACAGGCAAGTTTGGCCTTGGAGTACAAAATGAAGCAGGGCAAAGGCTAACAGAGCTTTGCCAAGAGAATGCACTGGTAATAGAAAACACCATCTTCCAACAACACAAGAGAAGACTCTACACGGGGACATCACCAGATGGTCAATACTGAAATCTGATTGATCATATTCTCTGTAGCAGAAGATGGAGAAGCTCCATACAGTCAGCAAAAACAAGACTGGGAACTGACTGTGGATCAAATCATGAACTCCTTATTGAAAACTTCAGACTTATATTGAAGAAAGTATGGAAAACCACAAGACCATTCAGGTATGACCCATTTCAAATCCCTTATGATTATACAGTGGAAGTGACAAATAGATTCAAGAGATTAGATCTAATAGACAGAGTGCCTGAAGAACTATGGATGGAGGTTCATAACATTGTACGGGAGGTGGTGATCAAAACCATCCCCAAGAAGAAGAAATGCAAAAAGGCAAAATGATTGTCTGGGGAAGCCTTACAAATAGCTGAGAAAAGAAGAGAAGCAAAAGGCAAAGGATAAAAGGAAAGACATATCCATCTGAATGCAGAGTTTCAAAGAATAATAAGGAGAGATAAGAAAGCCTTCCTCACTGGTCAGTGCAAAGAAACAGAGGAGAACAATAGAATGGGAAAGACTAGAGATCTCTTCAAGAAAATTAGAGATGCCAAGGGAACATTTCATGCAAAGATGAGCACAATAAAGGACAGAAATGGTATGGACCTAACAGAAGCAGAAGATATCAAGATAAGGTGGCAAGAATACACAGCAGCACTATATAAAAAAGATCTTAATGATCCAGATAACCATGATGGTGTAATAACTCACCTAGAGCCAGACATCCTGTAGTGTGAAGTCAAGTGGGCCTTAGGAAGCATCACTACTAACAAAGGTAGTGGAGGTGATGGAATTCCAGTTGAGCTATTTCACATCTGAAAAAGATGATGCTGTGAAAGTGTTGCACTCAGTATGCCAGTAAATCTGGTAAACTCAGCAGTGGCCACAGGACTGGAAAAGGTCAGTTTTCATTCCAATCTCAAAGAAAGGCAATGCAAAAGATTGCTCAAACTATAGTACATTTGTACTCATCTCACTGCTAGCAAAGTAATGCTGAAAATTCTCCAAGCTAGGCTTCAACAGTACATGAACTAAGAACTTCCAAATATTCAAGCTGGATTTAGAAAAGGCAGAGGAACCAGAGATCAAATTGGCAACATCCTTTAGATCATAGAAAAAGCAAGAGAATTCCAGAAAAGCATCTACTTCTGCTTCACTGACTATGCTAAAGCCTTTGACTGTGTGGATCACAACAAACTATGATAAATTCTTAATACCAGCCCACCTTTCCTGCCTCCTGAGAAATGTGTATGCAGGTCAAGAAGCAAGTTAGAACTGGAAATGGAACAACGGACTGGTTCCAAATTGAGTAAGGAGCACATCAAGGTTGTATATTGTCACCCTACTTATTTAATTTATATGCAGAGTACATCATGCAAAATGCCTGGCTGGATGAAGCACAAGCTGGAATCAAGATTGCTGGGAGAAATATCAAAACCTCAAATATGCAGATGACAACACCCTTATGGCAGGAAGTGAAGAGGAACTAAAGAACCTCTTGATGAAGGTGAAAGAGGAGAGTGAAAAAGCTGGTTTAAAACACAGCATTCAAAAAACAAAGACCATGGAATCCAGTCCCATCACTTCATGACAAATAGATGGGGAAACAATGAAAACTGTGACAGACTTTGTTTCTTGGGCTCCAAAATCACTGCGGAGGGTAACTGCAGCCATGGAATTAAAAGATGCTTGCTCCTTAGAAGAATACTATGGCCAACCTAGACAGCATATGAAAAAGCCGAGATATTACTTCGCTGACCAAAGGCCATTCTGTCAAAGCTATGGATTTACAGAAGTCATGTATGGATGTGAGAGTTGGACCATAAAGAAAGTTGAGCACTGAAGAATTGATGCTTTTGAACTGTGGTATTGGAGAAGACTCTGGAGAGTCCCTTGGACTGCAAGGAGATCCAACCAGCCCATCCTAAAGGATATCAGTCCTGAATATTCATTGGAAATACTGATTCTGAAGCTGAAATTCCAATACATTGGCCACCTGATGCGAAAAACATACTCATTGGAAAAGACCCTGATGCTAGGAAAGACTGAAGGTGAGAGAAGGGGACGACAGAGGATGAGATGGTTGGATGGTACCACTGACTCGATGGACATGAGTTTGAGCAAGCTCTGGGAGTTGGTGAGGACAGGGAAGCATGTTGTGCTGCAGTCCCTCAGGTTGCACAGACCTCAAGTAATCTTGTTCTGTATTTTCCAAGTCTCCTGTAAATGTGTTA
Source organism: Cervus canadensis (assembly GCF_019320065.1). NCBI lineage: Eukaryota > Metazoa > Chordata > Mammalia > Artiodactyla > Cervidae > Cervus > Cervus canadensis. The sequence goes on along the minus strand of NC_057416.1, from coordinate 10,903,344 downwards.
TCATATTTTTGTAATATGAAATATAAAAAAGAAAGATAAAAAATCTGAACCATGAGAAATCCATACAGTGGCATTACCTGCAGTCACTAAAAAAATACTATAGCAACACAAACTGACTGATTTAATATAAAACAACATTGAATAGTCAGAGGAGGCATCACTGAGAAATATTCCAACCATGAACAAAGAGTGAGGAAAATCATTCCTAAAGGACAGAATAGATCATGCATGAAGACACTATGGCAGGATTGTGCTTATAGTTTGGGAAGAGTGAGGCACAGTGGGAAGGCAGAGGGGCCAGCCGGGAGGGTATGCGGAGACTGGGTGTGGAAAGTCCTGGGCAATGAACAGGGATCCACTCATGTAGGCCCTTGTTATCAGGTCCTGGGTATTCCAAGTGCAATCTAAGACGTTCAAGTGTTTTAATCAGGGACACGATCGATTTTCTAAGATGAGACCCTTCAAAGGTGTGTGAAGGGATTGGGGGAGGCAAGAATGCACTTGAGGAGACTGATGAGAAAGTCACATTAGTCTATGGAAGAAATGGCTGCTTGGCTTGGGGTTGTGGAAGTAGATGTGGAAATCAAATGATAGATTTGACACCAAATAGTTTGGAAATGGAATTTACTGGACTGCATGTTAAGATTTCTGGTGCAAGTGAGATCCAAGAATGAATTTGAATTAGAGAATTCAAGTTAAAAGTTAGAATTAGAGAAAGAGAATTACAATTTTCTTGATAAGAATCTACTCCTAGCCTACTCCCGACATCACTCTGATAAAGCATAGATACATACTACCCCGGAAACTGGTTACATATCCATTGTGACTCTTATTCTACATTTCCTTGTCACCAGCAGTAAATCACTGGTAGCTCACGTTAATGAGTACTTCTTTCTGAACTTTTTCACTGGGACCATTGTCAAATTCCTCTGCCCTGCTCTGCACATAATCAGATAACTTCTCAGTTCTCTTTCCTAGAGAGGTTGGTGCAGATCACATTTCCTTTGAATGCACTGGTTCACTGTAACATTCTTTGTTCCTACTTTACAACGCTCATTGCTTCCATATTCCCTCTCCCCTACATAAATCATTCAAACACGGTTCTTCACTGACCATGCAATACTCATTTGAGTGCCCATCAAACCAGACTAAAACTACAAGACCTATTCAAGTAATTTCTGAATAATTACTAATCAGTCTCAGAAATATTTTTATTTTTAAGTGCATAATGAACTCTTTAAATTCTATCATTCAATCTGAACAAGAGACACTTTCAACAAATTGAGTACTAAGTTTAGAAAATCCTATTTTCAATATCAATTACATTTCTAACTTTCTCTCAATGCAATTCCTTTATTCATCTGTTTTACTAATGCTCACCCTGAAATCAAGTGTTCAATTATTCATACAAAATAATTTTTGCCACTTATTTCCTTGGTAGATGCAGTGAATGGGTTATTCTACAAGCATATAATTCTTCATTTTCATATTCTTGATGGAGTAATGACTTTAGACTTCTCCCCAATAAAATGCATTTGATATCTTTTGCAAAAATCACTTAAGCATCAAGATTAGGTTCATATGCTACACCTGAGACCTCTCTTCTTGTTCTAGGCAAGGCATAGCAGCAACAATCTTGGCTATTTATTTAACATCTGTCATATATTCATATGCCAAGGGCCCCAAATCTTTTATTGCCTAATCTCTACTCTGTAGCTAATCAGTATTATTATTATATATCCTCAGTCATTTTTTGTGAATCAGTTCTATGAAGGTTGGTAATGTCCCTGAAATGGTAATAAAATGTATTTTAGATAAAAAGTTTGTTTACTTGATTTGTGATTCTACATATACCACATTTTAAAGCTACACAATCATTATTTAAATAAGAAACATCACAGACAACTTCCAGGAAAATATCAACCATTTTATTACCTCATGAATTACCACACCTTTAAATTTAAAGGGTTTTTCATTATAATTAAAATACTCTTCCTCCCTAGCAATGACCTAGAAGCCTTTAACAAGAAAATGAATACCAAATGCATCAGCAAAGCAGGTTGAACTGGGAAAACAATCTTGATCAATCTTTATCTGTGTTTCTCAAATCAGAGTCCATAAAGACCAGCTATTGAAAAGATCTGAGATCTAAGTGCACACTTGTGAAGCAGTGTGTTCACTGGTCTGGAAGGGACCTATGACTCCACCTTTGCAACAAAAACCTCCAAAATTATTCTGATTCACACCAACATGTGAAAACCCTGGAGTTATATTACACCCTGGGCAGGTGTTAAATGACTATGTAACAGGTGACTAGAAAGAGGATAAGATTAATCTATTAATTCAGTGGAAGATTGTATTGCTGATATAAATGACATTTCTACAGAAAATGCCATTTTTCTTTATTCCAGCCACAGTAAAAATAAAAATCTTGTAAAAATAAGTAACTGAAGTTACCTTAAAATTTTAGGAATATAGCATCAAATACAGAATTACAAACACTTATTTCATCAAACAAGATTAAAACGTGGAAACTCTAATGATAGCTGCCTCTTGAAATCAAATGGTATTGTCTGTGATGGCACAAATTTCTCCAGGATTTAAAGAGCGACTGAGTCACACAGTCACTTGCTGAGAATATTGCCTGTAATTCTACCTCTCTCCTTGCCTGGGTGTCATTATTGTGTAATCAAAGAGATATCAAGTTATTCCACTGATGCTTCCTTCCCATTTTTCTGAAATTTGTCCTTTTCTTGTAATGAGTGATGAGCAAAATTCTGAGTGCAACACCACTGTACCTAAGGAGGTGATTTCTTAGAAGAAAAAGAAAGGCATGATGAAAAAGTCCCTTTTCCCCCTGTGTGCACTTGGAAGTAGCAATCTATCTGTAGGGATCTGGGGATATAGATAGTCTTTTCTGCCTTAAAATTCAGAGGGTTCTCACCTACATATAAGATGACAACACATAGTTATGAAGAAGTAAGATGCATGTGACAGACAATATATGTTTAATGAACATGTGAATAATTGATAGATGGAGAAGTGAGTGAGATTTGACAAAAATCCAGGAATTGGAAATATAAAGTCATAACTGGAAAATTCTGAAACAAAGAGAGGGATGCCTAGCCCTTGCAGAACCCCAAAGCCTTTGGATATTAAATCAATGTGACAAATCAGGGCAAAACTAGGGTGCTCTTAGCTGGATGACAAAAACAAAGTTTTACTGGTAACAGAAATAAGTCAAAGAGAAGTAAGTTGGTTTCTGGTAAAGTTGAAAATATACTTCTTGAGTTTGAGATGATGACATGGTGATATAAAGCTGAAGCTTCTAGAAATAAAAAATACTGAAGACTCACGTAGTAACACAAGAGGACTATCATTTGGCAGGGGCTGTGTTAAGGAGATGCATCACCCCTCCTTGCCATTAAAACCCTTGCCCTGGGGTTGTTTTCCTTCCTGTTTTACTTATAACAAACTGAGGCTTGCTCATGGCCTCACGGTTATCAGTACTCACACAGCAGAGGCAGTTAAGACATACTTTCACAACATTTCCGAAAAGCCAACATAGAACACGTGTGTGTCAGACACCAAGACCCATCCGCATCCATTTTTCCACATGGTGCCTCTTCCACTGTTTTTCATCTCATCCACATCAAAAACATGTGCCCTCTTTGACCAAGCAATCCTACTTCCAGGAACTTACTCTATTTCAGCATTAGTCTACACATAGAAAGACACGCATACTAGGGTTTTCATTATATCCACCAGCAAAAATATTTTTTAAAAAATATGGTCACGTAAAATATGTAATGGGGGCCTATGTAATAACAAGAAACATATAATGAAATGGAAAGACATCCCCAACATATTGCAATATGAAAAACAAAGGAAATTAGAGAACACTTATTCTACATTACAAAGCCATTTAAAAAAAATAAATCTATCTTATATGTGTATGCACATGTACACAGAGACTTGTGTGTATGGAAAAGATATCTGGAGAGATATCCAGCAAACTATTAGTCATGATTACTTCTGGAGAACGGGATTGGTTGGGAAAGTCTGGGTGGGAGCTTTCATTAGATACCTTGTAAACCTCTGTATTATCTCCAGTGACAAGTTTTACTTTTGTAATTGAGAAACTCAAAACTATATAGGAGTAAATCATGCAAATTCAAATTCTCAGAGATAAGAGAATGAAAAGATCCAAGTACAAGATATATATATATATAGCAACCTGGTATCTTAAACCGCAAGTGAAATCACCTGCAAACAAAGTTCATACCTAAAGATGATCCATATGGGCTTCCACTTACAGAGCCATCTGCTGAATTTAACTTTTAGGAAGGGAAAATATTGTGATGCCAACAGGAGTTTCTCTTTCTTGGTGACAGAATATGGGGTATGACATCAGTAGAGGTGATTTACTTTATTGTGGTAGTACATCTGTAAGATGTTTCTAGAATGTCATAACATAATAGCACAGTGTCAGACTTTTCCTTTCTCTCTCTCTCTTAAGGACCAAAATAATGAATTTTCTAAGCTTTCATATTGAAACACACATTTTTCTTCAGACTGGAAAACGAAGAAAATCACTTCTTAATACTGCATGTTTCTTACCGTGTACAAATCACCACATCTAAAAATATGAAAAATGTAGTCATCAGATTTATAAACACCTTATTTCTCCTACAAATTTTAATGTACATCTATCTACATTAAAGAGCTTACTTTATGCCATTAGTTCACATTGGCATAGGGACATATAAACATTATTTGACAACAAATAAATTACTCTCATATCTTTTCTACTTTCCATTGATTATCTCACTCCTGGTCCAGGGCCATGAATCTAGGGCTATTTATTAGCTCTAACTGATCGATTGACTCTTAGTTACTTAAAGGCTTCATCTTGCTGGTTTTTTCTTTTTAAGTCAAGTAATTATAACTTGATTTTGTAAACGCAGCTTTAAAAGAAGAGAAAGAGAAAAACATTTTTTTACATGAAAAGACATGTTTTGAAAAGGTACAATTCAACATAATTACAGCAGGCAATTACAAAATGCCTACCTCATGAATCTGAATAGATTACCTATAATCACATTAATGTGATTGTAGCCTAGACTTATAAAGCACAGTTGATGAAGATTTAACATGCTTTCTCACACCAAACCAACCATGGTGTATCTTTTTTAAAAATAGAAACAGGAATACATGGCACGGTAATTTCACTCTCCTTTTTCTACTTCATTAAGATTTCCTAGGCAGGGGGTATTACTGTCTCATGCTGGAGGCTTTTAAAGATTTCTTTCTATAGCAGCATCACACCTGGCGACTGCTGGGAGGTGGGTGATGACATCCAAGTTTTCGTTCTCATCACTTTAGGTCTAATAGGACAATTAATAGGTCAGGTGGGATATTCTGAAATGTAATTTTAAAAATTGCTTTAAGTACTTCTGACCAAAACCTATTAACCTCCATACATCTCTACCAGAAAAGCAGAAAAAAGCTCTTCTGAGGCTTGGCCATACTGCGCCAGCCAAGTGGCCCCAGACCTTGGTGGCAGGTTGGTGGATTTGTGATAATGAGAAAGATGCTCACTGCGGATGCTCAAATTTTGCAGAGTAGGAACTGAGAGAAAAACCTGATTTTAAAAGGCAAGCATATATGTGTTTGTGTGCTTTCTTTTTTTAACAAATGAAATCTAAGTCTTTTAATTCAATTGGCTAATATAATAGAAAGATTCAAGGGGTTTTTGTCACTGTATTCAATTATCTCAGTTTATGAAGTAAACAGCTTTTGTTGAAACTTTAGAAGTAAGCATAATTATTTCAACAAATGTGAAGGTGAGATTTAAGTGAATATGCTATGTAATTTGCATATCTGTACATATCCTGTGGTTAAAAAAAAGAATTCTACACACATACGACAAACATGAAAATCTGGATTTGTTACAAAACACCAAAGCAGTGTAATTATCCTCTTTGTAGTGATACTTTATTAAAGTTCCCTTAATGAAAACAGAAAAAAACACCCTCATCAGATTTGCTGCTGTTCTTAGCCCAAGTCACCGTTTGGCTCAATGTTCTGAATTAACTCATAGCGATTACATCATAGATAAAGTCATGGTAACCTTTAGTGATTAGCTAACAAAGGAAAGATTTAATTCAAGCACATGTGGAACAGAACATAGACAAAATGTCCAATTACACAGAAGTTCAGAAGTATTGCTAATTTTTCCTGATATGGCAAAATGAATAACAATCTCAAAATTTAAAGAGGCAGTGTTCTAACTAAAGCAATTTATAGATTGAAAATTTTGTGTAAAAATATAATGTGGACCTCCAAATTATCCTTTGTAATTTGTCTTTAAAATATTGGTCTGATCCTCAGTCTTCTGAATTGAACCTACAGCCTAAAATAAGCTCTTTTAATTAGCTAAGTAGATTTGCAGCCTCTCTTTTATTGGGTGAATTCCAATTTTATGCCAGTTGGAACACTCCCTGTATCTAAAAATCATTGAAAAAGCTGAGTTAGTCTCAAAAATATTAATAGAAACCCTAAAACTGTATGTATTACTAATACTACCTAATACTACCATGATCTCTAACACCTTGTGAACAATTAACGAACATTCATAAACTGAACTGACACCAATAAATATGAATAGGGATCTTGTTAACGGACTAGCTCCATCTATAAAATACATTGTTTAATCATTAACATTAGAATACATTTTTTTAATCACAAATTACACTGACACTATTTTCTTTTTTGAAAGTCAAAAATACTTTAGAACTTTGTTGCCTCAGGCTAATATCTTAGTGTTTAGTATAAATATGTATAAGTCTTAATGAAAGACAGTTCCATTTAATATGATAAAAGGAATTCCATATTTATTTTTCAGAGTTTCAAGTCAACTGTCAATTTCAGGTTAAGATATCAGAAGCAGCTAGATTAGATATAAGGAATCTGATGTACCCAATTATTCTAGCTCACTAAAATTCAAATGACTTCAGTTTTTATATATTCTCCCAAATTCTTGATACTAAGGTGGCTTATTTAACTGGTTAATTAAAATATTTACACTCTAGTCCAGAAGATTCCCTTTTCAAAAGAAATCAGCATATATGTGTATAGCTTTCACTACATATTTTTTTACATAAAAATACAGACTCTTCATGAACTCAAAGGTGAATTTTACTCCAAATGTATATTAGCCAGATCTGCATTTGATTCAGAACAATTTATAACCACGTTCCAAAGAGATCCTAATATTTTGCTTTTAAAGAGTTGTGTTAAAATGCTCCAATTTTATTAGGTATAACGGTTATAAATTAAATGCCATCCTTCTGTTTAATTTTAAAGATAATGACTCAGAAAAGTAAATCAAGATAAACATAAGGGTTAGTACTCAAGCTTGGCTGGTGTCTCTCAATACCAAGAGTATACCTGCTTTTATAAAATGAGGGGGGAAACACCCAACTACTATCTCTTTCAGTGTTCCCTCTAGCATATCCTAAGGAATACACCTAATTGTTAAATTTCTTTCTTTCTTTCTTTTTCTTTTTTGAGTCAAATGTGTTCAGGTCAAATAGTCTTAAGGAAATGCCATCTGAGTTCTCTTCTGGAGATTCTTAAAGCCAAGAACACGTAAGTTGTGAGAAATTCCCAATAAAAATAAATAATAATAATAAGCAAAGAAAAAAAAAACTAAAATTAGTTATGTTCTAATTTTACATGATTCCTAAATTTTTTAATATCTCATATTTGTCTATTAGCAGTCCTTTATTTGGGGCAATACTGTTCTAAAATAATTTTTCAAAATGCCCCAACCAGTTTCTAAAGCTTCATTATTTCTTTATACTTCATGAATGGGGCTCATTCTTTACTCTTTTTGATGCCATCAGAACCCATATACTGATCACTTTCCATGTGGTTTATGGAAATATCCTTTCCCACCTTTCTGCCTGTTTCACAGCCCTCAAATTCATCTCACTAGCACACATTTAGCCTCACACTTGTAAAGCACTATTTTGCATAGCTACTTCATTGCACAGATTCTCATATGTGTAGACACAAGCTCCGATTCTCACACTTAAAATTCTAGACAACTGCAACACAGCCCGTAATGTACTTTAGTCCACTAGTTATCACGTGAATACCCTGCTTAGCAAGTCTAATTCCCCAACCACACAGAGAGCATCCTTCTGGCTTCATTCTGCCATGTTTCCTCGAATATGCCCTTCATTCTGATCCATGCAACCAGGTCTGCATCTTGCGCCGTCTCCTTCCGTGCCATTCTATTAGATCTTAACTTGACTACTCTTGTTACTTGAATCATCGGTGGGTGTATCTGCCAATTGTGATCTCTTGATTTGTCTGTCTTGATGCTACCAACAAATTCGCCTCAGGGAGGCCTGAAACATACATTTCACTGTGTTTTTGCACAGGGAAGGCAACTAGCCTTGTACCTTACAGAAGCCACTTAATAAGTATGTACTGCTGCTTATATTCATGTATTTATTTGGTCACTTCTTGAATCATTTACCAAATATTTAGTGTCTATTTGCTGCTGAACCCAGGGCTCAGCACAGTTTCTTAAGAGCTGCCAGAAGGTCTCAAACTCTAGTGTTCTATTCGTCTTGCTGGAGTGGGGTAGCCTGCTGTTGAAAAAGGGAAGAAGAGGTGATAGCGAGCAGGTAGGTGTTTTGGAGGATGAGGCCCCCAGCTGGTGGCAGCCTACAGCCTGTACACAGATAGTGTGGATCACAAGGCGTCCAACTCTTCATTACGAGCACCATTTGCATTGACCAAATGACACTCCAACTTCTCAGCTAGTGAGACGAGGAACAGGAGTTCAGGCTAAAATCTGTCACGGAGTGTGCTATCATTCTATAACCTCTTAATATTTTTCAAAGGATTTTACAGGAATTACTTAATCAACTTTCATATTAACATCAATAAATCAGAAGGACCTGGGACATTTGGTTGGTCCAGTCTTCATTTAAGCAGCCACTCCTCACTGAAGAACCTGAAATACAACCTCACTATAATTAAGCTGTCCTGACAATATAATTTCCTTTGAGCAGAATTATACAGACCCACCACTGGGTGTTAACTCTTTCAAGCAACAAGGTTGTCGTCTATTTAGTCTATGAAAGCTGTATCTTATTGAACAAAAGTCAGGCAAACTCAAGACTTATTGAAAGTTCTGGAAGCCCCCCTTTACATTATAGGGACCCACAGGAGGTGCCTCTGAGAGCTATACATTTCAGTAGATTGAGATGACATTTAAAATCAGTTCATTGTGTTATGCTATGCTTCCAGAACAATCGGAATGCTCCTGCAAGCAGCTTGTGCTAGAACAAGCTCTGCATGTGTCTACTTCTTTAAAGGTAATAATACGAAAACAGACCTGGGAGTCAGGGACTTTAGTTTACAAACACCAGTTTACTGAAGCTGCTTCACACTAATAACTAAGTTCTAAAATGAGTCAAACAGAAATGGAATGCTGAACAATTAAGAATCTCTCCCCATAAGCCCATCTCTATCATTTTATTAAAGGCTACTGGGAAAACCCTTACTGAATAACTAATTCTAAATTATATTCGATGAAAACAAATTAATGTAATAATTTTCTTTCTGAAATTAATTTAAATCTCTGTGGATGCTGCAACAAATTTAGTCTTTACTATGCATACAAAAAGTTATGAAAAGCCTTATTGCACTCACCGCTTTAGGCAAAGATTCATTGTCTCACACAGTCACTGGTAATGGCCATGATTTCAATTTAGCAAACTTGCTTTAATCAATCATTTTTGCCTATTTGGCTCCAATATTTAAATTAGTCTGTGTTTTGGCAAGCAGCACTTGCCAAAATGCTATTGTCTATGTCTACTGTTTCCAAAAGGTTCTATTTTGTTTCTAGAAACCCTCACCCAAGTATATTTCTCTCCACTTCTATACTTGCCATTGAATTCAAACACAGGCAATACAATCTTCAAGAATTTTACAAACTTCAGATGTTGCTCTTTTGAAATATATTAATTAGCTGTTTATTTCTTAGATTTTAGATGATTCTTAAATATAAAAACAGACATTTATATGTGGTCTGGTAAATGTTCTAAATTGTTTCAGTTGTGGCTGACTCTTTGTGATTATGAACTGTAGCCCGCCAGCTCCTCTGTTCATGGGATTTCCTAGGTAAAAATATTGCAGTGGGTTACCATTTCCTTCTCCACAGATATTGCTTTTAGTTGATTATTTAAGTATGAAATGAATCCCCTGAATTTACAATCATATTATTTAGGTGATGACTCAACTTTTGCCTTAGAAATATTTCAAACTTCTATCTGAACATCTATGCTAAAATTGTACTCTTCTTCTTATTAGTCAAAATCACGCAATTAGTAGGATTTAAAAAAAATTCAAATCAGGAGCACATTTGCCATGGCTTAAAAAAATAAATCCATTTGTAATTAACCTAACAGCCACACATATCATCTCTAAAATACTGAAGAGAACAAAATAATTGAAAAGTCACAAATATTGTTGATGGTGTGAGGGAAAGAATGTTTATGAATTAATAAATTAGAGTGCTAGAAAAATCTATTGGAAGATGCCTGGTGGGCAGGACAGTGGCCCAAACAGGCATGTGGCCTGCAAATTCATAGCCAGGATGGAGCCCCAGAGTTAGGAGAGAGGAAAAGAGAGTTCTTGGCAGATCTCAGGGCGGTTAATATGACCTCAAGTCAAGTCCTTCAGGTTCTCCTGATCTCTGTCTATAAGAACCTGGAGAGTTCTATTAGGAAGACCACAGACAAGCACAACTCCAGATCAAAACAAAGCCGTGGATGACCTTAATCAGTGTCCTGACTGCACTGCTCTGTACATGTCCCCTCCTGGTAGCTGGGGCTTCCATTAACTGAGGATCTCAAGTTGGGAAATTCTTCCCAGGTTCTGAATGCATTTCTTTAGACCAGGGGACTGGTTTTCACCCAGAGATAAAGTTTCTGCTGCAGTGTCTTGTACAGGCAGGTCCTGGAGACCTGCCAGGGTGAGGGAGTGTGAGAAGTCCATCTAATGAAAGGGGGTCAGTCCCCTACTGTGATTTTCATCCTTTCTTCCCTCCATTTACACAGTCAGACCTCCACTGAGCATGCGTGCAAGCAACACCGGCCATCAGCATGGCTCAGTCTCTGCCCTCCTCTCTTCTCACCCTTCCTTGATGATCTTCAGTCACAGAATCCCTGGATGTGTGCCAGGGCAAGGCTGAAGCCCCAAAAACCTCCTTAGGGCAAAATAGAAGTAACCACTGTGACACATTCAAACAGAGGGTACTGAAAGTATAAAGGCTTGCAGGGACTCTGAAGACCTCCACAAGACCCCATCATCCTCACTGCGCGCTGTTGGCTACTGTACTCCCTACTGTTTTTCCTTCCTGTTCCCTCCCTTCTGCCCTTCCTTCCCCACTCCCTACCTCCCTCCTTTCTCTCTTTCTTTGCCATGGGTACTGTTTCATGTTTAGCCTCCCATTTTTCCCCTTCCTGGTTTCATTCATTAAAAACTACCACTGGGCACCGATTGTGTGTAGGTCCTCCGTGTCAACAAAAAGGAACAAAAATGTTTGGCTTCTGAGCTCAACTCACTATGAGCAGGAAATGTAGTATTCTAAGAATACTAGTTTTATTATACATACTAGTTTTCCTAAGAAAGTAATTCAAGCATGAAACCCACATGAACAGGAAATTCAAAATAAATTAAATCTTTTGTTAAAATAGAAACATGCAGAGGGTGTCAAAGACTGCATCATTAGAAAACCCTGTTAAGTATACACTTTATAGTTTAAAAAGTAAATCAAGCAAATCTATGTCAGTTGCAGGGGGGGGTGGGGGCTTCCCTGGTGGCTCAGATGGTAAAGAATCTGCCTGCAATGTGGGAGAGCTGGGTTTGATCCCTGGGTTGGGAAGATTCCCTGGAGGAGGGCATGGGAACTCATCCCAGTATTCTTGCCTGGAGAATTCCCTGGACAAAGGAACCTGGCTGGCTAGAGTCCATGGGGTCACAAAGAATCGGAAATGATTGAGTGACTAAGCACAGCACAGCATGTTACTTTGGAGCTTCATAGTGACTTAGAGGTTAAAAGAATTCACCTGCAATGAGGCATATGCAGGAGACACTGGTTCGATCCCTGGGTTGGGAAGATCCCCTGGAGGAGGGCATGACAACCCACTCCAGTATTTTTGCCTGGAGAATCCCATGGACAGAGGAGCCTGGTGGGCTATAATCCATGGGGTCGCACAGAATTGGACACGGCTAAAGAGACTGAGCACACACGTACGTATGTCATTTTATCTAATATTTTTATTAGTAATAACCAACCCTGTACAAGTATTTCCCATTTGTCACGCCTTACTCAAAGGACATTTTTCTAGATCTAGCCAATAGCAGAAATACTGTTCTTACAAATATGTTTCAATTTGGAAACAAATCTGGTTTAATGGTGTGCATTATGCACACTCCTCTTCTATGTGTATAAGAACTCCATCTAAATGTTCAATACTGCCCACGGAGCTTTACAGTTAAAGGTCCTCAATATACATGCCTTAATTCCAAACTTAGAATAGCTTGCAGACAAAATAATGAAATAAAGTGCAAGCTTACTGAGATAGAGGAGAAGGTGTTTGTGTGTGTGTGGGGGGGGGAAGCAGATGATCCCCATTGTTATGCACTTGGTCTGATTTTCATTTAATGTAAGGGAAATCTGTGATGGACAAAGACTAGCATGGTTTATTTATTCTCATCTTGATTACTTCTTTCCTGCACATAATGCAGTTATGAGTCCATTTTATGGACACGTTTCTATAAACGATGAATGTGCAGAAACTTCCCAACCAGGTCCCACTTCAGGAGTATTCACGGTGGGGTCTGCACAAGACTGTGTTTGAATCATGGCTCTGGGAAGTGCCGGGCACTTTCTGAAAGCACTGACCTTCCCAAGCCTCAGCTTCATTTTCTACAGCATTTTCTACTCTTTCATATGCTTAGAGAGCTGTTCAAAGTTAAATGAGGGTATAATGTGCAGGCTTTGATAAAACAGCACTACAAAACAACATTTTCTTCCTAGTTTATTATAGCTTATTTAGATATTTGGCATCACGTCACTGGATTTACAGTTCATGAATGAAATAAATACTGATATACTGTGATTTTCTTAATGGCATGGTGAATATCTAGAAGTATCATTTTTAGATACATTTGGGGAAAAAAAGTAATGACTTTACAAATCTGAAAGAAGATGCAGTTTAAATGTACTACCTGATCATTACCATCAAAGAACTTTATTTTCTCATATGTTTTCACTTCTCTACAAAAATGACTCGTCATCATCATCTTCATTGTCCTCATCCTTTAGGTAATTCATAAAATGTTTTGTCAATGGTATAGTGATATATTATTTATATTGTGATAATAATTTATCCAACTGAAATATGTCACATGTTAGTAAATATAAAATGTAATTAATTTTCTTCTGATGTGTTAGATTCTTCATATCTTAGGAAAAAATAATTGTATTATATATATTTCATATCCTTCTATGGATTTTTTTCTAATTTTTTAAGATGACATAATGTAGCCAATGAGAAGAGACAACTCATTGGAAAAGACCGTAATGCTGGGAAAGACTGAAGGCAAAAGGAGGAGAGGGCGGCAGAGGATGAGATGGTTAAATAGCATTTCTGACTCAATGGACATGATTGTGAGCAAACTCTAGGAGACACCAGAGGACAGAAAGCCTGGCATGCTGCAATCCATGGGGTTGCAACGAGTTGGACATGACTTAGCAACCAAACAACAACAATGTAACCAAAGGGCAAATTAAACATTAACATCTCTAAACCACACTCTATGGGACAGCCTTGAGACATTGTCTTAGTGGTATGTTAATAATTTTGGGGGGCTCCAAAATCACTGCAGATGGTGATTGCAGCCATGAAATTAAAAGACGCTTACTTCTTGGAAGGAAAGTTATGACCAACCTAGATAGCATATTAAAAAGCAGAGACCTAACTTTCCCAACAAAGGCCCATCTAGTCAAGGCTATGGTTTTTCCAGTGGTCGTGTATGGATGTGAGAGTTGGACTGTGAAGAAAATTGAGCACTGAAGAATTAATGCTTTTGAACTGTGGTGTTGGAGAAGACTCTTGAGAGTCCCTTGGACTGCAAAGAGATCCAACCAGTCCATCCTAAAGGAGATCAGTCCTGGGTGTTCATTGGAAGGACTGATGCTGAAACTGAAACTCCAATACTTTGGCCACCTGATGCATTGACCAAGATGGCCAAGAGTTGACTCATTGGAAAAGACCCTGATTCTGGGAGGGATTGGGGGCAGGAGGAGAAGGGGACGACAGAGGATGAGATGGTTGGATGGCATCACTGACTCAATGGACATGAGTTTGAGTAAACTCTGGGAGTTGGTGATGGACATGGAGGCCTGGCGTGCTGCAGTTCATGGGGTCACAAAGAGACACTACTGAGCAACTGAACTGAACTGTACTGAACTGAATCATTCTACCAGTGTGACGAGCACTGAAAAGAGCCGGGAGCATCCACCCTGCCCTTGACAGAATCACTAACCAGACAGCAGCAGTCACTGGGAGGAGGTGCTGATTACATCACAAATAATCAAAGCGTCCGGAGGACAGCAACCAGGTATTTAATACAGGCCAAACATTGCCTTAGTCACTCTAGACTACCTTTGGAAGATCAGTGAAATGATAAACTCTTAAGGCTGATTTATAAAAGTTTTCACAGTTGTCTTGGTCTTTAGCCAGATGGAAAGTTGGATTAAAAAAAAAAAAGGGCTGTTAAAGAGCTCAAGCAAGAAATGATCACACTTTAAATATGGAGAGTCATGCTACAAGATTCACTGTGCTTACACCATGTGTGAAACTTCGGATTCTGATAAAGATGGAAAACAATAGCAGACCCTCTCTCTTCCCAAAAAGACTCTTAACATCCACTAGACTCTCAAGGCGATTGATGAGAAGTAGTATTTCTGTTAACAATCGAATTTGAAAGTTATTCCTAACTATGAAATGAACCAATTTACAACTCTATATATCTCAGCAATGACTATGTACTTATTTAACCATAAAATCTATAAAACAGACCCGTGGAGACGCGCGATTCAGCTGCAATAAAGCTATTGAAATTACTAGAGGTAGTCAATGAAGTAACACTGAATCAGATCCCCATTTTTATTCAGGTAAATACTGTACCCATTTGTCTGTAAACTACAATTTTTTTTTCCAGCCTCTCTCTCAATTATTTCTCAGTGAAAGAGGACAAATTCCCTTGCTTTAGACATTTGCTTTAATGGCAGTGTTAATTTGAATTCTCAGACCATTGGCTGCCTTGTGTTAGAGTTTATTAGGCGATAATACACAGTCACTTCATCAAACAAAGTTAATATTCTCTGTGTATTTAATTAGATTTGAGAGGAAAAGAAAAATCAAATAATAATAATAATAGATTTACTCCAAAAAGAAATCTAAATGTGACCTAGATTAAATGTGGATTGGGAATAAATTGATGAACTGTGGAAACACTGAATTATTTAAAAGGTATGGTTATGAAAACTGCATTTCCATATGACCTCATATAAAGCCACAATTCTGAAGGGGATCCTTTAATTGTAGATTATTACAGTTTTACATACTATAGACATTTAGGTAAACAGTCCATTTAGACAGCCAGATGATGTTTTCATAGATGCCAGGCATACATATGAAAAAGTTGTCCAGAAAAGGGAAGACACTGTATAGAATTTGCAATTTCACAGTGAATCATACTTTAGTAACAAATCTCTTAAACCACTGGTTTAAGAGGATAATTCCTTATGTGAATGTTACATAATCCTTTTGTTACCTGAAATGTTACAAACATGGTTTTTAAGATACAGCGGCCCAGGCCAAGTTTTAGGTGTTGCTCGGAGGTCTCCAACCACTTAAGACATTGTTTGTGTTGAAGAGCAAAATTAATCAATAAAATGCTATTAGATTTGATATAAAGCATCACCAGCTTCTCATTAAATGTCATCAAAGTAGAAGATCTCACATCCTTTCCTCAGTTTTCCCTCTAAGGTATCAGCTTGCTGACACAGATGGTAGTCTCAGCTCCATGGAGAGGCGTTTTATTATCTCCCCATCACAGGTTTTCCGTAGGATGGGCCTCCTGTGGTAGGGTATTTCCCTTTAAGGTTTTGTCTCCTATATATGAAAGCTCATAGCTGAATATGGTCACCCAAGCTGGCTTTTGTTTTCATTGACAGTTAATTGTCATAAAAATAATATGCTATGTGATATTTCCTTTTGTACCATATAATCTTACTTTCTGGGAGAAAAGGTCAAAATTGTTTCAAGGATTCATTAATAGAACAATAGGTATATGGGAGTCTTTGTCTTATTTCTTTTTAAGCTCAAACAGTCCATTTATTAGCTGAATACTGACAGTTTGTACTATTTCAGAATGTTTCCCAAAGTGCTGCTGCTAACATTATTGCTACAACTACCACGTCTGTGATTTCTACAATAAAAAGATTCTTTAATTGACAGCTTAATCAATAATAAGCAGTTTTCAAACTATTTGTATGGACTAGAAGTCACAGTTCTATGAGGTTAGTACTGTTAGCATCTCCATTTTACAGAAGAAAAACTGGAAACAAACATTAAGTCACTTGTACACAGTTAATAGCTGACAAAGCATGCAAATCAATGCATTTTTCTCCTGCACTGACACTCTAAGCTACCTGTGCATATAAAGAATAAATTGTTCTGGTAAATAAAAATAGAACAATTTCTTAAAATAGTGAAAAACAATTTATGAGTAAAATATAATACTTTTCAAATATTAAATGTCACAAATAACACAATATTTAAAAGTAGGGTATAGGTGCCAACTAACATCATTTTACAGAAAAAGTGAAGTTGCTGGGCCCCAAAGATATGACCTTATTTTCTCAGTATCTGATAATTAGTAGAAAGAACAAAGTAAGAATGCTTACTTTCTGAAACTAAGATGTTTCAGAAATTTTAACTCATCATTGGAAGGACTGATGGCTGAAGCTAAAGCGCTAATACTTTGGGCACCGGATGCAAAGAGCCAACTCATTGGAAAAGACCCTGATTCTGGGAAAGACTGAAGGCGAAAGGAGAAGAAGGCAGCAGAGGATGAGATGGTTGATGGCGTCACTGACTCAATGGGCATGAATTTGAGCAAACTCTAGGAGATATTTGAGGACAGAAGAGCCTGGTGTGCTGCAGTCCATGGGGTCACAAAGAGTCAGACCCGACTTAGCGACTAAACAACAGATCTCCAGTAAGTTTTAATCATATGCAGGAAGCAGCCCTTGAGATGACTCTCAGTGACCCCTGCCTCCTGGTATCCCTGCCTTTAGGGAATCTCCTCCCTTAAGATTATGAGCTAATCTCATACCAGTTCAGTTCAGTTCAGTTCAGTCGCTCAGTTGTGTCTGACTCTTTGCAACCCCATGAATCGCAGCATGCCAGGCCTCCCTGGCCATCACCAATACTCACTTCTAATCAATAAAACACAGGGGTCACTTCTGAGGTTTGGTTACAAAACAACCATGGCTCCCATCTTGGCACTCTCTCTATCTCTTTATCAATCAAAATCCTTACAGTGGAGGAAGCCAGCTATTATATTGGGCTGCACCATATGCAGAGATCTATATTGGAAGAAATAATCTCTGCCCACTAATGAGTGAGGACCTGGAGACAACTGACAGGCAAGAGAAACAGCTTGGAGGAGGGTCTCCCCCACTTTTCAAGCCTGAAAATGACCATGTTCCCAACCAACACTTTGCAGCCTCAGGAGATATCAGAGCCTGATACACACAAAGTTAGGCTTTCAGATTCGGGGTCCACAGACACTGAGTTCTGAGTTCTGGAGGCTTTAGTTTTTTAAGGAGCAACACATAACAAATATACCACACATATATTTAAATATATATATATATATAGAGAGAGAGAGAGACAGACAGACAGAGACAGAGAGAGAGGCAGGCACAAATACACAAACCCAGTGCAAGTATACTTAAAACCACATACCTTGAAGGAGAAATTCTATTATACTTAATGAAACTGGCTTTATTCCAAATTATGTCAACTCATGACAAATTAGATAAAAAAATAAACTTTGTTTAAAAATAAAGTCTTAATTAAGAATTACTAGACAAAAGTTACCCTTCAAGGAGATGGAGCAGAGGTTAAAGAGGTTCCATCTTTAGAACATGGCAATTGCCAAGTTTTTTCCAAATGTAAGAATTAGTCAAATTCAAATATTAGCCACATTCAGAAATTAGCCAAATCCTATCTTTGGGAAAAGGCAGCAATAGTTTAAGAAGTACCTTCTGTACAATTAAAAATATGCTGTCGTGTTTTCACACAATAATTGTGATGCAACTATGCTACATTGACTAAGTCTATCTAGCTGGCAAATATACTTTGAAAGTGATTTGGTGTCTCCCTTTCAACAAAACTGGAGAAGAAAATGACAACCCACTCCAGTACTCTTGCCTGGAAAATCCCATGAATGGAGGAGCGTTGTAGGCTACAGTCCATGGGATCACAAAGAGTTGGACACGACTGAATGACTTCACTTTCACTTTCAACAAAATTAAGCTCCAATAATTTGTATATATTTTCTTTACTTTTATAAATTCAGCATCTTTCTTTTAGAGTTCAAAAGTAATTTTTAAAGTGGATCTCTGTAAAGTGACAAATTCTGAAATGTATTTGTTCAATCCTTCATCATTTCTTATGACACTTGTAGAGTCAACAACAGACTATGGATTTTATCCCTAAATCTTCCCTTCAAAAAATAACTGCGAAGTATTTTTTAAAAGTCCACATCATAGCAAAAGTTTTTTTACCAATATCTAGTTAAATCAGATTTCAGGGGAAATGCTAAGTATTTATCCACAGAATTTAAATGTGACTTTTTAGGAGCCTTTATGGTAAAGTTCAATAGATGTTCTGTAGGTGAAACTGTGAAAAAAATCCAGTTGTTATCGAACAGCGCCCACTGTGCACATTCAAAGAGAGGGAAGGGATGATGGGGAAAACTCTGTGCGTCGCTTTTAAAGTTTCAAAGTTGAAAGAAAACTGCAGTGTACACTTTACATAGCGTATTTCCCTCAAGTTCATCAATCTCTTTTTCATCTGTTCTTAAAAAGCACATCTAATTTTCTTCCTAGAGGCCATAACTCCTACTGAGAGAAGCACTACATACGGAAATGCTAAGAATAAGGAGAAGCAATTCAGCTTTCACAGTTAACCACAGAAAC
Source organism: Cervus canadensis (assembly GCF_019320065.1). Lineage (NCBI taxonomy): Eukaryota > Metazoa > Chordata > Mammalia > Artiodactyla > Cervidae > Cervus > Cervus canadensis. The sequence continues at coordinate 10,883,972 of NC_057416.1, read as the reverse complement.
CCTAGACTAAATAAAGATTCTACATAGCTACATTTTCTTGCATTTATTTTCTTATTCACCAATATACTCATAATATGATATTAATTGATAAATTGTTTTAATGCCATCATATCTATGTCATGATTTTCCAAGTAGGTGGAGGAAAAAGAAAAAATGAGAACTTCACATGTCCATCTTTTATTTGCTTTGAAAGAATACCATTCTGCAGGTCAGTGTTATTGTTATTAACAGTGTATTAGTATGTGTTGATATGTGCTCAAGACTTTTTATAACTAAGAACCTTAAAATTTTATAAAGTAATTCTTCCTAGTAAATGAAAAGCCAAAAAAGTCACTGCCAACAGACAGCTTAAATGCCAAGCTGGGAAAAGACCAAGGTAGTATGAATATTGCCTCAAAAGGTGGGTCAATAGCACCAACAAAGGAGGAAATTGCAGAATGGTTATGGTGGAGAGGAACACGGCTGGTCAGTCCCTCTTTCTGGTATGAAAAATTAGGTCAGCATTTCAATCCTAGTACACTTGAACAAAGATAATGATTAGATATGAAATTATATATATATATATATATATATATATGTATATATACACACACATACACTTATGTGTGTATATATAAAAATATATATCAGATTTACTTTTGTTCTCCTGTTAAAATGACACTGATACCTGTGTAGCTTCACAGATGAGAAGAAATTACATCAGAAATGGACATTCTGCAGTGGCCCTACTTTAGTCTAGGGTCTGCCATTCACAGGTGGCCGGCAGGGGTCCCATTATGATCTGTGGCTACAGGAAGCTGGCCCTGCATGCCATGTCTATACCTCAGATGCTAAGAATCCTCCTCACTGTACATGCATTTGGTTCTTTAATTTCACCTTATGGACTGATAATTCATAAATATTGAAAATGGAAATGACTACTACTTCTATGATCACCTTTCAGATCTCCTTACACAAGGAAGAGATAAGAGCATTAGACAACCAGAGTGATAAAAGAGTCTATTTAGATTAGTAGAAGACATTCAAATGCAGAAAAAACAATTCCTAATGATCCTTAAATTTGCATATAACATCAATATGAAGACCAGAAAACACTTGAAATAATGTAAATGCACTTACATATAAATACATAACCTGGTTCAGTGGTAAAGAACCCATCTGCCAATGCAGGAGACTTAATTTCAATCCCCGGGTTGGGAAGATCCTCTGGAGAAGGAAATGTCAACCCACTCCAGTACTCCAGCCTGAAAATTTCCACGGATGGAGTAGCCTGGCGGGCTATAGTCCATGGGGTCACAAAAGAGTTGGACATGACTCAGCAGCTAAACAATAGCAACGTAAACTATGAGAAAATGTACACATTTTAATATGGGGCATGTGAATACTTATGTGAGAGCATTTAGATCTGAGAAGAGTAAAATCTAAAACATAAGTTAAACAACACTTGAAATTTCTATTGGTTCTTGAACTGATTAAAAAGCAGTCCTGCAAGCATCTTTCAAACATACACATTTTAAAAGAAACAAATTCAGAAATCAGCTGTTTTTATAACCAACCAAATTTTTTACAACGGCTATTTTGCAAGGTAACAACAAAGGGATTTATTTAGCCAGCAGTTTAATATTTAATACTAAAACCTTATCAGTCGAGAAGTAGTATCTTGCCTTAACAAGAGCAAGAGGGATAATTTCATTATTGGGTGTTTTGACTATGCTACCACAGTGCTGTTATTCTTTAAACGTATACTTTATAGGATATGCGAAGTTATACTTTAAGGTCCCCCTAAATTTTTCTTAACTGTTAAAAGAAGTAGTACTTATAAGTAAAAAGTTGGACGATATTCACCAATCAAAAGGATGTTTTGAAATTAATACTTACTGATTCACTACTTTTTCAGGGCCTCACATTATACCCCTATAAGATCTCTGAGAATCTTTTAGAAGTATCATGCATACTTATTCTTCTAACAGGATGCTTAATGATTTGCAATCACATCACAGAATGCCACAATTCTAAGAAGCTGGTAATAGGAGAGCAGATGGTCCTACGTATGTAAGTAACTTACAGAAAGCATTCAAAGGAATTCAAAATATCATGTGTGTGTGCAAAAGATAGTACAAAAAAAATAGAGATACAATAAATATATATATATATAAAAAATATATATATTTACTCTATCCTGTTTTCTATAGGACAAATCCCACAGGCTTGAAAAATATTGAATAGAGCATATGCTCTATAATGTAGAAATAGATTGCAAAAATAATTTCCTAACCTCAGCGTTCCTCTGTTTGGAGGGTGGTCTGTCGTCTTGGAGTGTCACATCAAAAGAAAGTAGAGGTGTGACCTGCATTCATTCTATTGCTAACTATTTGCCATTTCAGGAACTGAAAAAATGTCACACGATAATATACATTTCCATTTCCCAATTTTGTAGAATTGACAACACTATAACCTTCTGAAATTAACTTTGACCCAAAGATTCTTTCCTTGCAACTGCTATTGTCAATACGGATTGCAATGAATGTATTAAATTGTATTCAATCCCTGGATTTGAAACTAAAGTCACTCAGAAAAGTACCCCAAAATACTCATTCTAGCAGCCTCAAAAGATTTCAAAAACTGACATGGTTTAATTAAAGCTAATGAGCAGACATAAAATTGTAGCATGCCACATCCTTCCATAATTATGCACTTAACAGTTTGACTTCAGTTTTTCCTCCTTAAACTGCATTCCTGTGAGTGGTATCCCATAATACCCAGTACAATGAGGAGATTATTCAAATTTGTAACAGGTGAATCAAGCATTGGAGAAGCTATATAAAAAATATTCAAATTATAATGTATACATATTTAAAACAGCTTAAGGTGTATTAAGGTGTTATGGTATAAACTACAATAAACGTTAATAAATTATTAATGGTGCGTTCTGACAAGAATTAAAGATGGGCTTGATTCAAATGGAATTCCTGCAGGGGAAAACATGCACATTTTATTTTATGATTTAAATTCACAGAGAGCAGTTTGATATGCAACACTTCAGAGAATTACAAGCCCTAGAAACAATCAACTTTCATTCTAAATTATAAAAATTAATACAGATGCTATTTTAAATTAAATTTGAAGCACTTTCATTGGCAGAAAAAAATGATTATGGAAATTATGAACCTTAAAATACCTGTAATCCAAAGTTGATGTTTTAAATTGCAATCAACCTGTCATAGTAATTTTCCTCTTTAAAAATATATGTTAGATAATTTTGGTTCAGAAAGTCAGTATTCTGCTCTTTTTCATCTTTTTTGTCTAAATTAAAGCTTGTAAGATTGATGATTACAGGTCAAAGTGTGACGGTTCATAAAATACCAAAAGTCTTTTGTGAAGAATTAAAGCAACAAAGCTGAATAAAAGTGAAGGGAAAGATGGTTACACCTCAGAAAGCCAATAGCTGCCCAGGCAAGAAGATTAAAAACACTCATACCAATAGCACACTGACATTTTCCACCTCTACAGAACACTTTACTGTCATCATTGACTTGATGTGGAGAAGTATTTTTTTACCAAATGGAAAATATACAATTTGCATAGGAGAATAAAATTTTAAGACACCAAAAACACTTAAAGAAGTTACCATGTGAACACATACCTAAAAATACCCTTTGATTTGGCTCTGGTTTGATTAAAACTAAAGGAAAAACAGAGCCATAGACATCGGAAAGTGCATTGTGGCCACAAGCGAAAACGTGGATCTTCAGTGATGTAAGAGTTCAGCAGGTCACCTCATGAAATCCTGTGGCCTCCATTCTCCAAAACCAGACAATTAAAAAATCCCTTATTCCTTTCAACCTCCCAGCAGCTGAATCTCAATAAGTCCGAAATTTAGCATGGGAAAAATTAAACACTGATGCTAAGCCAGAATTACTGAGTGGTAAGACGGTGGATAGAATGTGTGTGAGACAAAGGTATCTATTTATAGACAAAAAGCAGACTTCATAGTAAAGGATGTTTTAGCTTCTGCAACCAACCTCCAGGTTTTATACTTTAAACTTAGTGTGGATGTTTAATATCTGGGCCCAGAATGCCACGGTTCTAGGAGCAAATACTCTGAAATGCAATGCTAGTTTGAGATGATGTTTTAGCAAACAAGCCATTATGTCTCATTTAACTTTCTTTAAATCCTTGAAATAGATGAGCAATAAAACAGCAATTGTCTTGAATAATTTATTATGTATGGTAAATCAGTGTGAAAATAACAAGTTTGGACGCTCAACCAAAAATCCCTGGTTGTGTGATTACTGGATATTTTTGGATGTTTGCTAGCTAATAAAATACATTTCATTAAATAGATTTCCTTGAAGTAACTGCATATATCTATATTTACATAAGTCCATTCAAATGTACTTCTTCAAAAGCTTTTTAAGGAACTGTTCTTCCTGCAGTGTTCTGAATCTTCTGTCTCTACAGAAAGGTCAAAGATACTCTGGAGATGAAGTATTATGTTATTTTCACATCATTATTAATGTTTTCAGGGAAAGGGTGAGTATACAGTAATCGTATTAACATAGAAATAGTAGGTAAACAAGGCTTTATGTGATTGTCAGTGACTCAGTTTATATAGTTATAAAATATTAAGATAGAAACTTGACTAAGGTTACTACTCAGTCATAAAAAATAATTTTGCCATTTGTGAAACATGGATGGACCTGGGATATAATATACTTGCTGAAATAAATCAGATAGAGGATGAAAAATACTGTATGTTTTCACTTATATGTGAAAAATAAAAAATTAAACATTAACAAATACAACAACTATAACAAAAAAACAGATGTACAAAGGGCAAACTAGAGGTTATCTGAGGGGTGGGGTGGGGCAAGAGGACCAAAATAGGCAAAGGAATTAAGGGATATAAATCACTATGTATAAAATAAGTCACAGTGATGTAATGTACGGCTCAGAAATATAGCCAATAGTATTTCGTAATAGCTTTATAAGGATATAAGCTAGGAAAATACCAAATCACTATGCTGTGCACTTGAATTAACATAACATTGTAAGTGAACAATATTTCAATTAAAAAAAATAGTAAGTCACCTCTATAGCTTTGTGGAAATTTGATTTCACAAAGCTGTAGCATTGGGAGGGGTCTATGAATCTGAAGGGTTTATTTGGGCTGTTGTGTGTTAGGAATATGAGTTAAGGTTATGTTTACATTTGGACTTAGCCTAGATATATTAACTTGTCAATAAATTATTAATACTAAAACTTTAAAACCTATTTAGACTCTTTAGGCTCTGTTTTATATCAGTATTTTTTTTATAAAGCAATTTTTTTTTCTTTATATTTCTTATTTTCTATAAAGCAATGTAGGGTTAAAAACGTTTCAGTAAAGGAATCTTTCAATATAGAATTTGATGAAACTCACAAACAACAAATTTACCACAATAATTACTCCTACTAACATACTGTTTTCAGTTACTTTTGCTTAACTATTATACGGATATGAGAGCTGGAACACAAGGAAGGCTGAGTACCAAAGAACTGATGCTTTTGAATTGTAGTGCTGGAGAAGACTCTTGAGAATCCTTTGGACTACAAGGAATTCAAACTAGTCCATCCTAAAGGAAATCAACCCTGAATATTCATTGGAAGGACTGATGCTGAAGCTGAAGCTCCAATACTTTGGGTACCTGATGCGAAAAACTGAGTCACTGGAAAAGACCCTGATGCTGGGAAAGACTGAAGGCGGGAGGAGAAGGCAGTGGCAGCGGATGAGATAGCTAGATGGCATCACCGACTCAAAGCACATGGATCTGAGCAAACTCTGGGAGATACTGGAAGACAGAGGAGCCTGGAGTGCTGAGTCCATAGGGTCGAGTTAGTGACCGGACACGACTTAGTGACTGAATAACAACAATTACAGAGCTTACATATTCCCTTTGTTTAATGATGAAAAATATTCTATTGTAGTGAGTTTAACAATACTGGGCTTAACCACAATAACTTATGTGTATCTAAAAATTACCTCAATTAGGAAAGGCTCTTTGTGACAGAAGATGAACACTATGTTAATTGTTAAGAAGAGAGTTCTTATTACTTACATATGTTGCAATGATTTATGAAACAGACCTCTAAGCATATCATGTTGATGAGTCTTTTGTCTTTGAACTATGTCATTCTTAATTATTTGACTAACCATAAAAAATAAATGAAATACAATATAGTTTTCTGATGGATCTCTCCAACTTAATAGAGCTTGCTAACTCCTGGGAAAGAGTAAAAAAAAAAAAAAAAAGTAGGTCCACTCAACTAGGCAAAATCAAAATAGAAACTGATAAAATTTGAAATCCAACTACATTTCATTTCCTCAAGGGGAGACATGTGGTCTGTGATCATTTGGGTAATACACAGAATCAGAGATGGATTACAGCTAGCTATATGATAAGTGAAAATGCTGCAATTTGGTAATTTTTTATTGAACCTTTTATTCTGTGCTAACGTTTTGTAATTAGTCAATAAAACCTTTATTTTAGATGTGTTCTTGATATTAAAAATAGTATGGTAAAGATCATGATAAAAGTTATAATTTACTTTTTCCGGACATCTAAGTACCACTGAATAGCCTACTTCATCACCATCTTTCTATTGCAAAGGAAGTATATCCTAGTTTTGGACTCACGGTTCTAACCCCCCTCTTCCAATTCTACTGTTTGACAGGATGAGGACAGGTCTGTGTTTTTTGGGTTCTTTACCAAGTATCAGCTCTTGGAATAGTGCCTGGTCCATTGATATCTTTCAAAACACATTTATTGAATGGAAACCAGATAGAATGTGGTATATGAAACACAAGCCAATATTTAAAAAAAAATATTATTTATCTTTAATAAATTGAAGAATAGGAATGATCACTTATAAAAAAAGTCATTTATAAATGAAATTTTTTATAAGTGATAGTTCTCAATCATCAAGATTGAAATAATTTTGGACTTCCTTAAAACAGACAAATTGATAGGATGAAAAGAAAGTATTTCAGACTGTGAGTAAAGAATTCCAGATTTTAGTTTAATCTTTGTCTGGCTCTGTGGTCTTGAACACATCACTAAACTTGCCTGATATTTGATGTCTTTATTCACTTAAAAAAAAAAGAGAGCAAAAATGTATGAATGTACCTCTGTCTCTAAAGCTCCAATAAATCAACTAAAATGATACTTAATATGAATTACTCAGAATCCTTTTCCGTAAATAAATAGATTGATCAATTTGTTGCTTTATTTGTTCAGGAAGAATTTAAGGAGACTTCCTCTATCAAGAGTCCTGGTTTAATGTATCTTCTAAGCCCAAAGTCTGGTAAAGGGTACAAACACTAATGCCTTTACACTCTGCTATACGCAGGTCCTTACAACTCATTAGGGACCAATCAGTCATACATACTTCTGTGCTGTCATCCTAGCCTGAAAGAAGCCAGGTTACAGCCCTAGACATGGTGCCACCGACCTTAGTTTCCTGGATTTGGCATTTTATATGCAGATGAAATGCCCAGGGGACTTATCTGTGCATAGATAAATCCATGCTTGCGTGAGCTGAGCTTACAAGGAAGTCAGTCAAATCAAAATCCATGTCACACTGCTTGTTTAATTCTATAAAGTCAACCTTATTTTAATAGTTGGCTGGAGCTCCATTAAAGCACCATTACACAAAAGTAAACTTTTAGAAACCTTTGAAGTTGAAGGGTGGTGATGCTTTGATAGAATGAAAAATTGTGGATGGTAATTAATACAAAGTGGTAAACGGTCTTAGAACTTCCAGCCTGTGTGATGCTGGATGAGAGACTTGTTCTCTTTGGTTAGATCAACTCTGAGGTCTTGTAGCGAGGGACGATCCTGTAATTTTAATACTTCAGATTCCATTTAAATGTGTGTACCAGGAAAAAAACGATGAATGGGGTAAACGGGAACATAAAGCAAACCTTGACAAGTCTGAATTTAAGAGGGAAACTATTTGCTCTACATTTATTCTCTTGTGAATATGCCACAGAAAGTGAACTTTTATATCCTTGAAAGAAATGGTTATGAACTAATGAAGTTCATAGCTCTGCGGTTCACCTCATGTCACCACATTAGAAGCCATGTCACACCGCCTTTAATCACAAACCAGGCTTCACTGAATTCTGTGGTTTGCTTAGATGCTGGGCCCATCGTACACTCAAGGTGGGATTCTTCTCCAGTGGGAAAGCACTGGGCTTTGTATTAATAATAAAATTACTCTGTCTGGTATTAATGGAGCAGATGATCTGAGGAACCACTCCATGGAATGCTAAGACCTCAAGCCGTTTAGATGTGCAGCTTCTCAAATGTACCTATTTGTTATCTCAAAACACCTCAGTCTCTGCAGTAGCCCTTTAAAACACATTTATAATGAAATTCTGAGAAGGTAATTCATCAAATTGCAATGGGAATTGGGACAGGATTTACAGTGGTTTTGTTGTGAAATAAAAGGAGTTCAAAAAGCCGAAATGAGTAGTACCTCACCAAACACACGGAGTTGGGTGATATAAAATCAACTTTCCAGCGAAAGGAATCTCCAAGCTCTTTAAAAACAATGACTCGCTAGTCGGTAGGCATCAGCTAAGGCCAGGGACAGCCAAAACAGCGTAGCTCTGAGGTTAGGAGCCCCCTGGTCTGGGCACCAAGGTATAAATAACATCCAAGGATTTCTGGAAGGGTTTGGTTTCTCTCTTATGTTTCATTATTTATTTAACAAATGTTCAAATGTAGATGACACACCCCTTGACCACAATTTTCCACAGATTAGCTTTTAATTTTCAGCCAGCGGTCTTACCTACTACAGGTCTTAATATTGAAAGTAAACAGTGATTTTTGATTCGAATGAAATGTTATGGCAATATTTCATACTGGGATCACTTTCTGCAGATGTTTTCATTTTATTTTCTGTTTACTCAACCTTGCAGGGAAGCCAATATTGGTAACATATACGATATAATTCGAGACTTTTTTTTGAGTGCAGAAACCATTTGAAAGGCTATAAGATTACACTGAAGGTTATGTTTACATAGCAAAATTGCATAGCCAATTTACGCATAATGAAAGGAAATGATTAGCTTATATGCTTCATAAGTTACTTGTATAACAACTGTCAATTTTTTCATGAGAATAACAATATGCCTATATATGTATGTGTATATATAAATGCATGTACATAGATATAAATTCCAAAGAAATTTACTGTTAATCACTAAATCTGGATTTATTTTAAAATCTAAGAGAACTAAATTTCTACCATATATGTAATAAACTCAATATGCATATTGAAACTGAAAATGTTAGCTGCTCATTTGTATCCAACTCTTTGTGACCCTTAGACTGTAGCTTACCAGGCTCTTCTGTCCATGGGATTCTCCAGGCAAGAATACTACAGTGGGTTGCCATTTCCTTCTCCAGCAGATCTTCCCAACCCAGGGACTGACCTGGGTCTCCTGTGTTACAGGAGACTATACTGTCTGAGCCACCAGGGAAACATATTACTGGCAGATTTATTAACATTTATAGTTGGCTCATATACACAACTCTGTAAAAGACCTTCAAGTTGCAAAATTCAAAATAAAACAAATAATGTAAGCCCTATCTAAAAATGTATAAAGTCCAGAAGAGAGTATCACATATCAATGTGCTAAAATAAAGAGGAAAAAACCCAACATTTTATTAATAAGCATATAGACTGGCTTAATTTACATATTTTGCTCCTATTATGTAAAATTTGAATGGTTTTATGGAAATAAAATCTAAATAGTTTCATGCCACTAAGAATCTTAAAAATTACTTTTAATGCTGTCATTTTTTTGTGAAGCATTTGTCTAAACCAATACGCTCTACAATAGAGAAAATTTATGTGAAAGAGAGTGTGTGCATATATGTGAGAGAGAGAAAGAGAATGAGTATGCATGAATCTATTTAAAACAGCAAAAGGAAAATTTTTGTTTAAAAGAGACATGACATATAAGTATCAGTGTTTCAACACAAAAAAGAATCAACATGATTCTCTGTTCATATTACATATGCATTATATATCAATATATAATTTTGTGATAATCTGGATAAAAAGATATTTACTTTCACCCAGAAAATACAGAATATTTCTTCTCTGCTTATTGCCCTCAAAAGTTAACCAACGTACTGTGTGGACATACATATATGTATATGTATGTATATGTATGTATGTAAGTATGTATGTATGTATGTATATAGTGGTTTCTTCATTATTAGCTATGTGTATTAGCATTCAGCTAAATAATTCTTTTCTCAAGACGTATAACCTAGAAGGTAACACACACTTCGTATGGACTTTTCCAGGATTGTTCATAATTAAACCTATTTAGAAAGATGTATTTTTGTAAATATGTTAAAAATAATATAAAGCAAGACCATTTTAGAATTCTCTATTAGGAATATAATTAGAGAGCTTTTTTAAAAGTGTCTCTTTAAGAGAATGATTTTCTTTTTCTCCTCCTCTTCTCTTTTACTTTCTTAATAGAAAAAAAAATAGATGAATTTTACTCTGGAGTTCAAATACCTTTCTCCTTTTTAGTAAAGAGGTAACACTCTTTTAAATAAAGGGATTGAAAATCATTTGAAACACAAGGTAATAAAACATGCCTTTTAATTTCTTAAGATTACTGTTTCTCTGTTAATTTAAATTATCTTTGTAGTATTTCAAACTTCCTTCAAAGTACTCTCTAACAACAGACATCACTGTTTTCAAAGCACTGTTACAGCACCATGATTAAATTAAAAAAAATTAAAGATTATTTTCATACGTTTTCAACAGAAACATTCAAAGGCGTGCAGGAAGTGAATCAGTTTATTAATACCCGATGTCCATTACCATATAGTGGTTATTCCAACTCCCCCTGTTTTTTCCCTACTCAATAGCATCTTGATGCTGTAGTTGAGTTATGTACAGAAAAAATATATATATACACACACACACCCCTCATGTCTTTCTCCATTAGTAAACACCGCAGAAAAAGGGTTACAGTTTATCGTTGCAAAGATTTCTCTTAGGAGCTTTTTAAAAAGTGTGAGCATAGGCAGAAATGCATATAGCTATGATGTCTTCGTTCATATTTGTAGGAAGATTCTTTTTAATGTACCTATTAGTGGGAGCTAAACAGTTTGAATGTTGAAAGGAAGGGGCATGCAGCTGATGTATAGTTCAACAGTGGATGGAATACAGAGCTCATTAAAGAGAACACATTTTATAGAGCATCTTGAATTGCAGATAGTTCTGAAACCTAGTGCCTACATTTTTCCAATGTAACTGTGCTGGCTAGAAATACAGAATTAAATCTAAATGTGTAACCTCTTTACTCCCCTTCACATAACTCACTAAAATGTGGGCAAAATGAAACGTTGAATTCAGCCTCCATCCCATACGATGATTTTATTTAAGGGAGAAATCTGACTGACTTAACGTTAGTTATAGATTGTAGTCGTTTTTAATAAGGGCATATGATCTCTCAAGAGATGCAATGTTATTGCAGATTCTGTGGTGCCAACAACATTCGAATTCAAGCATGGAGGGAAAAGAGGACTTGTTCAAAGCTGGCCCTAGGGGGAGCAAATTGGGTTCTTGCCTAGGGCACACACGCTTTTGGAGAAGGGATGGAATTCGAACACTTACTATAGGTATTGCGGTCCGTTTCATCTAATAACCCGCGGCTGTCTTTGCCAAGCTTCCAGGAAACTGTAAGACTTCATGCTTAGAAGTGCATCAAGACACCCTGATACAAGCTGGATATAGGACGCCTCGGGGCAGCCTTGAAGCAGAGTGAAGGTTATTGTGGCTAAATGAAGGAAACTAGACAGAAAAACTGTTGGAGGCGGGCTTAGAAAGAGCAGGGTGATTCTTGGTGGTTTCAGGCATAAAATTTTTAGGGGAAGTGCTTGCACTGGCGTTAAGTTTAGAGACCTATCAAATCTAAGCTGACTTTGTCTCCCACAGTTGCTATATTTATTTTGCACTTATGTTGTAGCAATGTTAATTTATCAATTAGTCTGTTACTTGGATAGTCATGGCTCCTAAAATCATGCTACCATGCAATCCAGTCCAAAGTCAATCCAAAACAGAACATTCACTGAAATGATAAATCTGCTATCTGATTTTAGTCTTTAAGGAGAGAGGGGAAAAAGGAAATTGATGTCATTTTAAAATCTGGATTGGGAATTACTATGTAAAGTAACTTCACTTTTCGTTTCCCTAAATAAATGTAAAGAAATAAAACAGATAGTAAAATACTATAATAAATAAAAGTCACTGTGAGATATACCACCATAGGGAAATGACTAATAATCAAAAATGTATAGAAAACTTTGATAATTTCTGACACTTAACTCATTCAGTGAGTTACATCTGAATTTTAGTTCTGTAGGACCAATGCAACAGGTTAAAGAACACACAAACACACACTCGCACACGCACACACACACACACGCACACACACACATATACAGGATATGGTACCTGATTCCCCATCCCATAACTCAGAGACCAGCCTCTTGTAAACTTGGAGACGGAAACTATCTGTGGGTTTATGCATAGCTGAGGGGCTTGTAAAGCGGTCTTGAAAGGAATGTTAAAACTACACACACATTTCAGAAATGCACAGAATTCTCTCTCTAAAATAGGTGTAGAAATGTATTGGAACCAACAGCTATGCAGGCTGCCAGCTTGAGGAAAGGCGTCCTCCCCTGGAGCTAAGGAATATATTTTTGTGCTTCTGGGAGTAAACGAGAGAGACATGGGGGGAAAGACACGCCATTGCATCTAATACCTGATTTAGAAAGGGTGAGCGCCTTTACGGCTTGAGGGAGAGTTAATGCACTACATTATTTGCTTTTCAGATCTGCAGCACAGGTAGATCAGCAATACTGAGTCAACTATTTTTTTTTTTTTTTTGGATCCCTCCACTACCTGTACCCCTGGAGAAGGAAATGGCAACCCACTCCAGCCTGGAAAATTCCATGGACGGAGGAACCTAGCGAGCTACAGTCCATGGGGATGCAAAGAGTTGGACATGAGTGAGTGACTAACACATTCACTTTCACTTTTCCCCTGCCTCTAATCACATAATGTGCTGGCTGGGCTGCGCTAAGTCGCTTCAGTTGTGTTCAACTCTTTGCAACCCTAAAGGCTGTAACCAGCCAGTCTCCTCTGTCCATGGGATTCTCCAGGCAAGAATACTGGAATAGGCAGCCAGGCCCTCCTCCAGGGGATCTTCCTGACCCAGGGATCGAACCTGTATTTCTCACATCTCCTGAGTTGGCAAGCAGGTTCTTTAATACTAGCATCACCTGGGAAACTCCAACAATATAATGCCCCTTGCTAATTATTATGGTCAAATGGAAGTAAAGATATCACAGTTACAGATTAGAGTATATAGTACAATCACTTTTTTTGACTTGGGAAAAGAAGTTGGTAAGGTGTGAAAAATATAAATAATTAGCATCATTGTTTACTGTAATAGAAACTCATACCTCTGACATCATTCATGATGATTCCAGGAAATAAAAATTACCATTTACTCTTTCAATCAAGCAGAATAATCTGAACTTTTACAAATAATTTGAATGCCAAACTATGATTTCTTGGTGAAAAAATGCTTTTGTTTCTGAAAAATTAAACATCCCAGCAATCATGCAGAAAAACAGTAAGGACTAACATTAGATGCAGGTCAGGCTTGATATTAGTTGTTTTCCACAGTTACTTTATTAACTGCTCATAATTTAATAAAGTAGGTAATTTTTATTATCTACATTTTACAAATGAAAAAAACTGGGTCCCAAAGAGGTAAAATATCAAATGATCTGGTCTCTGAGCTATGGGATAGGGGATCAAGTACAATACCCTGTGTGTGTGTGTGTGTGTGTTGCCTTAAATCTACTGGATTGGTACCACAGACTAAAATTTAAGTGAGGGAAGTGGCCATACTTCAAATGGCCAAGTATTGTTCGCAGATTATGCATTAGCCGAAATAAAGCAGCAGCAATAACAAAAAGATTCACTCAGATTCCAATATTCTTTACCATGGAAAGGAGGAAGGAGGTGGATATCTCTTTGTTGACAATGTTAGCAGAAATTAGGTAGAGAATGAAATAAATCCAATTTTTTGGAGCAAAACTGGGTTCGACTTGCAAGTGTCATTAAAAAAGGAATTTCTGAGCTAAACATATTTAGTAGAAAGTATAAAAACGGTTTCAAATAAAATTAAGTGTTTTGTCATAGATTTATAAATGTAGACAGGTAGAAACATGCTTACATATACAACATAGCTTAGGTTACAGATGTTAATGGAATTACAGAATCAGGCATGGCAAATACCAATGACACTTTGTAAATTCGAAAAATATTCTAAGGAGAAATCCTAGATGCAATTGTCATCTGATAAGGAGCAAGAGAGGAAGAGAACAGGCAGGGAAGAAAGAGAAGATGTAAAAGTTACATATGTGTGTGTGTGTGTGTGTGTACACACACGAGCCCAAGTGACCAAGATGCTTTCAGTGAAAAGGAAATACTAAATCTTTAAGAAAGGCAGAGAAATTCTATCAGAATTAATGTATAATAACAAAAAATAATCTGCAGCAAGACAGTTGCATAATATAAACTAACGGAATCCAATATTCTTTAGTGACTATGTGCAAGTACTTGTGAGGCATTAGACATCGTGGAAACGAGGATATATCTTTTCTTTTATTAGAACAACGAGGAACCAGACATGAAGCCTTTTAATTGTACACATTCATGACACAGCTTTATCTCTCCTGCTTCATTTTAATCAAATAGCAGCCCTACCAACAACTATGGATTTGATTTAAAAATTATGAATATACTGATCACTATTAAATTGGAATGCTTTCAACAACTTGGGGGACATATAAGTAAATAGAAAGACAGCTTTCAGAAAACTCAATTCATGGCTATATGTGAAAAATAAATTAACCATGATTCATCCTATTGATTCCCCAGGACCATCTTACTATACTGGCCTTAAGATCCATTCATCTCATGTGATTACTACCAAACCAGAAGTTTGGTAAAACATAAGGTGATCATAGACAGGTACATCTGGGCATCTGTCTTTTGTGATTTTCAAAAGAGTTCATAACTTAATTCATCAGCCTCTGTTTGATTCATAGGAGTCTTGTTTGTTCTCTAACATCCAAGAGATACCAGTCAAGTATTTTCACTTTGGTGCTAGTCATGAAAAGGGATAATTAATAAACTGACTTACTCAGGATGTCAAAAACAATGACCGTAAAAAAATCCTCTGATCTTTTTTTCTTACCAGTTGACTATGTTTTATCACAAAAATGGCAATAAATAACATTGACTTTATGCAATTCAAAATTAAGTATGTTTTCTATGATTATTCTAGATATGACAAAAAGTTTGGTGTAGGTATACTTATTACATTGCAACTTTTAAATTTATTTGCATTATTACTTGTCACAAAATTGAAGATGCATATTTCCAATTAAGTTTTGAGAGACTTTTTTAAAAAAAATAAAGATGCTATAAACCACAAATTTATCTTTAAAGATTTTTAGCTGGCACACCATCACTCATTGGATGTTTCATTATCACACAAAACGACATCATTTTAAGAAAAGTCCAATGGGGCATGATTGCTTAACATCTTAGAAGGCATTGCTTTAGAACGTGAAGAATGTGGGCTTTTGAACTTGGTTTCAAAAACTGGCACCATAGTTTAGAAATCTTGAGCAAGCAATTCAACTTCTCTGAACCTCAGTATAATTAGATATAAGGAATAAAAAGACTGCTTCTTTCTCTGAATATGAGATAAAATGAGATAATATGTGTATCTCAAACTTTCAGCATCTAATGAATACTGATTATCTAGCATGTGCCAGATACTATTTTCAATACTGGAAGACAGTCTGGAACATGGAAAAACTCAGCCTCTGGGAGCTTAATTTCTAATCAGTTGAAGAGGGTAAGAGGAACAGCAAATATACACACATATTACAAATAAACTAAAAGTACATGCATCCATAGCTACACACATACATATATACATACGTCAGTATAGTGTCAGGGACAAATGCAATGAAGGGATTAGTGATGAGTGACGAAGTGAATGGGTATTACAATATATGTTTAGATTCTCTATAAATGCTAAAATATTTTGTGTTCTTTCTTTTATCCCTCCTTCCCTTAAAGCTCCTTCTTCTAAGGCTTTCAATCAAGACTAAACACACACACATACACACATACTCTCATAGAGCAAGCCGGATATTGGTTGTTACTATGTCAGTGGTTATCTGTACATTACAGGCTATTTTTCTTAGGCTATTTTTTCCTTCTCTATGTAAGTATATTAACATTCTATATATTACTGCTCAAGCATATTGAGGTGGAAGGCATGCTATGGTCTTGGATCTTTCTTCTTTGTATCTTTCCTCAAATTTTTGGAGTATATATGTGCAGATGTGCAGGAAATGATTTTTACAACTTAATTAAATGCTGCCCAATAAAACAGAAGTACAGTGAGAAAGGGACTTTCCAGGTGGTGCTAGTGGTAAAGAACCCACCAGGCGACGCGTGAGACATGAGACACAGGTTCGATCCCTGGGACAGGAAGATCCCCTGGAGAAGGGCTTGACAACCCACTCCAGCATTCATGCCTGGAGAATCCCATGGATAGAGGAGCCTGGTGGGCCACAGTCCATAGGGTCACAAAGAGTTGGACATGACTGAAGTGACTTAGCACACACGCACAGTGAAAAAAAAATGACAATTTTTACCTCTTAAAGAATTTCCTAATCAACTGTCTTAGTGATCCAAAGCCTTCAAAAGGCTCACTTATATTTTTTTCTAAAATATTGTATGATTTAAAGGATTTACTTGGTCAAGTAAATATCATTATATAAGGAATCATTTCTCATTACTCTTGAAATTGCTATACTCAATTTTTTTCTTCCAGTTTTGTTTTTTATGATTGATGTAAGGTACTGTGTAAGTTTAAGGTGAGTAACGGTGATTTGACTTGCATCATGAAATGATTACCACAATATGTTTAGTGAATACCTAACATCTAATATGCATACACAATTAAAGAAACAGGAAAAAAAAAGTAATTTTTCCCTGTGATTAGAACTCTTAGAACTTACTCTCTTTACAAACTTTCATATATAACAGACTGCAGTGTTAATTTTATTTATCATATTGTATACTACATCCCTAGTATTTATTTATCATATAACTTGACGTTTGTGCCTTTCATTCAATTCCCCCTCCCCTCACCCCCTTTCTCTGTTAACCACAGATCTTGATCTTTTTCTATGAATTTGTTTGTGATGTGTAATTGACCTACAATACTATATTAGTTTTTCTCACACAACACAGTGATTCAATATTTCTACACATTTCAAAATGATCACCATCTTAAGTCTAGTTACCATCTGTCACCATACAAAAATGCTACAAAATTATTGGCTATATTCCCCACAATGTGCATTTCATACCCTGACCCATTTACTTTGCAACTGGAAGTTTGTACCTCTTAATCTCCCTCACCTACTTATTTTCTCCCGCCATCCCCTCCTGTCAACCACCTATCTGTTCTCTGTATCTGTAACTATTTCCATTTTATGTTTGTTCATTTGTTTTGTTTTCTTAGACTCCACACATAAGTGAAATTATTCAGTATATCTCTTTCTCTGTCTGACTTATTACACTTAGCTTAATACCCTCTAGGTCCATCTACTTTGTCACAAATGACAAGATTTCATTCTTGAATAATATTAAAATTGCTACATTTACAAATGTCAATCCATCACAGTTCCTAATTGCCTGAGCTTGCCAATGTTATAAATCAACAATGAATTGGCATAATTATAGACAAAATGCAAATAACCTATCATTCACTTGTTAAAGCTTTGTTGTGAAAATTTAACTGCATATAAATGTACATGTATATGCATATGTGAGTATACACTCACACACATGAACACATATTTATAATTTAGAACAGAGCTGGGTGTACAGTAAGTGCTCAGTTAATCATCCTGTCATCTTTCCCAGCTTTCACCGTCAAAGCTCTTGTAATACCTTCCCTAATTGATTTTCTACTTCCAATCTCTCTAGGCTTTGTTCTACATTCCAACGGTCACCAGGTAACCTTTCTAAAATATAAATGCTGCTTTATACAATATAAATGCAGATTATAAAAATATAATCTGCTTTCAATGTTTCCTCATCACTTTGTCATGAAACAAAGCTCCTTCCAAGCAAAGGGTTCCTGTTCTTCTCTGAGGATTCCCAGCATCTCCCTGCTTCCCTCCAGTGCTGAGAATACTCTGTTACAAGTTATCTTGGACTTCCCAGGTCGCTCAGAGGGTAAAGAATCTTCCTGCAATGCAAGAGACCTGAGTTTGATTCCTGGGTTGGGAAGATCCCTGGAGAAGGGAATGGGAACCCACTCCAGAATTCTTGCCTGGAGAATTCCATGGACAGAGAAGCCTGGTGGGCTATAGCCCACGAGGTCACAAAGAGAGGGACACAACTGAGTAACTGACACATACATGAATACACGTTATCTGTTTTTGGCTTTTTTCTCTGTGATTACATTGTGAGCCATTCAAAAAAGGGAACCCATTTCATTCACCTTTGGAATTTAGTGGATATTCAGAAAATGGAAAATAAAAAGATTAATTGAACAGCTAAGAATGTGCCAATGATAGGATGCACACCAGACATGAACATTCATTGTTTTTAATAATCTAGTTGATGGCCTCTTTCACACAAATGCATTTGTTCAAGGAACATTTTGCTGAAAGTATTTTACTTCTTTGGGATGATTTTGCTCTTAAGATTCTACCTTTAATATCTGAACCCAAGAATACCTTTCAAGAGAATAATCATCTTGTTTCCCCCCCTCTCCCCTAACAGACACGGAGACTGTGAAAGAACACCTGGCATCTTTCTAAAGTGCTGCCTTTGGAAAGAAAAGGCAGCACACTCTTGTTTATTTCACACGGCTTCCCTCCTGAAGACAAGATTCTCAGGCGGGCACTGGAGCTTCTCCCACGATGCCCTCCCATCTCTTCAGCAGCAGCAGCGGGGACCCTCACCCCCAGGAAGTCCTTATGAGGGACTCCCACCCTCAAACACTGTCTTGCTGACTCTCTCCCGTAGCGTTTGGCTTCTGCTCTTTCTCATACAAGGAAAGGTTAGCAGATGTGGATGTGAACAGTCCCCATCTCTGTAGGTAAGGACTGTGTGCTCGGCTGAGGATAAGATCATCGACAGACACCCTTGGGTCTCAGCAACTTCAGGATCCATCAGCCTCAGTTTCCAAAGACCACCAAGACCAAAGGTAAGCTCTCTCACACCTGAAGACCAATCAAGAAAGGGTCAAAAGGTCCACTTTGGCCAATTCAGGATTCTCTTACGGGGAAGGCTGGCTGGCCCCAGTCTGCCTGCTGGGCTGGGAGAAGCTTTGTCACTAAGTCCTAGCTCAGTTTCTCTCCCTGCCCGGTCCTGAGGGGCCCACCTGTCATTCATTTCTAACGCACATCTGGAATAAACCTTCAGCTCAGCATCTGCCCTACAGAACCCTCCTGGCCACAATGGCTTTCCTCACGTTCCTTCCTGCCCACATGATCCATCACTTCAAGGCCAGTTTACATTTTCCAGGCCTGGACTGACAAGGCCCAGGTTTAACAGATCCTGTTCTACTTTTTCAAGCACTTGCTACCTTAGCAGTTCATTTTGAGGAACATTTCCTTTCATTTGTAGATAACTTGTGAGTGTGTCTCTTCCTTATCGATTTGAAGCTATTCAATTAACTCTTAAAGGTCAAGGGTCATCTCATTCTTTTTCCTTCTGTCTATAGCAGGCAGTATAGTACTCAGCGGGAAGAACTAAATATTTACTGAACGGAAAGTAGCACATCTTAGGTAATTCATATTTGTGTTAGGTTTTTTTTTTCCCCCTCTACTTTTTTGTAAGTCATATTTAAGGTAATTTGGTTCATCTTAAATTTGTAAAGAAGAATAAAGTAACTTCCTATGCATATTTCTCCCTGTATATAATTTGAGTAATACACTTTCCTGAAAGTTCTATAAAGGAAAGCATTTGGAGTTTAGAAGCATTTTTATATTCTTGGCTCAAGATGTACATAAATATTAAGGTATAATTTTTGGCAAAATATCAATTAATGTGAAGTCAGCACTGATAAGTTAGCAAAATAAAGCCTAAACAAAGTAGTAGCAAGCACATTAGTATCTCTAAATTATATTGGACAGAATCAACACTGTTTGGTTGTGATGAAGCAAGTTAAAATTTTAGGCTTCATTCAAAATAAAGTATAATTTAAATTACTAGCAAAGGCATTTCAGATATCTCTTAACGTAAAAAGTAAAGATACATTTAACTCATAAGAAACAAATCAACCCCTCAGAGGATGGGATTGTCTTCTAATTATTTCTAATAGACATAAGCAATATTTTTCCTTTAATTTTTCTATAGAATCCTGGGAAGACTAAGGGAAAGTCTTTATTTGACGTTTGATTCTTAGTTTCTCCAAAACTTTCAATCAAATCTAGCAATGGTGATGCAACTTGGAAGAATATAGGTTTGAACTTGGGCTTCCCTGGTAACGCTAGTGGTAAAGGATCCACCTGCCAACGCAGGAGACTTAAGAGACTTGGGTTCGATTCCTGGGTTGGGAAGATCCCCTGGAGGAGGACATGGCAACCCACTGCAGTATTCTTGCTTGGAGAATCCCACGGACAGAGGAACCTGGCGGGCAACAGTCCATAGGGTCACCAAGAGGCAGACACAACTGAAGTGACTTAGCACACATTTGAACTTAAAAAAAAAAAATGCAAGAATTCTGACTTCTGCATATACACATGACATTAAGTTTAAAATCTCCTAAAAATAACAAAACATGTGTTCCCAGAAATGAAAGCCCCACTCTAACTTCCTCCATGTGTCCTTCTGTTGATTACAACAGAACTGTGCTCCAGCTGTGAGAAGTTTCTTTTATTCTTTTCAGCACTGAAACATACATATGCTCTGTCCTTGAAACTCTTAATAACTTTGCTTCTGATTGCTTGTTTTTGAGGAAATATTGTTTGTTTGTTTTAACTGCTATTTTTTTTTTTCTCTATTTGCTACTTGGAGTAGTATGGTATTTATATCAAACCTTCTTCCTTTTAAGAGCAGTAAACGAGCATATCATTTCACTCACTTTGGATATCGCTTTCCTTCATGGTAAAGCTGACTTTTGTCTGAAATATTTAGGCTGAAGATAACCTATGTGTTCATTTCTCTCTATATAATACCTTAAGGCAAGATAAGTTTAAAAATGTGCTTAATGGGATAAGTGATCAACTGATGGCCTTTTGTATGAGACAACATACTTGACTGGCAATCACTTATGGACACAGAAAATAAAGCCTGGATTGGACTTTGAAAACTGTGATGAAAGCCCACCTCAGACAATCTTTTGAGCAAAGAGAAGAAAAATGTCTTTGTTCTCCCTTGACACTTTGTCTTTGGGAATGGAGCAGGGGTCCAGAACAGGCTAAAAGAATAAATAAATATATTTGATATATTATTCTATGTAAGAGACTCTCAAAAGATGGATACTTTTTGTTATCTTCACAAACAGTATACCATGTTTTCTAAAACACTTTACCAGAACTGTTGTAGTCCAAGGGAAGAAGAATTTCCCCTGAGATAAGAGCAAACACTCTTTGAAAGTAATCCCAGGTATGAGGATTAGAAAGATAACTCCAAGCTTCATTTCTTTTATCTTATCACATCTTTGCTCCCTCACAGGAGTATAAGTGATAAGTTCTGTTTCAAAGAACATCACGTCGGAGCTGCAAAAACTGAAGCAAAAAAAATTTCCCAACTTCTTATGTGTAAGAGGAAAAAGTGAGCTGGTCCCTGACTGACTCTCAGAAAGTTTATATAAAGCAGGTGACTGAAATGGCCCATCTTCAGATTATGTGCTTAAACCTAACAAGAGCAAGTCACAGCAAATTTGAAGTGAGCATGTCCAATGCTTTAGCAGAGCAGTGATGCTCTCTGGCATAAAATGCACCGAGAAAGGGTGCACAGTTCAACCACAACAGGAATTTTTCAATATTTAGGACTTTTAGCATTGGAGTACAAGAGAGTGGCTTCAAAAACACATCTCATCTTTCCTGCTTCACGTTCCCTTTCTTTGGCGACACGTAGGTATCACCAGTAGGCTCTGAGCTTTGGATCTGAAGGTGAGCTGAAAGCAGAGCTTCGAGTCTGGCTGGGGTGCTGGGGAGATTTTGGGCCTGGCACTTCTCTTTGTGAAGAGATCCAGACTCTACAGTTGGTTTCACTTTGTTTTGATTTTGAGGGCTTAAATAAAACACTGTGCTAGCCGTGTGCTCAAATAAAGTCGCTTCAGTTCTATCTGACTGTTTTGCGACCCTATGGACCATAGCCCACCAGGCTCCTCTGTCCATTAGATTCTCCAGGTAAGAATATTGCACTGGGTCGCTATACTGTCTTCCAGGTGATCTTCCTGACCCAGGAATCAAACCTGTGTCTTTTATGTCTCCTGCACGGGCAGGCAGGTTCTTTACTCTTAGTGGCTCCCTGGGAAGCCCAGTATAACATTATTAATTTAGATAACACACATTTTAATATTTGTGATCATTGTATCAGATCTAGGTTGAAATACATGTGTTCACTATCTGGGAGGAAAAGGCTTAAGAAACTGAACAAGATGTGTTTGAAAGATTTGTGTAAAAGAAAGAGAAATTTCAGATGCCAAATATCAGGGAAACATGACAGTAATTCTGTTAACTAGAGATAGGAAATGGGACATATTTGTCTTGGACACTAGTCAGAACACTTAATTTCTAAGTCAAGAAAAGAACCTTATTTTATAATGACCTTATTTATAAGGTAGTTTCATGGCACACACCCAAGGACATTATTACAGCAGGGCTCACAACAAATTATTCATATCCATTTCCTTTAATAATCTATTAGGGACCTGCAGTAGAGTGAAAAAGCAGCATTTCTTTTAAACTCCTCTATAATTCAGATTTTTATCAGTGCAGACTAACTCTGTGGTCAATTAAATCTGAAGTAGTGCAGTTTTTATGTTTCTTGAATCTAGTGGACTCAAAAGCAAATATTATTTTATGATATGTTAATAACACAGGGAATTTTACTAGCAATATTTAGTGGAACATAAAGACACCTAAGCTCTATCTATTTGTGCAGCAGCAGAATGGATCTCAGAACGATTCCAACCGTAACTCTTAGTCAAACACATTAGCACAGTCCATTTATACGCGAAAAGTTCAGTAAAGACCTGGGACTATTGTTTAAAGTCACCATCAGAATTTGTCTCCAAAATGTCCTTGTGCGTATCGATACCAAATCTGAACTGTGAATTAAAACCCGTAACAAGTGGCTCTAATTTGCTGCAATCTGAAAATAATATAATTTGTAGCTGAACCAAAGTTTTGCTTCTCTCCAGTCCTGAGAACCAACTCAAAATAAATGGCACCTTATTTTGTTTATTTGTTCACTTGTTTTCCCCAGAAATAATTGAGTCATACTTTTAAAAACACCAAAATATTCTCAGAAAAGTCCAAGATGGCCTTGATATTTTACTTAGCTTAGAACCCTGAAAGAAAATGCTAGTGCCAAAAAGGACCATGTAGCCAGTTACATTGCAAGGGATCAGTGGAATTGTTCTCAACAATGCAAAATGCAAATCAACTCCTTAGAGATAAAAATGAATTCATTCCTCTCATCTGTTGTTTATAGATACACTCATTCCAACTAAGACTCTTTTCTTCCTGATTTCTGTTTGCTTCTGGAATTTTGTATAATCAGAATGCAAGATTATTTTCTGCTCTCTGGATTCTCTCATTAAAATCAAGTTCTCTCTTCCTGAATTACTTCACTCTGTATAATAGGCTCTAGGTTCACAAATACAGTATATTAATGCATATATATGGAATCTAGATGGAGAAGGAAATGGCAACCCACTCCAGTACCCTTGCCTGGAAAATCCCATGGATGGAGCCTTGTTGTCTACAGTCCATGGGGTCGCAAAGAGTCAGACACGACTGAGCGACTTCACTTCACTTCACTTCATGGAATCGAGAAAGATGGTCTGATGAACCTGTTTGCAGAGCAGCACTGGAGACGCAGACATAGAGAACAGACTTGTGAACAAGGGTGCAGGAGAAGAGGGAGAGATGAATGGAAGAGCATCATGGAAGCATATACACTAACATATGGAAATAGACAGCCAATGGGAATTCACCATATGACTCAGGGCCCCCAGACTGGGGATCTGTAATTACCTAGGGGGCGGGAATGGGCAGGAGGTGGAAGGGAGATTCAGAAAGGAGGAGACATATGTACACCTCTGGTTAATTCATGTCAATGTATGACAGAAATCAAACCCATATTGTAAAGCAATCATCAGTCAATTAAAAATAAATATTAAAAAAAAGGATCAAGTTCTCTTATGCATAAAACTTGACTGATGCTATGTATAATTAAGCATATGATGAATGTGACTCTTACATGATACATTTAGTATGGTATGAAACACGTAATCAGTTTTGCCCTAAATTATAGCTTATCATCAACATCCCACTTAGCTCTGATAATCATCTGCTATCATATTTACAGATGTTCTGATATAAAGATTTTTATGAGTTTTGATCAATATGTGGAATTGAAGTAACTTAACTATTACTACTATGGTTTAATTTAATTGTCATCACACATACAACCATTTCTCTCAGTTCTGACTATGAGTTCCAGGTGGCAAGGTTTGAGAATATAATATTTAAAGAAGAACAGCATGCTCCATGAAATTAAAGATCAAATTGTTTTATATCATGTTGTTTTGGACATTAAGTGTTATAATGTGGGATATATACCAGATATTGCATTTAGCAAAATCTTAGGGGAGAGAAAGGTTTCTGTCTAAAATATTGACATAAATCCCTTTTTCTTGAAAGCTGTATTTGGGAAGAGAGAGCGTAATCTTGTAAAATAAGCATTATACCATGTTTAAGGAAAAAGCAAAAAAAAAATTAGAGATTGGTTGAATCTTATTTTAAGTACATCTTTTCATTTTTCATTATTATTATGAGAAGATTATTATTTCATTATTATTTATTCAAAGAAAGCCTACTAACTCCCTTGTGAGGTGCGGAAAGAACTTAAAAAATGAGAGTCAATTTCTGCTTAATTCAGAGGCACAGAGAGGGTAGGGCAGAGTGAGTAATCCAGCTTCAAAAGGAATCAGAGCATGACAGAAATCCACCTTGTTAGTGGACAGAGCAGTGTATCTGCCTTGGGGATCGAAGTTTTATTGAATATTCTTATTTTAAATGGACAACATAAACTATGCCATCATTACCTACAAGCATGTCCTAGAAGAATCTACTGTACCTATACAGACAGGTGACAGGATTGTTAGACTGACTTATTCTTATCTCACACAAAATAGACAAGAGAGAAATGCACAATTTTGCTGATGCAAATATTAAGTTGAAAACTCTGGCCTTAAAGGGGTCAGAGGAAAAACAGAGGACTTTGAGTAGTGGATATATTCTTGCCTTTTTATTAGCTGTGTGTCCCCATTGTTATAATGGGTGATCAAACACATCCAGTGAATTTTCTTAAAAAGTACTTGAAGAAGAAATACTTATCTTCAAGATTTAATATGGTGTTCAGATTACCCACAAATTACCACTCCATCTTATACATCAATTGGACCAATAATTAAACAATGATGACAATACACCATGCTTGTTTGAGAATTTTATAACTTATTTCCTATATAACTTTCTTGTCCAAAACTTCCCACAATGGTGGGTTAAGAATCACTTCTATAATGTTCTAAGAAAGGAAACTTGGGTTACAATTAATTGCCTCTCACTGGGTCCCCAGTTACCAAGTCAGACAGAATTATTTCTATGTAGTTCATATATGGTCTAGCCTGCTTCAGTTAATACCAGTATTACTCAGGAGCTCTATCTTCCCTCCCCTGTATCACTGCCAAGGTCTCCCTGTTTGACTGTTACTTCTCATTGTCTTCTTCCTCTTGTCACCAAACTCTACCTTACCAAAGTTAATTATATATTTTGAAAATAGTCTGAATGCCGAAAATACAGTAATTAACAATCCCTTCCTTCAAAGAAGGAGCAGAGACAGAGGGAGGAAGGAACAGAGATTGGGCAGGCAAAAAAAAAAAAAAACAAACAACCAAAAACAAAAAAACACCTAAGTTCAGTGCTACAAAAACAAGCTAATCACAGTTTTATGGAGCCTACAGGAAGGGCAACTAACTATGCATTGTTTTGAGAATGTATCAGAAGCAACATTGAAGTGAAGATTTTATCAAAAGGGTGGGTTTAGATTTTCCCTCTTTGGCAACATGTAGGTAGCTATGGCTGGAGAAGGACATGGCAACCCACTCCAGTATTCTTACTTGGAGAATCCCAGGGACAGACGAGCCTGGTGGGCTGTCGTCTATGGGGTCGCACAGAGTCGGACACGGCCGAAGCGACTTAGCAGCAGCAGCAGCAGGAAGCTATGGATGGAAAGCTTCTCTAGGCATGGCAAGATTCCCAAGTAAGAGAAATGAAAATGCATTTATGCACTGCAGGTAGTTTCCTATGGCTGAATCAAAGCGAGCGCAAAGAGGATGGGTTGGCGCTGGTGGGGCTGCAGTCAAAGCAAGAGGGACTTGATGATGTCACAGGAGCCAGGTCAGGTAATGGTACCCGGTTCTGAGCTGGTGGAGGGGCGGGAGGAAGCGACGGTGGTGACATGGATAATGTGTGGGGAGGTGGAGGATAAGACTCAGGTCTCAGCTTAGGGCACTCGAGTGAATGAACCGCAGCGCTTTTCACTGAGGGGTGGGGGGGAAATGGGAGATTCAGGGAGAAAGGTGTTTGATCAAAACGTGTTCTATCACTTTGGAGTTTGTCTCTCTTTCCCTCTTAATCTTTACAGCAGAGAGCTGCCCATTGTCTTGTCAAAACATCCATCTTCTCCGGTGAATTGCTTCCTACTTCTGCTATTGTTGGACACGCATTCTCACCGTCTTTCTAACGTGAAGAAATAACCAGCGGAGACAGGGCTTCTTAGAGGAAAGTGATTTTCAACTAATACCTGGAAATTCTTATCATTTCACTCCGATTCCATCTTCGAGATTTCACTGCACATGAAGATGGAATCTGAGGAAAGTGGGAAGATGTGGCAAGCTTCATTCTTTGAAAGATTTACTCCTAATAATTTTCTCATCTCAGTTTGAAAGCTGGAAACTACAGACCAGAGCTGTGATTGGAGCACTCACAATAGGTGCTGGACAGACTTTGTTAAATCAGTTAAGAATAAAGACTCCATAGAGTTAAGCACTATTTAAACCAAATTGCACAGTACTGAAGAAAAATAAACATGGCTATTTATCCAATTTTACTAAATTACTTGAAAATTCAATACATAATTCACTCCTAGATTTTGTCAAAAAGTATTCCATCTTGTACCTATTACTCACAGAATAAATGAAATAGGATAAATATAGAGATCACGCCTATATATTGGAAGCTCCCCTGTAAAGTTCTTTGATCGTCACTCACATTTTTGCCCAAAGAATGTGTGAGCCTTTGTAGATATCTGTTAAAACAAAGAGCTGTCCCAGTGGTTGACAGTTCTTTGATATATGGTTGTGCTTTTTTGTAGAAAGGATACAGAAGTCTTTGTCAGAATCATGTATTAATATACATGTCATTATCTAAAGGTTTGATGTAAATTGGATTTTACATCTCCCACATTAAAACACTAAAGAAAGTAAAAACTCCCTGGGTCAAAATTTAATAATGGACTGCATTAACTTTTTTTTTAATCCTCTAGTTCAGTCTGTTAATATGACAAAAGCCAACAATTCTCTGATATTTTGAGACTTTTTTCCTCTTTTTTTGGTGAGGCTTTTATTGCTATTTTCATCATGTGTCTGGTACAGCAACAACCTAACTAAATTCACTAAATTTAGTCACTAAACTTTAAAAATTATTATTGTTGACCTGGTTGTATTTCTTGTTTCCAACCAATATATCCAGTGAATGAAATAAATAAATAAGAATGTACAAATATATAAAATTACATGACAACAATTTAGAATTATATAACATAATTTCATCCTTAAAAAAATGAATATCACATTGAAAACTCTGCAAATAATTGAAAATTCACTGAGAGATCATAAAATATTCTGACATGAATATAAAGATGTCTAAAATGTGTTTTACAAATTTACTTCCACTAATTCACTCCATTAGATCAGAAGCAAAACATTAATTTTTCCAATTAAAACAAATTAAAATCTTTTAAAAGAAGACTAAAGGAAACAGAGGATGAAATGTTTGGATGGCATCACTGATTCTATGGACATGAGTTTGAGCAAGCTCTTGAGAGCTGGTGAAGAAGAGGGAAGCCTGGCATGCTGCAGTCCATGGGGTCGCAAAAAGTCAGAGTTGACTGAGTGACTGAACTGAATTAAACTGAAAGGAAACACTACATACTACCCAACACAGTTGTGTAAGCAACTTAAAAAAGTGCAAGTTGATGACTCTGTTTGCAAGATTTTATAGATCATTTCACATTTTGCATAAAATTACTATTCATGCTTTAATGTTCACATTGTCTTTTTTTTTTTCATTTAGTGCTTTTAGACACAATTTCCTTTTCCCAAGACTATATGTATTTCTTTCTCCCATCATTTAAACAGGAGATTGGTATATACTTTCAGCTTTGTCATGAACCTCTTCCAAAAAGACCAGAGGTACATGGACCTAGAAATCATCAAACTGAGTTAAGTCAAACAGAGGAGGAGAGATGTGGTATGACATCTCTTATATGTTGGAATCTAAAAAGTAATGATACAAATGAACTTACAAAATGAAAAGAAACTCACAGACTTAGAGAAGGAACTTACGGTCACCTGTATACATATTTAAAACGGAGAAACAACAAGGACCTACTGTATATCACAGGGAAGTCTGCTCAGTGTTGTGTGGCAGTCAGTCTGGATGGGAGGGGAGTTTTGGGGAGAGTGGATACGTGTATATGGGTGGCTGAGTCCCTTCATTGTCCACCTGAAATCATCACAACATTGAAAATCAGCTCTACTCCAATACAAAACGAAAAAAATAAAAAAGACCAGAGGAAATTTACCAGGCTATCTCTTTTAGTGCATACTCTTGTTGAAATACAACCCTAATCTCTTAATTTGCTTGTGTTTGTCCCTGCTCTGTCATCCTGCAAAGCACTTACACCTAAATTCATCATCCTTCCATATTTTAGTCTAATGTTGCTCAGTTGTAGTATCTGTATACTGTGAACTTTTCTACAGATCTTGCTACTTGAAATCATACATTCATAACAGGTGATGGTGGATCTCTACAGCTCAAGAGAACATGACCGAGGAAACCAAATCCCCTTCCTCTTTTTAATGACACTGCCACAAAAAATCAAAGACAATATGCCTGTGCATTCTATTAATATATTATT
Source organism: Cervus canadensis (assembly GCF_019320065.1). Taxonomy (NCBI): domain Eukaryota; kingdom Metazoa; phylum Chordata; class Mammalia; order Artiodactyla; family Cervidae; genus Cervus; species Cervus canadensis. The sequence continues at coordinate 10,854,326 of NC_057416.1, read as the reverse complement.
TTTTGATTCAACCTTTTCTAGTGTGCTAGTGGGCAAAGCTGTGTATGCTAGAGAGAAGGGCCATGGGATCTTTGAAGGAAAATTAAAAAAAAAAACAAACAAACAGTGGACCATTTGATACTATTTAGTTTAATGATGAAAACAGTAGCGAATGAGTCAAGGGACATTAAAGAATCAGTTTCCTGCCTTAGGATCTGTTGAGAGTGCATCTTTTCAACAATATTGACTGTCACTAAAAATACTGAGAAAGAAGGATTCATTTCAACTTCATCACACATTCTAATAAGAATTGATAACTTTTGCAGGTTTTGTAGATATTTTATAATGAGCAAAATTCACTTAATAGTGCACAAACAAAATCTGCTCACAGCAAGCTTCATTCAAGTTCCTCAATTCTACAGTGAGTATTCACCATTAACATTTTTGCTTGGATTTATTTTTGGAAATATATGAAATCATACATTTTTAAGGGTATAATATGCATATATATGAATGAAAACTTTTTTTTGGTATTTAAGTCCTAGATTTTATTAATTCCTTTAAATCTTTAAAAATAACCTGATAAGCAAAATGATTTTGTGGTTTTAGCCACCTGAGTGTCTAAAATAAGGGGTTAATGATACAAAATACATAACAGTGTAGTTTAGTTAAATGAGTCTATTTTAGTATCAATTCTTTCAGTTAAGTAGACAAAAATCAACTTACAGATAAATGTATTATGCATTAGTTTTATTCTCTGATATCAAATTGAGCTAGAAAATAAATAGTATTTCCTTCTTTTTCACCAGTTAAAACAAGCAAATTATATTTTAAAAATCTATTAAACACTAAGAATGCTTTTGATATTGAGAAAAGATTTAAAGGTTTAAGGTATTCTAATTGCTCAAAGTAATGTTTTTAATTAAAAAATGTAAAAAAGTAAATACATTCTTGATATATATATAACAGTTTTTCCAAAGAGGATTCAGTTTGGGATTTTTTTCCCTATAAAAATGTATGTGGATAACAGTTCATCAGTTACCCTGTGACACTTGGCAGGTCATCTTAAGTGAATAGGTTTAATCATTTTATTATTTTCTTTTTTTTTTTTTCCTCATTTCTTCTTTGGCATAAAGGGTCTCTGACAGTTCTGTTATATGTATCGCTTTACTCTCTACCTTTGATAGTTTTGAAAGGATAACATAATAGGTACTTTTGTCAAACTCAAATAGAGAAGATTCAGGAGCTTTCAATTTTATGTAGGAACTCGGGAAAATTGTTTAACAAGATTAGACAAAAGGTCTTCTGTTTCCCTGGTGGCTCAGACAGTAAAGAATCTGCCTGCCATGCAGGGGACCTGGGTTTGATCCCCGGGTTGGGAAGAACCACCCCTGGAGAAGGAAATAGCAGCCCCTTCAGTATTCTTGCCTGGAAAATCCCATAGACAGAGGAGCTTGGCATGTTACGGTCCATGGGGTAGAAAAGAGTCGGACACGACTGAGTGACTAACACTACTACTAGTAGACAAAAGGTCTTCTGATTCCTAGTCTAATGGTCTTTGCACAATATTACATTACTTTTCACATTGTGTCCCAAACCCCCTATTATGTTCACAGAGTCACATGAAGACACAGAAATAGAAACAGCACATTGAATGAAGTCGATTACATTTTATGGCAATCAACTGGGTCTAGAAACTTTAAAATAACACACACATTTTAATGCCATATGTGTCTGTGAAAGAATAATAAAGAATAATGCTGGTTCTTGTTTCATGGGGTTTACAGTGGGGCCCCTTTTTGTCCCATAATTTCCCTAATTAGTCTCAATTGCGTTCTCCCTCTAAGTTCGCAGGCCAAGATAGTATCTGCTTTATTGCCATGGGAGGAAAACTTGCTCTTATTGAGCTTTATTAGATACTCCATTCTCTCATTTAGAATCCTATTAAGTTTCCCCTTGGCATTTTCTAAATCAATTAGTTTTAGCCTTACCCTTCTTAATATGCTCCTTTTGGAGGCTCCTCATTTGAGTCCCTAACTCTGGTATTTGTAGTTGCCTTTCTCTTTTCTTTTGGGCAAAGATTTCAATCAATTTTCCCTGCAATAGTGCTTCGCTGGCGTCCCACAGAGTCATATCTGTGACCTCACCATTATCACTGTCTGCTAAATATTCAGCCCATATGTCTTGGAGCTTTCCCCTAAACTATTGCTGCTGAAGGAAGTAATTATTACTTTACCATCTTAGCACTCCCCTGTCGCTTTTCAAGGGAAATAATTCCACAACCCAAGTGAATCATTGCAGAGTCCAAAACCAGAATCCTGTCAATAGAAGAGCAACTTTGCCCTCAGTCTCTAGTGAGAATAGGGGAAGAAATGGTCTGAAAAAGGAAGAACAATTATAGAATAAAATGTGACTTGTGGTCATGAACATGCTTATTTGCTTAGAAATCAATAGAGATGGTTAGTAGATGGCACAGTTACAAAGAATTAGAAGACAATTAAATTTTAACACTATGAAATACATAAAAATTCTCTAAAATTAACAGAGGATTGTTTCAATAATTTATTTATTCAGTTCACATATTTCTTTTTATAAATACATTATAAATAAAATGCACAATAAGTTCTTAATTCACTTAAAATAATTGAAAAAAAAAAGACTGGAAGGAAATATATAAGATAACTGTTGCCGTTGTTCAGTTGCTAACTCATATCTGACTCCTTTGCAACCCCATGGACTATAGCTTGCCAGGTTCCCCTGTCCATGGGATTTCCCAGGCAAGAATATTGGAGTGGGTTACCATTTCCTTTTTCAGGGCATCTTCCAGACCCAGGAGTTGAACATGTGTCTCCTGCATTGGCAGGCAGATTCTTTACCACTGAGCCACCAGGGAAGCCCATAAGATAATTAGTTCTAATTCTACTTTTTAAAAATGGTTGATTATGGATCATCTTAATTTTTCAAATTAATCATTTTTCAAATAGTTAATAGCAATTATATTTATCACTAAAAGGAATTTTTAAAAAAATTAATACCTATATACTATAATCTGGGTAACCTGTGTTTTCTAAGCTTCACACACCAAAAATGTGGTTATCTTATAAAATTAAGAAAATGAGTTTCATTGCTTTGCTTTGCAACTGTATTTACTGTTTTTTCTGGTGAATGTACAATTTTAGAAATATGCATTTCCTATTTATGTTAAAACAATGCATTTTTCCCAAATAAGCTTTAATAGTTTTAAGTAAATAATCTGAGGGCCATAAATGACACTATCAGCTAGTGTCACAGGACTAGAAAATTAAATTCTAGTAAAGACAGTATAAGGAAATACATTCATAATATCACTGATGAGCAAGAGTGTGTGCGCTAAGTCACTTCAGTTGTGTCCGACTCTTTGCGACCCCATGGACTGTAGCCCTCCAGGCTCCTCTGTCCATGGGATTCACCAGGCAAGAATACTGGAGTGGGTTGCCATTTCCTTCTCCAGGGGATCTTCCCCACCCAGGGATCGAACCCGGGGTCTCCTGTATTGCAGGTGAACTCTTTACCACTAGCGCCACCTGGGAAGCCCAATGAGCAACAGCACAAGAATGTAACATTTTTACTTTCTAAATAATTTTCAATAAAGTATGTAAAAACTGAAGAAAATAATTCATTGTTCCATAGTTTATTAAATACTAGGTACCATGTTTTTGTTGGAACATGACATTTATGATATAGTTTGCAGGCATCACCATGGAACATTCCATGTCCCAGCATTTCAGTTGCCACTACAAACATTGCTGGTACTGGTGAGGAGGTCCACTGTAGTCATCATTTCCCTGGGGTATCCTTAGCAGAACAAGAAAACATCCAATAAAACCTTAAGTAAACACATTTCTTCTTGTTTGAGAAGTTGGACCATAAACCCGGCAGTCAAGGTGGCCCTGAGTGGCCCTGGGAGTGTTAACTGCCGTAATGGCCTCTATGCCCATGTTGTTTCTAAGTGTTCTATTCACTGAGGACTCTTCTACTCATACTGAAATTTTCCTGTTACCATTTTATTAGCATCCTGAAAGTCTTCTCCATAGAGAAGGTTGGAATCCAAAATGATTTTTAGGTGTCCTAGATATTGACAACACAATTATATTAAAGATAACATTTTCAAGATCAAAATTAGGCAATGGCCTGAAGCTATTTTCCCTGGAGAAGGAAATGGCAACCCACTCCAACATTCTTGCCTGGAGAATTCCATGGACAGAGGAGCCTGGCAGGCTACACAGTCCATGGGGTAGGAAAGAGTCGGACGCGACTGAGCGACTGTTACTCACTGAAGATATTTTATCTGCATGTAGCTTTTTCCTTTGGATCCTAATGTTAATTGTTTGGGCTGTAACCATTTTTAAAGTTTTTATTTTTCCAGTGACATTTATTTTTCAATTCACTGCATTTTATGAAAGCAGTGTCCAACATGGATAGAAAATTAAAAAAAAAAAAGTTCCTTCCACAAGATAGTTTTAGGCCATATAAGAAGCATTTGTCTTAGGCCATATGAGAAGCGTTCCCAAATTTCAAAATATAAATTTCATACACACTACATTGAATACTCATTTAAGAAAGAAATCAATAATTTTAAAAAAAATCATAGTAAACAAACAATTGAGTATAGATTCATGGGTCTAGGGAGTAATCACAAAGACATTTAGAAATCACTTATGACTGATCAATAAAGAATCAAAACTAGCGGCATCTAGTTTAAGGCAGTATGTAGAAAGAAATTTGCAGTGTTAAATGATTAATTGAGAAAAAAAAAAGTAAGCTGAGTGTTAAATAAAGTAAGTGTCCAAAATAGGAGACTCAAAAAGAACCCTAAGTCTAAAGGAAGTAGAAAGGAATCCTGCGATGTGAGCAGAATTAATATAAAATTAAAATTAAATAAGTGACTCAAAAATCCAAAGCTCAGTTTGTTAAAAAGTTTCATGAAATTGACAACCTATTTCAAAAGTCTATAGGTTAGGTTTGACCAAAAAGGTCGTTTCAGCTTTTCCATAATGTCAGGGAAAATATGAAAAGGTTTTGGCCAACCCAACATACATAAAACTGGCTTTGTTTGAGAGACAGAATTTTTTTTTTATTTTTCCACCAGAAGAATAATAGTATTATTATTAGTATTATTATTAGTATTAATAATAGTATTAGTATTAGTATCTTTTAACTTATATGTGTTAGCCCCTATCTGTCAGTATATTCCTACTGTCAGCAGACCTTTAAACTAAATGAAAACTATCTATTTCACCAGCCTTCTGAATGCAGTGAGACACTGCCTCATTCTGCAGCTAGTCAGTAGGTGGGGGTAGCCAGCAAGAGGCGATGAAAGCTTGTTGGGAGCCTCAGGGCCAGGAAAAGAGAATAAGAAAGGGACGACTTGGCCACAGCGGAGGTACTGGATTTTCAGCAGGAGCAAAGACCCATGGAAAAAGAAACAAGAAAGCTATTTGGTCACAGAGGGGAGGGACAGATATGTTTTAGTTTATTTTATAAGGAAAATGAATAGGTGACTCTGTCTGAGCCATTTGGTTTACAAAAGAAGCCTTTCTGAGCATAGCCTGGATGGCTAAGAGGAAAAAAAATTGTTCTGCAAAATGAAGCAGAAACAGTGAGTCTCCAAGCAGAGCTCTGGAGAGAAGCATCATGGACTTGGGAAGTGGGAGAGGCAGGAAGAGTTAGGGAGATTCACGGTCGGAGTCAAGAAGGAATTATCTGTCACTGGGATGAAGGGATGGTTGGCAGAATAGTGTAAATGAGATAACTCTGACATCAAATATCTGAATTTTAAGTAGGTCCCCGTATTTTGATGTGGTGCAATATCTTCCCACTGTAACAAAACATTCCAAGTGTCCTTTATTATTGATCTTCTGAACAAGGGACCAGAGGCAGGGTCCAGGGCTGGAGAAGGTAGGATGAATGGGGAAATGGGAGGTGCTGGGTTCCCCAATCCATGTGCAATGCTCAGACATTTTTATTCAAACAGTGAAAGACAGAGAGACCTCAGAGGATGGGAGATGTCTAAGAACCTTAACAACTCAGATTTGAGTTACAGGGGCATGAGGTAAAATAGATAATGCCTAAGGCAGAATTGCAACTCAACATGTTTTCAGATAGTAAATAACTAACTAAATAAGAAACATATTATGACAAGACAGGGAGTTTATTATTATATTAACATAAATTATATGCTCTTAAATTCCTGGACTTACCTCTTAGAAGTTCACTCTTATTTATGAAGACTAACTGATACCAAAACCAAGATGTCATCTTTAGTAACTTCCCTCTTTCCTCACAATCTTCAAACTGAGCCAAGTATGAACTTAAATATACATCCTACTTCTCTACACATTCCTCTATATCACTTTCCTAGTAAAAGATCCTTGTGCAGTGGCTCAAATTCCAAATATTTCCCCCACAATCCCTTCAGTCCTTTTTATTTTGGGGCATATGACTGTGCTCAGTTTAGAGAAATAGGGACAATGAATTGTCAACAGACATGAAAGCCCGTCAGAGTCCAATGACTGGCAGTATCATCTTGCATTTACTGGACTCAGAGTAAATATGAACGTCCACATTTCAGATAGCATATCAGCTTTTGACATATTAGCCTTTCAGACTTTAAATGGAACTATCATCTCCCTCATGGAATTCACTCCCTCCCTCATGGAATGTACAAGGACACACGTATAAATAGGGAGAAAAAGAATATTTGGCCCTTATTGTCAATGATAAAAATCCTTCAAACACTGGTTTAGCATATATTTTATATTTTATATACCTAGAGTATTCCCATTAAAAGAAATAATTTTTAGCATGTATAATTTGTTATGTATAACACTCCAATGGCTGTAGAATCTGTAAGCTGTGTGGAAAATAGAAGGCATGGTTCTGTATTCCAATGGTTTTATAATAATATAAAGAAGCAGTGTTTGAGGCAGCCAAAAATGATATCCTTGTGTTTTGAGGATATCATTATTGGCTGCCTCAAACACCACTTCCTTCTCTTATCATCTCTAACGTGAGCATGAAACTCTGTTTCATGAAACTATCCACAGACTCATGTGTTCTAAGAATGATAATATTCTAAAGAATGCTCAAACTACTGCACAATTAAACTCATCTCACATGCTAGTAAAGTAATGCTCAAAATTCTCCAAGCCAGGCTTCAGCAATATGTGAACCGTGAACTTCCAGATGTTCAAGCTGGTTTTAGAAAAGGCAGAGGAGCCAGAGATCAAATTGCCAACATCCTCTGGATCATCAAAAAAGCAAGAGAGTTCCAGAAAAACATCTATTTCTGCTTTATTGATTATGCCAAAGCCTTTGACTGTAGATCACAATAAACTGTGGAAAATTCTGAAAGAGATGGGAATACCATCAACAGTTAGAACTGGACATGGGACAACAGACTGGTTCCAAATAGGAAAAGGAGTAAGTCAAGGATGTATATTGTCACCCTGTTTATTTAACTTATATGCAGGGTACATCATGAGAAACGCTGGGCTGGAAGAAGCACAAGCTGGAATCAAGATTGCCGGGAGAAATGTCAATAATCTCAGATATGCAGATGACACCACCCTTATGGCAGAAAGTGAAAGAGAAACTAAAAAGCCTCTTGATGAAAGTGAAAGAAGAGAGTGAAAAAGTTGGCTTAAAGCTCAACATTCAGAAAACTAAGATCATGGCATCTGGTCCCATCACTTCATGGGAAATAGATGGGGAGACAGTGGAAACAGTGGCTGACTTTACTTTTTTGGGCTCCAAAATCACTGCAGATGGTGATTGCAGTCATGAAATTAAAAGATGCATACTCCTTGGAAGGAAAGTTATGACCAACCTAGATAGCGTATTAAAAAGCAGAGACATTACTTTGCCAACAAAGGCCCGTCTAGTCAAGGCTATGGTTTTTCCAGTGGTCATGTATGGATGTGAGCGGGGACTGTGAAGAAAGCTGAGCACCGAAAAATTGATGCTTTTGAACTGTGGTGTTGGAGAAGACTCGTGAGAGTCCCTTGGACTGCAAGGAGATCCAACCAGTCCATCCTAAAGGAAATCAGTCCTGGGTGTTCATTGGAAGGACTGATGCTGAAGCTGAAATGCTAATACTTTGGCCACCTGACGCAAAGAGCTGACTCACTGGAAAAGTCCCTAATGCTGGGAGGGATTGGGGACAGGAGGAGAAGGGGATGACAGAGGATGACATGGCTGGATGGCATCACCAACTCGATGGACTTGTGTTTGAGTGAACTCTTGGAGTTTGTGATGGACAGGGAATCCTGGCATGCTGTGATTCATGGGGTCGCAAAGAGTCGGACATGACTGTGTGACTGAAATGAACAGAACTGAATAATACTAAGAGAACACTTATGTGACTAATAATAATTATTATTATATTATTACAAATCCATTGGAATACAGAACCATGACTTCTACTTTCCACACAGCTTACAGATTCTACAGCCATTGGAGTCTTATACATATTATATTCACAGTAACAATTTTCTGAGAAAAGGATCTATTTTGAACTAAATAATGGAAGGTAGATATTTCCTACCACATCCAGTAACTCAAAGGTAATACAGTATGTATGTATCCCACATTTTATTCTCTCTGACTTCTGCTTTCCATGTTGGAGAGGAAGATGGAAAACGTAGGAAAGAGGATTGCTTTCTTTTTTTTTATCCCCTCCCTTTTGAAACTCCCATCTCCCTCCCCTACCCATCTCTCTAGGTTGATTCAGAGCCCCTGTTTGAGTTTCCTGAGCCCTACAGCAAATTCCCCTTGGCTATCTATTTTACATATGGTAATGTAAGCTTCCATGTTACTAGGAAAGAGGATTTCTTGCTTGCACCATTAGAATGGTGCACTTTTTCTTTTGTGTTCCAAGCAATAAAGACAATGACAAATAAGAGAGAAAATTCATAATTACACATAAAATTCAGATAAGCAGAATCCTCTCCTTCCCCTTTCCACTTTTTAGCAAATGAACATTAATTGAACAATAGACAGAACTCTAGGAGCTCCCCCACATAGTTTTCCCCTTCACCCTGTTCCAGGAGAGTTATTCAATGTGAGTTTCTACAGTTATGGTTATTAGAAAAAGGTCCATGCAAATATACTTATTATTATGCAAAAGTGAAAGCAGATTCCAACCACTGTACATAGTCTTTTACACCTTTATATACAAATATTGCAAAACATGAGAAACAAATGCTCTGGAGAATGAGAGAAGGAAGAAAGAACCCTAGCTTTTTAAAATATTTATCACTCTATAAAAAATTAAAGATCAGTGCTATTTTGACAAGCATGTGTGGCGTGCTATAATATGCACATCAAATGTTGTATCTGAAAAGGGTTAAAGAAGCAATCACAGGGGTCATTCTGACATGTGCTCCAGAATGCCCTGATGGACAGCATCTCTCCCCAGTGCATTAGATATACAGGTACAATCAGTGAAGCAAAGTTTATCACAGTCATCTATCAGCTGTTCAAATAACCAGATCTATCCAATCCTGTGAAGCCTGATGGACTTCGCTAGTTAAACATCATAGCATTCCAGTGCATTAAAAAATGTCAGTCTCCTATCTAGTTACCTGACCAAGAGAATGATGTTTTGAGGAAGCACATTTAATGCGACTGGGAATAACAAAATATTTATCTGCATTCTTCCTACGGAGGCAAGTTCATTAAATCAGGATGATCAGATTTCCTATGATCAACTAAGAATGGATGGGAAAAAAATTTTTTTTAAGATAATTTTAAAACTGAAAATATGATTGACTCAAATGGCAAGGCCTCCAACAAGATAGGGACACTCAGGCCACAGACAAGTAACAAAAAAGCATTTGTGTTGACTGAAACTCTGCTGAAGAAATCTAGATAAATTTTTATTGGATTTGTGTTTTGTTAGTTGTGAGACACACAAAAAACTGTCAGTTAGAACTTGTATAACTTTACCACCTATGTGATTCAGTCCAAAGACATGGGCGAGTGTTTACTGTGGAATTTATCTGTCTTCACCCCAACATTCCAAGTGGAAATGTGTTGGGCCACTCATGTGTCACTATTTCTTAAGTTCAAATCTTATACTGGGTTGGCAAAAAAAGCTCATTCAAGGTACAGAATAAACCCCGATGAACATTTTGGCCAAGAAAATATATTTAGCTCTAGCAAAACTTTCTCAAGTAGGTGTTTTCATGATTCCTATTTCACTGATGAAGAAATTGAGACATATTTCAGCAATTTGCTTGTGAGGAAATAACATGGAAATATAAGAGTTAGGATTTAAACCTAGATATTCTGACACCAAAATTGTGTTTCTTTGTTTGTTTTTTAAAGCATTTTAAGTACTTTTTTAATCTGAAAGTTTATTTTGGCCATAATTGTAATCTTTTATTTAACGAAGAATTCAATTCTTTGTTTCCTCTTTGAGAGGACTTACGCATGAGTTTCTCCTGCATGTAACTGATGAATCATTTTAGAATATCCTAAGAATCATCATAAGATTAAAATATCCATCATTATATGTGCATTTTCAAACATTCTAGTGAAAACAGAAGCATTTCATTACAAGGATTCCTCCTTCTCTACTCATTTTCTTCGTAACAATGGCTTCCCACTAAATACATCATCTGAAACTGAGAGAGAAGAGTGAAGACTATGGTAGGTATTGTTCCTTCTCATGCGTCTCTCATCACTACGGCGTTGTTCAAACTTAAGTAACATGTATTAAAAAAGGAGAGAGGGATCAAGACCATTCCCAAGAAAAAGAAAGGCAAAAAGGCAAAATGGTTGTCTGAGGAGGCCTTCCAAATAGCTGTGAAAAGAAGAGAAGCAAAAAAGCAAAGGAGAGAAGGAAAGATAAACCTGTTTGAATGCAGAGTTCCAAAGAATAGCAAGGAGAGATAAAGCCTCCCTAGGTGATCAGTGCAAAGAAATAGACAAAAATAATAGAATGGGAAAGACTAGAGATCTCTTTAAGATAATTAGATACCAAGGGAACATTTCATGCAGAGATGGGCTCAATAAAGGACAGAAATGCTATGGACCTGACAGAAGCTGAAGATATTAAGAAGAGGTGGCAAGAATACACAGAAGAACTGTACAAAAAGATCTTCACAACCCAGATAATCACGATGGTGTGATCACTCACCTAGAGCCAGACATCCTGGAATGTAAAGTCAAGTGGGCCTTAGGAAGCATCAAATTAGACTTCCCTGGTGTCTCAGATGGAAAAGCGTCTGCCTACAATGTGGGAGACCCGGATTTGATCCCTAGGTTGGGAAGATCTTCTGGAGAAGGAAATGGCAACCCACTCGAGTACTCTTGCCTAGAAAATCCCATGGACAGAGGAGCCTGGTAGGCTACAGTGCATGGGGTCACAAAGAGTCGGACATGACTAAGTGACTAAACTTTCTTTCTTTAGGAAGCATTACTACGAACAAAGCGAGTGAAGGTGATGGAATTCCAGTTGAGCTATTACAAATCCTAAAAGATGATGCTGTGAAACTGCGGCACTCAATCTGCCAGCAAATTTGGAAAACTCAGCAGTGGCCACAGGACTGGAAAAGGTCAGTTTTCATTCCAATCCCTAAGAAAGGCAATGCCAAAGAATGGTCAAACTACCGCACAATTGTACTCATCTCACACGCTAGTAAAGTAATGCTCAAAACTTTCCTAGCCAGGCTTCAGCAATACATGAACTGTGAACTTCCAGATGTTCAGACTGGTTTTAGAAAAGGCAGAGGAACCAGAGATCAAATTGCCAACATTTGCTGGATCATCGAAAAAGCAAGAGAGTTTCAGAAAAATGTCTATTTCTGCTTTATTGATTATGCCAAAGCCTTTGACTGTGTGGATCACAATAAACTCTGGAAAATTCTGAAAGAAATGGGAATACCAGACCACCTGACCTGCCTCTTGAGAAACCTACATGCAGGTCAGGAAGCAACAGTTAGAACTGGACATGAAACAACAGACTGGTTCCAAATCGGGAAAGGAGTACGTCAAGACTGTATATTGTCACCCTGCTTATTTAACTTATATGCAGGGTACATCATGAGAAACGCTGGGCTGGAAGAAGCACAAGCTGGAATCAAGATTGCTGGGAGAAATATCAATAATCTCAGATATGCAGATGACACCACCCTTATGGCAGAAAGTGAAGAGGAACTAAAAAGCCTCCAGATGAAAGTGAAAGAGGAGAGTGAAAAAGTTGGTTTGAAGCTCAACATTCAGAAAACTAAGATCATGGCATCTGGTCCCATCACTTCGTGGGAAATAGATGGGGAGACAGTGGAAACAGTGGCTGATTTTATTTTCGGGGGCTCCAAAATCACTGCTATGGTGATTGCAGCCAGGAAATTAAAAGACACTTACTCCTTGAAAGGAAAGTTATGACCAACCTAGACAGCATATTGAAAAGCAGAGACATTACTTTGTCAACACAGTCCATCTAGTCACGGCTATGGTTTTTCCAGTGGTCATGTATGGATGTGAGAGTGGGACTGTGAAGAAGGCTGAGCGCCAAAGAATTGATGCTTTTGAACTGTGGTGTTGGAGAAGACTCTTGAGAGTCCCTTAGACTGCAAGGAGATCCAACCAGTCCATCCTAAAAGAGATCAATCCTGAGTGTTCATTGGAAGGACTGATGCTGAAGCTGAAACTCCAATATTTTG